>NC_137077.1:86058451-86626574 GCF_951640355.1 Cnephaeus nilssonii
TCAGATTGGGGATGTTTTCTATCATTATTTCTTCAAACAGGTTTTCTGTTCCTTGCTCATATTCTTCTCTTTCTGGAATTCCTATGATGCAGATGTTGTTACGTGTCATGTTGTCTCAGAGCTTCCTTAAGCTATCCTTGTGCTTTTTATTTTCTCTATTTGCTGCTCTAATTGGGTATTTCTTTCTTTTTTTAAAAATATATTTTTATTGGTTTCAGAGAGGAAGGGAGAAGGAGAGAGAAACATCAATGATGAGAGAGAATAATGGGTTGGCTGCCTCCCGCACGCCCCACACTGGAGATTGAGCCTACAACCTGGGCATGTGCCCTTGACCGGAATCGAACCCAGGACCCTTCAGTCCACAGGCTGGCATTCTATCCACTGAGCCAAACCAGCTAGGGCTGGGTTTTTATTTCTTCCTTGTATTCCAAATTGCTGATTCGATCCTATGCTTTATCTAGTCTACTTTTAATTCTTTCCCATGTGTTCTTTATGTCAGAGACATTATTCTTCATTTCTATCTGGTTCTTGTTTATGGTTTCTTTTCCTTTTTCATACTGTTGTAATTTTCACTAAGTTTCTTAAACATCTGTATATTCATTACTTTAACTCTATGTCTGAGAGGTTGTGTGCCTCCATTTCATTTAATTATTTCTCTTGAGACTCCTCCTTTTCTTTCATTTGTGGGTTATTTCTTCGTCTCCCCATTTTATTTTTAAAATATATATTTTTATTGATTTCAGAGAGAAAGGGAGAGGGATAGAGAGATAGAAACATCAATGATGAGAGAGAATCATTGATCAGCTGCCTCCTGCATGCCCCCTGCTGGGGATTGAGCCTTCAACCCAGGCATATGCCCTTTGCCGGAATCAAACCCAGGACCCTTCAGTCCGCAGTTCAATGCTCTATCCACTGAGCCAAAACGGCTAGGGTCGTCTCCCCATATTAGCTGTCTCTTTGTATTTGTTTCCATGTATTAGATAGAATTGTTATGTCTCCCAGTTTTTGTGGGATGGCCTTATAGAGAAAGTGTTTTGAGCGGTCCAGTGGTGCAGTCTCTGATATCCTGAGCTGGATGCTATAGGATTGCGCCTTCTGTGCATTATTTGTACTCTCCTGTTGTAATTGGTACTTTATTATTGACTAGGAGCCCAGCGCGCAAAATCGCACAGCGCTGCCCACCCACCCACCACCCTGCCTTGACACCCAAATCTCTCCACACAGAACTCCATGCACCTGGCTCAGCCCCCAACCCCTCTGGCCTTCTCTGGCCTCTTCAAGCACTGCCCTCAGTCCCTCAAGTCGCCTTGGGCTGGTCCCACCTTCTCCGGGCACCTCCCCACTTCCGCCCCATCTCCGGAGCAACACGGTGGCTCCGCCCCGTCATGGTGCCAGAGGAGAGCATGGAAGCCTCCCACCTGCTGCGCTGTGCTCCTTCCCCTGGCAGGTGGGCGGTGGGGCACTCTGAGTGCGAGCAGTGAGTGGCAAAGGACTGGTGAGGGGGGCGCTATAGGCTCTCACCCCCGCCCTCCCTGGCATGGGATGGTCCTGCCTCCTCTGGGTGCCTCCCCACTTCCACCCTGTCTCTGGGTGCCCCACGGCGCACGCAGGCAGCCTCCTGTTGATAGGAGCTAATGAAGAGCTAATATGCTAATGGTCCAGTCGTTATGCGTTACGGCATCCCAACCATTAGCATATTAGCTCTTTATTAGTATAGATGTCCTGTTCATGGGAGGGATCTCCCCTCTGACTTGCTGACAGTGAGGTTTAACCCCAATGTCATTGAGCCAGCTGTTATATCTGTGCCGACAGAACAGAACAAGACACAATAGGACCGAACCAAATATACCATGGATATAGACAAGAATATATTACAAGGATGGTCACTGCTGCATTATATACAACAGGAAGAAATCGGAAATGGTCTAAATGTTTAACAAAAAGAGAATGACTAAGTGAATTATTGAGCTGCTTATAAAATATGATAAAAAAATTTCTAGTGAAAGAAGCACCTAGAATAGGGTCTGAAATATTGTAAGCACTCAGTAAAATATTTGTTCAATCAATACATGAATGAATTACGTTTATAACCAGAAAAAATGATTTAAATATCTGCCAGAAAAATGAAGGGTAACATTTAACAATAACAACAAAAAAGGGTTAATACTTCTGGAAAAGCATTTTACAAGGGGAAAAGCAGAAAATAATTATCCTCCCCTCCCCCCCAAAAAAGACCCCCAAAACTTGATCTTGAAAATAGGCCAGTGGAAGACATCTTTTCTAGGATATTTTAGATGAAAACAGTATCCAATAGTGGGGTGCTTTCCTCTAAAATGAGATTCTATTCACTTAATAGTTCTTTTTAAAAAAATATATTTTATTAATTTTTTACAGAGAGGAAGGGAGAGTGATAGAGAGTTAGAAACATCGATGAGAGAGAAACATTGATCAGCTGCCTCCTGCACACTCCCCACTGGGATGTGCCCGCAACCAAGGTACATGCCCTTGACCAGAATCGAACCTGGGACCCTTGAGTCCACAGGCCGACACTCTATCCACTGAGCCAAACTGGTTAGGGCCACTTAATAGTTCTTGGGCACTGTTTTTGTGTGCTAAAATTTTTACTGAGATGTTGGTTTGAGGAATTTTTCTAATTTAAAGGAATTTTGTCCTTTTACTCTTTTGTTAGGTGAAGAGTTGGAAATATTTCTACCTCATTAAACACCACAGTTCCAAAGACCCAGACAGAGCACCTGCCACATGAGCCTGATTCCTACTTTTGTTCTCTAAAGCCTGGCAGCTGTGGGCATTCTTGAAAGTGTTTGCCTGGTACATTTGAGCTCATTTTTAAAAACTGGCTTTTTACCAATCTACACTTCAGCTTCTTATACTTAAGCTAAAGGCCTGGTGCATGGATTCGTGCACCGGTGGGTCCCTCAGCCTGGCCTGCGGGGATTGGCTGAAACCAGCAGTCCTACATCCCCCAAAGGATGTAGTAGTGCATGAAGTGGCAGGAGACTAGGGTGGAGCTCAAGCCTGGGCCGGGCGCCATGCCACTCCTGGTCATCCTGGCCCCGATGCGCCTGCTCGGTAGGCTCGATGCTGCTCGCTGCAGTCTCCATGCGCCCATCCAGCTGCCCATGACTGAGAAGTGACTGCAGGCTCACGCCCAGTCAGTCCTGATGCCGGTCCCGATCCCGGTCTTGGTCCAGATGAGGGAGGGGCATGCAGGGGGAGTGTCTGTGGGAGAGGCTCACGCGAGTGCAGCTGTGCTCGCCAGCCATGAACCTGGTGTCTGATGCCCATTGGTCAGCTGAGCGATGCTCCCACTGTGGGAGTGCACTGACCACCAGGGGGAAGCTCCTGCATTGAGTGTCTGCCCCCTGGTGGTCAATGCGCATCATAGCTACAGGTTGAGCGGTTGAGTGGTCGAGTGGTCAAACTGTTGCTTAGGCTTTTATATATATAATAGAGGCCCGGTGCACGAAATTCGTGCATGGAGGGGGGTTGTCCCTCAGCCCAGCCTGTACCCTCTCCAATCTGGGACCCCTCAAGGGATGTCCGACTGCCCGTTTAGGCCCGATCGGGATCGGGCCTAAACGGGCAGTCGGACATCCCTCTCACAATCCAGGACTGCTGGCTTCCAACTGCTTGCCTGCCTGCCTTCCTGATTGCCCCTAACCGCTTCTGCCTGCCAGCCTGATCACCCCCTAACCACTCCCATGCCAGCCTGTTTGTCCCCAACTTCCCTCCTCTGCCAGCCTGGTCACCCCTAACTGCCCTCTCCTGCAGGGTTGATTACCTCCAACTGCCCTTCCTTGCAGGCCTGGTCCTTCTCAACTGCCCTCCCTTGCAGGCCGGGTGCCTCCCAACTGCCCTCTCCTGCTGGCCATCTTGTGGTGGCCATCTTGTGTCCACATGGGGGCAGGATCTTTGACCACATGGGGGCAGCTATATTGTGTGTTGCAGTGATGATCAATCTGCATATTACTCTTTTATTAGATAGGATAGAGGCCTGGTATAGGGGTGGGGGCCAGCTGGTTTGCCCTGAAGGGTGTCCCTGATCAGGGTGGGGTTCCCTTGGGGCATGGGGCGGCCTGAGCGAGGGGCCTGTGGTGGTTTGCAGGCTGGCCATGCCCCCTGGCAACCCAAGTGGAGGCCCTGGTATCTGGAATTTATTTTCCTTCTACAATTGAAACTTTGTAGCCTGGAGCAGAGCCAAGCCTGGGGCTCCTTCCGAGGCCCGCAGCCATTTGTGTTGGGGTTATAATTGAAACTTTGTTGCCTTAAGCAGGTGGGCCCGGCCAGGGTGTGCGGAAAGCTTTGCTTCCCCTGTTGCCAGCGGCAACCCTGGCCTGCTCTCTCAAGCTCCATTCTGCCGCCATTTGTTTGAATTTGTTTACCTTCTATAATTGAAACTTTGTAGCTTGAGTGGAGGCTTAGGCCTGCAATGGCTGGCAGAAAGCTTGGCTTCCTCTGTTACCTAGGAAACCTTGCTCTCTGTGGCTGTAGCCATCTTGGTTTGGGTTAATTTGCATACTCGCTCTGATTGGATGGTGGGCGTGGCTTGTGGGTGTGGCTTCTGGGTGTGTCGGAGGTGTGGTCAATTTGCATATTTGTCTATTATTAGATAGGATAGATAGAAAATTCAACCAAACCAGATATAGGACAAGGAGAGAGAGAGAGAGAGAGAGAGAGAGAGAGAGAGAGAGAGAGAGAGAAGGAGTGGTGTAGAGAGAGAGAAGGGGAATGGTGGGAAGAGGTACAGAAAGAAAACCAACAAAAAGATATGGGTTGGAAGCCATACTCTGAGCCAAGGGCTACACTTGATAAGTGGAAATTATGAGTCCACCTGCTATAGGAGTGTTTCAAAATTAAGATCCAGACAGAGCCACAAGGTCCAGTCAGCCCTTGGGATGTGTGGGTTCTGAAGCAAATTACACTGTGCTTCACTGTGTGGGAAGACAGAGCTTCAGGAGTTGAAGGGAAGCATTATACTTTTGGAAAATAATAATTTTAGGATAAAAGTATTATAACAAGAAGACATGATAGTGCTTATGAAACATTAAAATGTCTTAATTGTGCAAATTTAACAAAAACATGTACTCTTGTGAACAAATTATTAGGACTTCTCCTAGGGACTTTATCAGATAGGGACCTTGAAACTTATGCTTCATTATCTTTGAGATAACCCCACTCTGACCATGCCTACCCCTAGCATTTTTCTTCAGATTAAATCAAACTAAAGTTAAAAGCAGCCAGTGGGATGAGTAGAAGGCAGAAACTATAGAATGGTCACAGTGGGGACTCATCACACACATTCTTATTCCTTTTGTGAATGTTGAGCTCTTGAGCTGGGAGATGACCTAGGACATGTTAGGTCTTCTGGAGAATACATAAAGGAGTTTTGGGCTAAAGATCAGGCCTTCATATGTGAGCATTTGCACAAACTGGGAACCCAGTGGAGAAGAGAATGTGACTTAGGAGGGCAGAGGAGTTACCGTATTTTCCGGCGTATAAGACGACTGGGCGTATAAGATTTTCCTGGGTTAAAAAGTCGTCTTATACGCCAGAAAATACAGTAAATCACTTGCATTGTAGTCAACCACTAACTGTAAGGGTCCTGAGTAAAGTTACCGTATTTTCCGGCATATAAGATGACTTTTTAACCCAGGAAAATCTTATAGCCCAGTCGTCTTATACGCCGGAAAATACGGGTACTTGGAGGGGAGAGAGCTGGAAGATAGTGCCGTGCCCAGGCACCTAAGTTTGGGATCTGCAAGGACTACTGTCAACAAGGCACTCATTGCTAGCTTTACAATTCCTTCTAGCTGGCAAATGGGGAACTTTTACCATGTTTCTCAGTAGAGAGGATTACACACATGAAAAAAAAAAAAAGCCAAGTTGCCTTTTGAATGGTCTAATGAACCTTAAGTACCGGGGCAAGCCACATGATTGGGAGTGAGTGGTTGATGGAGGGTTGGTAGATGCCGAGAACCAATTCCAGCATGTAATAATTACAAGAGTTCCGTCAAAAGGTTGATGGGACTTGGGGGGCTCAACAAGGGTGAGCCACATATGTAATTTACCTGTTGGAAACGGCTAAAAGGCACTTCCCCCAAACCTGAATAGGATTGTTAACTGCCAGACAGCTCAGGGCATTTTATTGCCTCCTGTTGGCCAAACACCTGAACAGCTGTAGGCTATTCCCCAAACTGATAATGCTTCTGTATAATATCCTTTGATAGCTTACCCTTTGAAGTGTATATTTCACCTTGCCTCTGGACAAATTGTGTTTAATAAAAGCACGGGGTCCTAGACAAGGAGTCTTCAGCTCCCTTTAGCTGAAGCTCCTCTGACCCCCAATGCCTTTCAAAACTATCTTTCATCCTTGGACTCCTTCTTAATCATCTACGCGCAGCCCCTTTCTCCAGAATGCTGAACCCTTTGTAAGGCTGGGAAAAGAACCCTAGCATTATGGTGCCCTAACGAGGGACACCAACAGGTAGAGAACACTCTTGCTGCTCCAGAAACCCCCCAAGGCGGGAACAACAGAAACAGTGAGAGCATTAAGTGGGTACTGTCCCTGGATGGGTAAAGGGGGGAGGCAGGGAGAACCCTTAAATGAACTATAAGATCAAACCATTTAGGTAAATTAAACGTACAGACTTATCAAATAATGCATATTGTATAAGAATACACAGTAACAAAAGGAGACATTAAATACATTCGAAGGGCCCAGCCGGCATGGTTCAGTGTTTGAGCATCGACCTATGAACCAGGAGGTCACGGTTTGATTCCAGGTCAGGGCACATGCCAGGGTTGTGGCCTCGATCCCCAGTGGGGGTGTACAGGAAGCAGCCGATCAATGATTCTCAGAATTGATGTCTCTCTCTCTCTCTCTCTCTCTCTCCCCCCCCCCCCCGGCCTTCCTCTCTGAAATAAAAAATCTATTAAATACATTAGAAGGGCTGCATATGAGAGAACGTTGGTTAGGACTAAGAATGAGGGTTGAAAGGAACATGCTACTCACTGACTCAGTCTATAATAAACAATCAAACAAACAAAAACTCCAACAGCGATGGGAGAATGTCAGCTTTTTGTAAAGTGGGAGATTCCCAGTAATAACACTGGGTGTGATCTGCAAAAGCAGTTTCAGACTCCCAAGGTTGTGGGCTTTAGGAAACAAAGGCTGCCCATGTATGAGAATAGAAAGGATAGGTTTAAAAATGGCTTCATAATTTTTTGGGAAAAAGATACATGTTTTTGTTTTCTTAAAAAATGCAAACAACATAGATTATTAAATGAATCTAATCCATGTAAAGTACTTAAAAGAATACCTGACACATAACAAGCCCTCAATAAATATAACAAAAAATAACCAGAAATCCTACCACCCAGAGATAACCACAATTATGATTTTGGTAAATGTGCTTTCTAGGAAATATATCAATTTACTTATTCAATTGTATATCAAATTCCACATAATGTTCTGAAACCTGCTTTCTTCATACAACATGATACTGTAAAGACCAGTTCATTTCTAGGAATATAAACATCTCACTTTTTCTAAAGTCTAGAATGTATTCCATTGTATAGATGTATAGACATACCTCATTTTATTACACTTCCTTTTATTGTACTGCACAATGTTGTGTTTTTCACAAATTGAAGGCAAGACCCTCTGCCAGCAAAAGGATTATGACTTGCTTTATTGCAATACTTGCTTTATTGTAATGGTCTGGAACCAACCCCACAGTATCCCTGAGCTGTGCCTTACTTAAATGTGTCCCCAACTGCTGGACATTGAAGCTGCTTCCAATTTTTATTATATATAACATTGCTGGAGCACCCACAAATAACTATAGTTCATACCTGTTTGAATATCCCCTTATGGTAAGTTATTGAAAGGGAATTGTGGGGTCAAAGAGTATGCACATTGGATATTTTGATACTGCCAAGCTGCCCTATAGAAAAGTATTTGGTGTCTGTGCCCCATCAAAGGTAGATGAGTGTTATGTTATCTCTCAACAAAGCTGGGTGTAGTTCTTTTCAATCTTTGCACACCTTCTGGGTGAAAAATGGCTTATTGTCAATTATATTTACTCTTAAAAAATTAATATGATGGCTGATTTTATGTGTCAACTTGGCTAGTCTGTGGTGCCCAACTTTTGGTCAAACAGGGGTCTAGATGCTGCTGTGAAGATATTTTTTAGATGAGAGTAACATTTAAATCAGTATATTTTGAGTAAAACAGATTACCTTCCATAATGTGGGTGGGCCTTATCCAATCAGTTGAAGAAGGCCTTAAGAGAAAAGACTGAGGTCAATTTTCCCTGGGTCTCTAGCCTGCTCACCTCCTCTGCATATTTTGGACTTGCCTGCCCCCACAATGCATGATCTAATTCCCTAAAATAAAGCCCAATCTCTATATACACATACAACTTGATGGTTTTGTTTCTGTGGAGAAACCTGACTAATATAATTAGTGAGATTACCCAGCTCAAATGTTTATTGGCCATCTGTATTTCTTTTCTCTCCTTTTCTTTTTCTTTCTTTTTTTTTCTTCCTAAAAATTATCTCTTTACCCTGCGCCTGAGTCTTTTTTTAGCCCCTTTGCTCATGCCTGATGTGCGGTAATGTGACCAGGGGACTTCCAAAGTGAGGAAGTCTGGTTTATATTCCCCAATTTTTTGACTAGGTTATGGGAATAAATAGACTGAATAAATAAAGCCAAATAAATAAATAAATAAAGCCAACTAATTGAGAATGCTGCTTAGCTAAGGGAACTTATTTTAAAGACCAGTTCCTCCTTCATTTATCAGTTTACAGCTGAACACAGAATTTCCTGTTGTTTCTTTTTTCCTCTCCCAGCAGTTTATATCATCATGGCCATCTAGGAGAACAATTTCCTACAGTGATGGAAGTTTGCGATGTCATTGGGATTACAAAAGCTGGCAAGGAAATTTGCTATCAGCACTTATTACCAGAAATTACAAAGGAAATTAATGTTAAGCTTTCTGGGAAAGCTGTTCAATGAAACTTAAAATTTTTCTTATTATACAAAGAAAGTCTGTCCTCTGTCTACCAGAGAGAGAACAACCTACAACTTCAAGGTATAATTAACGAGGGCTGCTGGAAGAGATGGAGGGTCCTATTTTGGTAAGCTAACTATTTGTGCCAATATGGTAATTATCTTATTCTGGAAAGATTGGTGACTGCAATACTGTTGTAATTAACCTAGTTATTAATACCTGGAAAGGAGCAAAGGGAGAAGCCAGCCATTATAGGCCTGTCATTTGGACAGCTTTACTAGGGAGCTGCAAATTTACACTCCCCAGGGTCCAATGAAGGGGAGATAGACACATGCCCAGGAGAGTTGGGGTGACAGAGGAAGGTGCTTGTTGTTAGTAACACTTAAGAACAAAGGTCTTTGACTAAAATGGGTGTGGCCACTGCAAGGGCACGAAATTTGGGATATTTAATCCCCTGAACAAAGGAGTTGTCTCTCTGGTGCTTTTGTGCTCTTACTGCTCTTGGGACTCTTGTATCTTAGAGTGTGCTCTCCTGAATTTGCCCAAATGGCCCATAGCCATGTGAACCCCACACACAATGGACTAATGCACTGCAGCTAGCCTGATGCTGTACTGGACTTGGCTCCTCTACTGAAACCCCAGTTACACCTCTTCCAAGGCTGCATTAAGGGAAATAAGACTTTGGAAACCCAGAAGTTTAATTCCACACATACACACAAAATCACTCTCTCTCCTGTGTGAGTCTCAGAAAATTCTTTTTCTTGAGATCTTGTAAGGACTCCACCCCCAGCAGTACCCAATGGGGAAGGGTGTCCTGAAGAAGCTATGAAATTTCCTACTTTCTATATCTAGGTTAGATCTCCTAAGCAGAATTTACTGGCCCCCACCCACTGGAATGAAGCAGGATGTATTAGTGTTTGGTGGATGCTAACAAATTACCACAAGCTGGGTGTCTTAAAACAACCGAAATTTATTTTCTCACAGTTCTGGAGGCCAGAGATTCAAAATCAAGAAAGTCAGCAGAGTTGGATTGGAAATCACATCCTAACTACATTGAGTTACTGCAAATAAAAGCAATACTGTTTCCAGATGGAGGGGAGCCATGCAGCTGGGCAGACTCAACACCAGATAAGGACTGCAGGGGAAAGATGGTGAGTTCCACTTAGACATGCTGAGATATGACATAGCTGTTGAGATACCCAAGTTGTGATGCCCCCTGTCCATTAAATTTGGCAGCAGGTTTATAATTTTTAACTTCAACAAATATACTTTTAGTGGAGTGTGGGGCAGAAGGACTATTGAGGGAGTTGAAAATTGAATGGGAATTGAGGAAAGTTGTGATGGTGATGGCAGAAGCCAAAGAGAATTAACCCAGTGACTCTAAATGACACACTAGATCAGATGGATTTAATTAACATTTACAGAACATTTCACCCCAAAGCTGCAGAATGTGCATTCTTCTCAAGTGCACGTGGGACATTTTCAAAGATTGACCACAGGTTAGAACACAAAACAAGTCTCTACAAATTCAAGAAAGTTGAAATCATATCAACAGTCCTCTCAGATTACAATGGGATGAAATTAGAAATCAACTACAATAAAGACACTCAAAAACATTCAAACACATGGAGGCTAAATAGCATGTTATTAAACAATGAATAGGTTACCAATGAGATCAAGGAAGAAATAAAAATCTTCCTGGAAACAAATGAAAATGTACACAGAAGAACCCCAAATCTATGGGACACAGCAAAAGCAGTCCTGAGAGGAAAGTTCATAACACTACAAGCCTACCTAAAACAAAACAAAACAAAAACACCCACAAGAACAATTAATAATAAACTATTTAAACCTACAATTTAAAGAATTAGAGAACAACAAGAAAAGTAGAAGGAAGGAAATAATAAAGATTAGAGCAGAGATAAATTATATAGAGACTAAAAAAATCCTAAAAAAAATAAATCAATGAAACCAAGAGCTGTTTCATTGAAAAGATAAATAAGATTGATGAACCTTTAGCCGGACTCATCAAGAAACAAAGAGAGAGGACCCAAACAAATAAAATCAGAAACAAAAATGGTAAAGTAACAACTGATACCACAGAAATACTAACGATTATAAGAACTTACTATGAACAACTATATGCCAACAAACTGGAAAACCTGGATGAAATGGACAAATTCCTAGAAACATGCAACCTTACAAAACTGAATCAGGAGGATTCAGAAAACCTGAATAGACCAATAACAACTGATGAAATAGAAGCAGTAATAAAAAAAACCTCCCAGCATACAAAAGCCCTGGCCTGGACAGCTTCACAGGGGAGTTTTACCAAACATTCAAAGAAGAACTAACACCCATCCTTAAACGATCCCAAAAAATCCAAGAGGAAGGAACACTTCCAAGCTCTTTTTATGGAGCCAGCATTATCCTAATTCCAAAACCAGATAAAGAAACTACAAGAAAGAGATTATAAACCAATATCCCCGGTGCACGAAATTCGTGCACGGAGGGGGGTTGTCCCTCAGCCCAGCCTGTACCCTCTCCAATATGTAACCCCTTGAGGAATGTCCGACTGCCTGTTTAGGCCCGATCCCGGTGGGCAGTCAGATCCCTAAACGGGCAGTCGGACATCCCTCTCACAATCCAGGACTGCTGGCTCCCAACTGCTTGCCTGCCTGCCTTCCTGATTGCCCCTAACCGCTTATGCCTGCCAGCCTGATCACCCCCTAACCACTCTGCTGCCAGCCTGTTTGCCCCCAACTTCCCTTTTCTGCCAGCCTGGTCACCCCCAACTGCCCTCTCCTGCAGGGTTGATCACCTCCAACTGCCCTCCCTTGCAGGCTTGGTCCCTCTCAACTGCCCTCCCTTGCAGGCCGGGTGCCTCCCAACTGCCCTCTCCTGCTGGCCATCTTGTGGTGGCCATCTTGTGTCCACATGGGGGCAGGATCTTTGACCACATGGGGGCAGCTATATTGTGTGTTGCAGTGATGATCAATCTGCATATTACTCTTTTATTAGATAGGATAGAGGCCTGGTACAGGGGTGGGGGCCAGCTGGTTTGCCCTGAAGGGTGTCCCTGATCAGGGTGGGGTTCCCTTGGGGCATGGGGCGGCCTGAGCGAGGGGCCTGTGGTGGTTTGCAGGCTGGCCATGCCCCCTGGCAACCCAAGCGGAGGCCCTGGTATCTGGAATTTATTTTCCTTCTACAATTGAAACTTTGTAGCCTGGAGCAGAGCCAAGCCTGGGGCTCCCTCCGAGGCCACCAGCCATTTGTGTTGGGGTTATAATTGAAACTTTGTTGCCTTAAGCGGTGGGCCCGGCCAGGGTGTGCGGAAAGCTTTGCTTCCCCTGTTGCCGGCGGCAACCCTGGCCTGCTCTCTCAAGCTCCATTCTGCCGCCATTTGTTTGAATTTGTTTACCTTCTATAATTGAAACTTTGTAGCTTGAGTGGAGGCTTAGGCCTGGCAAGGGCAGGCGGAAAGCTTGGCTTCCTCTGTTACCTAGGAAACCTTGCTCTCTGTGGCTGTAGCCATCTTGGTTTGGGTTAATTTGCATGCTCGCTCTGATTGGATGGTGGGCGTGGCTTGTGGGTGTGTCGGAGGTATGGTCAATTTGCATATTTGTCTATTATTAGATAGGATATCCCTGATGAACATACATGCTAAGTCCTCAACAAAATATTAGCAAATCAGATCCAGCAATATATTTAAAAGATCACACACCATGACCAAGAGGGATTTATTCCAGGGATGCAAGGCTCATACAATATAAGCAAATCAATAAATGTGATAAATCACATAAACAAACTGAAAGACAAAAATTACATGATTATATCAATAGATGCAGGAAAAAAGCATTTGACAAAATCCAACAGCAATTTTTAAAAACATGTTTTTATTGATTTCAGAGAGAGGGAGAAAGAGGGAGAGAGAGATAGAAACATCGATGATGAGAATCATCAATCAGTTGCCTCCTGCACACCCCCTACTGGGGATTGAGCCCACAATCTGGGCATGTGATCTCACTGGGAATTGAACCTCAACCTCCTGGTTCATGAGTGGATGCTCAACCACTGAACCACACTGGCTGGACCCAACACACATATTTGATAAAAACTCTCAGCAAAGTGCAGATAGAAGGATCAGACCTCAACATAATAAAGGCCATATATAACACATCTACAGCCAACATCATACTCAATGGGAAAAACCTAAAACCATTTCCCCTAAGAACAGGAACAAGACATGGTTGTCTGCTTTCACAACTTTTACTCAACATAGTACTGGAGGTCCTACCTGCAGTGATCAGACAAGAAGAAAAAATAAAAGGCATCCAAATTGGAAAGAAGGATGTAAAACTCTCATTATTCACTGATGACATGATAGTGTACATAGAAATCCCTAAAGACTCCACCAAAAAAGACTAGATTTAATAAATGAATTTGGCAATGTAGCAGGAGACAAAATTAACACCCAGAAATTGATGCACTTAAAAAAATATTTTTATTGATTTTTCTAGAGAGAGAGGACGGGAGAGGGAGAGAGAGATAGAAACATCAGTGATGAGAGAGAATCATTGATCATCTGCCTCACACATGCCCCTATTGTGGACCAAGCCCCCAACCCGGGTAAGTGACCTGACCAGAAATCCAATCAGTGACCTCTTGATGCATGGGAAATGTTCAGCTAACTGAGCCACACTGGCTGGGCTTGATGGCATTTTTATATACCAATAATGAACTCTCAGAAAGAGAAACTAAAAACAAACAAAACAACCCAAAAACCAATCCCATTTACCATTGCAACAAAAAATTTAAGGTAAAATTAGAAATAAACTTAATCAAGGAGGTAAAAGACCTGTACTCTGAAAACTAAAGGACATTGAAAAAAGAGAGGAAGATATAAGCAAGTGGAAGAATATACCATATTCATGGACTGGTAGAATTAACATCATTAAAATGTTCATACTACCCAAAGAAACCTATAGATTCAATGCAATCCCTATTAAAATACTAATGACATATTTCACAGATTTAGAACAAACACTCCAAAAATTTATATGGAATAAAAAAAGACCCCACATAGCCAAAGCAATCTTGAGAAAGAACAAAGTTGGAGGGATCACAATACCGGATATCAAGCTATACTACAAAGCCATGGTAAAACAGCCAAGTATTGGCACTACAACAGGCATATAGATCAATGGAACAGAATAGAAAACCCAGAAATCGACCCAAGCCATTTTGCTCAATTAATATTTGACAAAGGAGGCAAGAGCATACAATGAAATAAAGAGAATCTCTTCAATAAATGTTGTTGAGAAAATTGGACAGGTACATGAAAAAAAAAAAAAGAAAGAAAGAAAAGAAACTAGACCACCATCTTACACTACACATGAGAATAAACTCAAAATGGATAAAATACTTAAATGTAAGTCGCAAAACCATAAAAATCCTAGAAGAAAATATAGGCAGTAAAATTTCTGACATCTCTTGTAGCAATATCTTTACTGATACTTCTCCTAGGAAAATGGAAACTAAGGAGAAAATAAACAAATGGGACTACATCAAAGTAAAAAATGTTTGCACAGCAAAATAAACCATTAACAAAATAATAAAAGAACCCATTGCATGGCAGAACATATTTGTCAATGATACATCTGATAAGGGGTTAATCTCCAAAATATATAGGAACTCATACAACTTAACAAAAGGGCATACAGAAGGCTAAGAGACACATGAAAAACTGCTCAAAGTCACTAATCATCCGAGAGATGCAAATCAAAACCACAGTGAGCCACCACCTCACACCTGTCAGATGGCTATCATCAACAAATCAACAAACTGAGCCACACCAGCTGGGCTGTTCATTGATTTTGGAGAGAAGGGAGAGAGAGAAACACCAATGTCAGGGAGAAACTTTGATCGGTTGCCTCCCGTATGCAACCCGACCAAGGATCGAACCCACAACCCTTTGGTGTACAGAATGGCCCTCCAACCAACTGAGCGACTTGGCCAGGGCAATTTGTGTTGTTGTAAACCACTAAGTTTATGATCATTTGTTATGGCGATGATAGAGAACTAATATATTTCCCCAAAAGGAAACGTGAGTGCTCTCATCAAAACGAAGAGGAAAACTCTGGTCAGGCGAACAAATAGATCAGAACAGATGTGTAGGGAAGGCTAGGTCTGTGGGACCTCCTGTTCCATAACATCAGAACAGATGTGTAGGGAAGGCTAGGTCTGTGGGACCTCCTGTTCCATAACATCAGAACAGATGTGTAGGGAAGGCTAGGTCTGTGGGACCTCCTGTTCCATCACTTCCTGGATATTCTCCCAGGGACATGGAATTTACAAAGTGTGGTTGATGGCAGTGTGCACCTGTCCCACAGCCAAAGCTTACCTGCGAGCAAGAGCAGAAAGGCCTAAGGGTGCTGCCTCCGAAGGCACTCCAAACAGACCGGAAACCTGGTTCCTTTACTCACCAGCTGAGTAACGCTGGGCAGGTCACTTAACGTCTTGGCGCCGCAGTAAAACGAGGACGGTAAATATCTATCTGATGGAGTTTTTAATGAGAATTAATAATGTTAACACATATAACTAAGAATCATTGCTGGCATATAGTTAAGATTCAATAAATGTTACTCTAATGTTAACAGTTGTTATGACTAATACTACTGGGCCATATCTGTAGTGTTTAGTAAGCCTAGGTCTGGAGCCGGACTGTGCCGGGCCAAAGCCAGCTGTGTCACTTAGAACTTTTGTGCTTGGGCAAGTTACTTAACATTTATGAGGCCCAGTTTCTCATGTGTAAAATGGGGCTGTTAAAGTTACCTACCTCATAGAGTTGTGATGGGGGATTAATCAATTAATACGTGTAAAGTACCAGAACAATGCCTGATACATCCAATCAATGTCATTTATCATCATTACCATTACTAGTAGTATGGGGTCATCATCACTCAGGATGATTTATAACTAAACAAGCAACACCATGAATTCAATGGCATCTCGTGATCATGGAGACCTAATTTTAGGCTAGAAAGAACCGTAATTGCCTGCTGAGGGAGTCACAGGGAGGTGTACCATCTTTCCTCTATCAGGAAATTAAATCATGCTAGCACCTGGTGTGATGCATATATAATATATGACAAGAAAGTGGGACAATTAGTTATCAGAAACATACAGTAAGGAGAGACTCCTAAAAAGGATGCAGAGAGCCCACCTGCTTCTCTTTTTTCTCTACTCTGCAATTATGTGGGGTTGTTCTTGCCTTTGCTTTTTTTTTTTTTTTTAATATATTTTATTGATTTTTTACAGAGAAGAAGGGAGAGGGGGAGAGAGTTAGAAACATCGATCAGCTGCCTCCTGCACACCTCCTACTGGGGATGTGTCCGCAACCAAGGTACATGCCCTTGACCGGAATCGAACCTGGGACCCTTGAGTCCGCAGGATGACGCCCTATCCACTGAGCCAAACCAGTTAGGGCTGCCTTTGCTTTTGATGCAGTGTTTTCACACTTTGTAATGTAGTAAGAACATTAGGTTAAACTACCTTGCCATTTTCCTATTCAGAGCAGCCCTCTCAGCAATACCAAGAATCTCCACTTTGGTAGATAATGACAAGAAATACGACAGCTCGTTAGTAAACAAGCAAATCATTTCATGGCAATAGCGGATTTAATCAAAACATCCTGGTTCTCCCTCATCTGACCTACAAAAGAATGGACCAATCCAATTGGAAAAAAATATTTGTTTTATCTTTGCCACGTTTATTTACTCTTAGGGACTGTTTAACTTGATCGAACAGCAAAGTTGGAAAAAACAGAGATACTCGAGGCACTAACCAGATTTCTTTATCTCTGGTACCAGGCGGACATGACCTGTTGTTAAGCAGTTTCTTGAAATCCTTTGCCCTCGTCTTCAGGGGAGAGAATTAAACTGTCCATGTGCCAAGTTTTGGGGGTGGGAATGCAGAATGGGAATTAGAAAAAATAAGCCAGTTATTTAACAATTCTCCCCAGTCATATAATAATTTCAAAATATGAAATACTCATTCCACAAAATTTACTGACCATTTTATATGTGCAGGGCATCGTGTAGGTGTTATAGGAAGGCAGAGATCAGCTAGATGTGGATTAAACCTCCAGGAGCTCTCAAAGGAGTCACATGAAAGACACACGGACACATGTGGAAGGAGAAAGCTACAGGTGTGTTAGGCTGGACTCTCCAAAAGCAGAGCATGCAGAGGATGTGTGTGCAAGTTTGAGGATATGAGTGAGGCAGGACAGGGCAGGGAGAAGCTAGCAAAGGGATGGATGCAGCCTGATCCCACAAGGAGCTTTGAAGGACGACTTGTACCTGTACTATAATAAAAAAATGTGTATCTGGTCTTTGTGCCTGAATCCTGGCACAGAGCTCCCAAAACCCTTAGAAAAGATCTTTTGTATACCAATGAGTGAGTCCTGTGAGGCCCTAGGTAGCTTCAGGAGGGGGGCTGATTAGCAGAAAAAGCAACTGCATGGTAAGAGGCTTAGAACTTTCAGTCCCACACCTCCACCTCTGGGGAAAGCAGAGGGGCTGGAGGTTGAGGTCAATCGCCAATGGTCAGTTATTTAACCAATCATGCCCGTGTAAGGAAACCTTCATAAAACCCCTAAAAGACAGAATTCGGGGAGCTTCTGGGTTGGTGAACACATCCATGTGCCGGGAGGAAGGTGGCACACCCCAACTCCACAGGGACAGAAGCCCCTGCTAACCCTGCATATTTTTTCATCTGGCTGTTTATTTGTATCCTTTGTAATGAACTATAATAGTAAGCATGGGGACTCTTGAATTTGTGTTGGTCAGGTGGAAGTGTGGGTCACGTGGGGTTCCCATTTGAGGCTGCATCTGAAGGGGGGACAATATTGTGGGATAGAGCCCTTTACCTGTGCGATCTGACCTGACTAACTCCAGGTAGTGTTAGAACTGAATGGCTGGGCACCCAGCTGGTATTGAAGAATTGGTTGGAAAAAACTACACATTTGGTGTCAGAAGTGATGTCAGAACACACCAAAGTACAATACGGCAAAGTTGCTCCAACCCCATATCAGCTAGCCATTGGCTGTGGCTGCCCTTGGGACCGAATAACATTTCTGAGCAAGGTGGCTTCCATGGGTCAAAGGCAACTGTCCAGAGAAGGTGCGACTGTGAGCCGGAAGCAGCCAGGGGATGGCCACCCTGCCCGGTTAAGGGAATCTGGGCTGGACACAACCGCAGTGTTTACAAAGTAGCATTCAGAGGAGGCTAGGGAGTGTCTGAAAATTCCCGTAAGATGTGATCTGATCCATTGAAATCAGCAGGAGGCTGAGAGGTCATTCAAATGCTAGTTCTTCCAAAAGAAGTGAAAGAGATTCCTCAGATCCAGGAAGCTCCTGCCTGAAGAATCCAATAAGATGTAAAGGGATTGCGTTAGCAGGGGTTTCCAGAGAAACGGTACCAATAGGAGTCTCACTAGCTGCTGTCTGCAGGCTGGAGAACCAGGAAAGCCACTGGGGTAATTTGGTTCAAGCCCAAAGGCCTGAGGAAGGGCGAACAAGGGGGCGGTATGATATCAGTCCCAGTCTGGGTCTGGAGGTCCAAGAACCAAGAGTGCTGATGTCTGAGGCCAGAAGATGGACATCCCTGCACACAGAGAACTGATTCACTTTTCCTCTGCTTTTCACATTGGTGTAGGTGGTTTTCTTTCCTCAGTCTACCTATACTAACCTCTTCCAAACACACCTTCACAGGCACACCAAGAAATAACGTTCACCAGCTGTCTGGGCATCGCTCAGTCCAGTCAGGTTGACATGTAAAATTAGCCCTCACAGTGAGGCGATGGAAATGTGTTTAGGGCAGAATCGGAGTGATGGGGTATTTAAACATGACACCGAGGAGTACCTGGGGAAGAGCATCTGGAGGGCGCCTAGAATTTAAAATAAAGCAAAAAATGAAGTTAAAATGAAGTCCCCATTTTGGGGAAGGATTGTGTGTGCCATCCTGCTGCTTTTCAGAAAACAAAGACAAAAACACACCCACTTATGGAGTGCTTGCCATTTGTCAGCACTGTGCTCCTTGACATTGCTCTACAAGCTTTACAACATCTAATGCACCTTTACAGAGACAGAGAGTGAAGTAACTCACTTACAGTCACTGAAAACGAGTGGGATGTGAGCCCCAGGTGTCTGACTCCCAGGCTGCTGCTCTCCTCTCCACTGTGCTGTACCATCTCCTCCTTCAAGCTTGCTCCTTGCTTCCCGGTAACTCAATGGCTCACAAATTTCCGTGTGCATCTAATTCACCTGGACATGGCTGGGCCGGCCACAAAAATGTTCATTCAGGTGGTCTGGGCGCCCCAGAGATAGGGCTGCTACGTAATCGCAGGCTCTGGTGCAAAAGGAAAATGCGGGGCCCTGCATAGGGTGGGGAGTCAATCTCCCCTTCCCACATGCCCGTGGCCCCTGGCACCTCGAGGCAATGCAACCTCCACGCCAGGACACACTTAGTGCCTGGATCAGGGAGGCCAGAGTTCCCTGAAAAGTCGCCTGCTGTAATGCTGCCAGCCTAGGGTGGGGACAGCTGCCACCTTGCCCTGGCCTGAGCACCGAGGGGTGTGCATCCAACCTTTGCCTCCCGCACTTGTGTGCAAGCCAGAGGCAGAGGACAAAGGCACACACAAGCCCCCTCATCAAAGCAATCTGGCTGCCTCTCAGGTGGAGGGTGACAGGGGTCCTGGGCAGGGAGGGTGGGGACTAGATGGCTTAGAACTCTCCCCAGGAAGCAATGGAGGCAGGACTGTGTGTGAGCCTAGACTCAAAGTCCTCCCTCCACCAGCTTGCTCCAATCAGACTTCACTTAGGAAACATTCATCCTATCTAATAAAGAGGGAGTATGCTAATTGACCATCACACCCTCACAAAGACGGTGGTGCCCACAGCCAATAAGGAGGGTATATGCTAATTGACTGCTATGCCCTCAAAGGTGGCGGCGCCCATAGCCACAAGATGGCAGAGCCCAGTCCCCTCAGCCCCGCCAGGGCGGGGTCTGGCCACTCCGCATGCCTGCCTCTGGAGTCTCCCAGTCCCCTCCGCCCCCCAGCCACCCAGGGCCAGCCCGAGGCACAGGCAAGCCTCGGATGGTGGCTGCCCAGCCACCCAGGGCCGCCTGAGGCTTAGGTAACCAGGGCCAGCCGAGGCTTGTGCTGCCGGCAGTGGCAGCAGCAGAGGTGTGATGAGGGTGTCGCCTTCCCCTGATCACCGGGTCACCTCCCACCCCTGAGGGCTCCCGGACTGTGAGAGGGGGCAGGCTGGGCTGAGGGACACCCCCTCCAGTGCATGAATTTTCATGTACCGGGCCTCTAGTTTAAAGATAAAGTTAAACTCCAACTGTGGGCTCTGTGTGAAAACACTGGTTGTGTGCCCATGAATTTGCCTCTGGCCAGAGAATATTTGCATTTTTAGTAAGTTCTAGGTGATTCTGAGAACCACTAATCTTTCTTTTTTCTTTTCTTTTTTAAATATATTTTTATTGATTTCAGAGAGGAAGGGAGAGGGAGAGAGAGATAGAAGCATCAATGATGAGAGAGAATCATCGATCGGCTGCTTCCTGCATGCCCCCCACTGGTGATCAAGCCCGCAACCCGGGCATGTGCCCTTGATTGGAATCGAACCCGGGACCCTTCAGTCCGCAGGCTGACGCTCTGTTCACTGAGCCAAACCAGCCAGGGCTAATCTTTCTTTTAAAAAAAGTCAAAGCATTGCTTTACTGTGTGGCTTTCCCTTTCTTCTCTGTAAATGGTGGTATTTCCGGCCTCAGAGGATTGGGTGAGAGAAAAAATGCCAGATGCCTGGAGAGTGCTTAGCACACAGTGCTGAGAACATGGGCCATATGCAATACATGTTAGCCACAATACTACGCGTGGTGATAATACCTAGTGATAACAACTCCTCTATTTTTGTGCAGGCTATTGTGTCTGATGCCTTTATCGACTGTTTCCTGCCTATTTCGGTGGGGAAGCACGGGACCTGGTTGGAATGTCTGTAAGGAGGATTCTCCGAAAGGTCGGGGGCCGCTAAGGGGACCTTGCGGAAGGCGGCAGCTCCTACCTTGACTTTTCCAAACAAGTCTGATCCCCTGGGTGTTTTGCTAAAATCTCTATGTTTAGTCTTTTAGACCCGACCTTGTAGAAGCATGTGCTTTCTCAAGGATGCTCACCCTGCTGATTGTATCTAGAGGTTAATTTTAGTTCAAGCTGTTGTGACAATAAAAGCCAGAGGAGGCAGGCGAACAGGGCTACTTGGTGGCGACAGCCAAGTATTTCCTTAGCCCTCTCTTTCACAGAAACGTGTGTGAGAGCAATCTGTTCATCCGTCGCTCAGGGTCTGCCAGTCCGCCCCGGGCATATTTCCTCTCTGCTGTTAACTCAATTTGGAGAAGGAACCAGAGAAGTATAGGGGCAGGGCGGGGGTGGGGAGAGATACCTCAGGTCAAAGACCACTATTGCTAAAAGCCAGATGAAGAGATTTGTAAGGACAGTGTCATTTGCCTTAACAAACACACAACTTGGATCCTCTGGAACTGGCACTGGAGGGTCTGAGTGTGAGGAAGGGGTGGGTAGATCACTGCACCCCATATTCGCTTGGGGATTGAGCTTCTAGTCTGCAAAGGACATATAGACATCTCTTAAGGAGTAGAAATCTCCAGGTGTTATTCAGAAAAGGACAGATGCAGCCCTGAGGATAGAGATCCAATTCTCACTGCCATCCTGTTCCTTCAGGAGACCGTGGAGAGGTACCACTTTCCCTTCAGAATCGAGACCAACCAGGTAATGATGTCCAGAAGCACAAGCCTGCAGCATGGCCAGCCACAAAGGGCTGGCTCATGTCCACAAGGCTTTCTGAAAGACAGGCCTACCTGGCCTTGCTTGCTCTCCAGGGCTCACCTGGAAAGCATACACTGTTCTAAAACTAGTGCAGGGAGACAAAGGCAGAGAGAGTGAGATGGAGTTCCTCTGCAGTGGGTCTCAGCCAGTGAACTCCCTGGGAACTTAAAAGCACCAGTGCCTGGGGCCCAACCCCAGGGATCCTGATTAATTAGTTTGAGGGGGCACTCTAGGCATCGGCATCTAAAAAAACTGTAAGGCATTGCCACTGTGCAGCCCAGGCTGAGGAGCACCGCTGCCCGGCTCCCTCAGTCCTGAGTAGCTCCTTGGGGACTTCCAATGCAGAGTGAACAGCCCCATCGGGCCACCTCCATTATTCACAGTGGTGTGTCTTTGCCTTAGTAGCTATCCATAAAAATTGTCAGGGTACACAACATGCACACAGGAGAGAGCCACTGTAAGGCAGGGTGAGAATGGGGTGTGGAGTCCTTTTAGAAGGGAGCAGGAGGGTCCCCAGGTCACAAGTCTGCAAGGGTTTGATAAAGGAATCAGGAAGAGGGAGCTAGGGCCTCCGAGCAGCATGTGGAGAGTGTTTTCGCCCGTGTCCCAGCACCCAGCCTGCTGTGGGTGCTTGGTGTTTATGCGAGCTTTGCCTGGTCTGCCCTCTCTTCCCTGCTGGACATAAGCTGCCAGCTCAAGTGTAACCTCCTCACCTCAAAACAATTTTGCAAACACTGATGGAACATCATTTCTCTGATGGGCATATAAACTAGGAACTAGAGAGCACACAGCAGATACTTGTTGTTGTTGTTTATAAGTACTCTTCTTAGAAGTTGACCTCAAGCAAGCTACTTGCCCCTTGGTATTCTAGTTTCATAACCTGTGAAATCTATAATAATAAAAGCAAGCATAATATGCTAATTAGACCGGACAGCCGAACGACCTTCCAGACGTCCTTACGGACGAAGCCGCAGTGGCGGGGGCTGAGTCAGAGGTGGTTAGAGGTGACCAGGCAGGCAGAGTGGTTAGGGGTGATCAGGCAGGCAGAGTGGTTAGGGACGATCAGATAGACAGGCAAGTGGTTAGGGGTGATCAGGCAGGCAGGCGAACGGTTAGGGATGATCAGGCAGGCAGGCAGGCAGGCAAGTGGCTAGGAGGCAGCGGTCCCAGATTGCAAGAGGGATGTCCGACTGCCGGTTTAGGCCTGATCCCTGCTTGGGCCTAAACCAGCAGTTGGACATCCCCCGAGGGGTCCCAGATTGTGAGGGGGTACAGGCCGGGCTGAGGGACCAGCCCCCCCCCCATGCAAGAATTTCATTCCTGGGCCTCTAGTGTGATAATAATAGGGCCTACCTTGAAGGGTTGCTATAAAGTCTGAGTTAATACATCAAAACACTGAGAAGAAAAAAAGAAAAAAACAGAAAAAAACCAAAAACACCAAGAAGGATGCCTGGTATATAGTAAGTACCTAATAAACATTAGCCAATATTATTATTATTAATGTTATTAACAACATAATATATCATAGTATTACATTATATATTATTTCTAGTGGCCTGGTGCATGAAATTCGTGCATGGGGGGTGTCCCTCAGCCTGGCCTGCACCCTCTCCAATCTGGAACCCCTAGAAGGATGTCCTACTGCCGGTTTACAGGGATCAGGCCTAAACTGGCAGTCGGACATCCCTCTCGCAATCTGGGACTGCTGGCTTCTAACCACTCACCTGCCTGATTGCCCCTAACCACTCTGCCTGCCGGCCTGCTCTCCCCCAACTGCCCCCCACTGCTGGCCTGCTCACCCCAAATACCTCCCCCCACCAGCCTGATCACCCCCAACTGCCCCCCCAGCCAGCCTGCTCGCCCCCGACTGCCCCTGCTGCTGGACTGCTTGCCTCCACCTGCCCTCCCCACTGGTCTGATCGCCCCCAACTGCCCCCCTGCTGTCCTGCTCATCCCAAACTGCCCCCCCTGCTGTCCTGATCACCCCCAACTGACCCCCACTGATGGCCTGCTTTCCCCCAACTGGCCCCTCTGCTGGTCTGCTCACCCCCAACTGCCCCTACCTTGTCAGCCTGATCACCCACAACTGCTCTCCCCTCTTGGCCTCTAACCGCCTCTACCTCGGCCCTGCCACCATGGCTTTGTCCAGAAGAACGTCCAGAAGGTCTCCCAGTCTAATTAGCAGATTACCCTTTTATTAGTATAGATAGGTGCACAGGTGGGGGCCAGCTGGTTTGCCCTGAAGGGTTTCCCGGATCAGGGTGGGGGTTCCCTTGGGGCGTGGGGCAGCCTGGGCCAGGGGCCCGTGGTGGTTTTCAGGCCAGCCTGGGTGAGGGCTGAGGGCTGTTTTCAAGCTGGCCACACTCCCGAGCAGGGACCCTCACCCCATGGGGGCCTGGCCAGCCTGGGTGAGGGGCTGAGGGCCATTTTCAGGCTGGCCACACCCCCTTCAGGGTGGGGGTCCCCACTGGGGTGCCTAGCCAGCCTGGGTGAGGGGCTGATGGCTGTTTGCAGTCTGGCAAAGGCCCCCAGTGAGGACCCTCACCCCCTGGGGGTGTGGCCAGCCTGGGTAAGGGGTTGAGGGCTGTTTTCAGGCTGGCCATGCCCCCCGGTGACCCAGGCTCTCAGCCCCTCCTTGAGTGGAGGCCAGGGCGGGCAGGAAGCTTGGCTTCCTTCGTCTCCAGGGGCAACCCAAGCCTCCTGCTTGCTCCAGCTCCATGGCCGCCACCATCTTTGTTGGGTTAATTTGCATACTCACACCTGATTGTCTGGTGGGCGTAGCAGAGGGACGGTCACTTTGCATGTTTCTCTTTTATTAGTGAAGATGTTATAATATGTATTATACAATGTTATGATATAATAATAATACTATAGCTACTCTAGTGAATAAGACAGATATAGTCTTTGATCTTATGGAACGTAAAGGCTAATGGGGAAAACAAACAATTACGATAGGTTGGTATTATGGTAGAGGTGTGTGGGAACATTCAGGAGGGTCCCCCCCCCCCCCTACCAGGCTTGGGGGGTTATTGGAGATTTCCTAAGGGAAATGATGGCTTAGCTGAGACCTAAAAAGTGAGTAAAAGATTTTCAGGTATGGGAGGAATTGTGGGGAGGAAGAACATTCCAGGTGGAGAGACTAGTAATATGAAGTCAGGAGGTGAGAGAAGAGGGTCTTAGTGGAGAGGAGGGGGACATAGGAGTGAGATTGTACAGGCCTGGTAAGCCATCATAAAAAGTTTGGACCTGATAAAAAATGGAGAAGCAGAGGTCCTGCCCTTGGTAGCTCCTAGTTAAGTGGGAGAGATGACATAAAATAGGTACTTTATTATTATTATTATTGAATTTGTTGGGGTGCCATTGGTTAATAAAACTATATAGGTCTCAGGTGTACAATTCTATAATACATGACCTGTATATATGATTGTGTGTTCACCACCCCAAGTCATCTCCTTTATTATTTTTATTAACTATCCTATCTAATAAAGAGGGAATATGCTAATTGACCCTTACGCCATTGCAAAGATGGTGGTGCCCACAGCCAATAAGGAGGGAATATGCTAATTGACTGCCCCACCCGCAAAGATGGTGGTGCCCACAGCCAATAAGGAGGGAATATGCTAATTTACTGCCTTGCCCTCAAAGATGGCAGCGCCCACAACCACAAGATGGCAGTGCCCCATCCCCTCAGTCCCGCCGGAGCAGCAGGCATGTGGGAAGGCCGGGCCCACCCGCTCCGTGCACCTGCCTCCGGAGTCCCCCAGTCCCCTCAGCCCCCCAGCTGCCCAGGGCTAGCCTGAAGTGCAGGCAAGCCTCGGATGGTGGCTGCCCAGCCTCCCAGGGCTGCCTGAGGCCTGCGCTGCCAGCAGTGGCAGCAGCAGAGGTATGATGGGGCATCGCCTTCCCCTGATTGCTGGGTTGCCTCCCGCCCCTGAGGGCTCCCCGACTGTGAGAGGAGGCAGGCCAGGCTGAAAGACACCCCCTCCAGTGCATGAATTTTCATGCACTGGGCCTCTAGTCTATATATATAAAAGGCTAATGCAAAGTGTCCCTGCAGGAGTTCAATTGGGAGATCGGGAGTTCTATCACTTGCTATGACGTGCACTGACCACCAGGGGGTGGCACAGAATGAAGGAAGGCCCCGGCTGGCAGCCATAAGGAAGAACCTGGCCGAAGGCTGGAAGGCACCTATTGGTTCTGATCACCGGCCAGGCCTAGGGATCTTACCCATGCACAAATTTCATGCACTGGGCCTCTAGTTTAATATAATGTAAGAATAGAGAGGAAGGGCCCTCAACCCTACCTATGGCAGAGAAGAAAGAGCTTATGGAAAAGGCCAAGGTGAAATGCACAGAGGACATGAACAATAGTCACACAGGAACACTTCCTCTTCCCGAGAATGCCCTCTTGCCTATCTTCGCAGGTTCCTTTAGTGTAACAACACTCCTCACCAAGTTAGAAGAAACTCTGGTGTGATCTCCAACCCCACTTTTTCTCTCACCTCTCATGTTCAACCAATGGCCAAGTCCCACTGAGTTGCCACCTCTGATTCTATTACCTCTAGTTGCCCTTTATCATCATTTGTCAAGGGATAATTCCAACAACAATGTCTATCTCAGTTTACCCTGATCAAATTCACTTTTCTCATCATGACTGCCAGAGAGATTTCTCCAATATGTAAATCCAGCCATATCTCTCTCGAGGCTGAAACTGTTCAGTCCACAGCACCTTGCTCTTCCTGCATTTCTATCCACCTACAGAGCTACCATGAGCTAATAATGAATGTGTGTAAATTACCTTCAGCCCGTCTGGGGAAATGGAGCAGTGCTATTTTATTATTTATTTATTTATGCATTTTTATTTTTAGTTTTTTTAAATTGAAATATAATTGACACACCACATTGTGTACATTTAAGATGTATAATGTGTTAATTTTATACATTATATATTGCAACATGATTATCATCATAGCTTTAGCTAACAGCTCTGTCAGATCACATAACTATCATTTATTTCTTGTGGTGAGAACATTTATGATCTAGTAAGAGTGTTATTTTAAACCTGTTTTTAATACTAAGGTAAGTTAGTAACTTTTCCTATCTGTAATTTCACTAAACCTGAACTATTCTCTTTCTTGAATAACTTTAATTAAGATGGGGAGGTATGCCTAGACCTTTTAGCTGTAGGGATTTTTTTTTAAATCACCATTACCTCCCTTTTCTGTCTTCCCAGGGTGAGCACCATACAAACGCCAAAATATAGGTTAGCAGGAAGGAAAGTCATTCAGTAGTAGAGTCTTCCATGTACACTGACTTCTTAGCTTTCCCCCCTTCTATGTCCTTTTCCAAGATAGTTTTTTTCTAGTTTTACTTTTTAAAGAGTCAGGTTTATTGGGGAATAATTTACATAAATAAAATTTACCCTTTTAAAGTGTCTAATTCAATGTTTTGTTGATTGTATACAGTCATGTAACTGCTGCCTTAATCAAGATATAAAACATTTTTATCAACTCCAAGAATCCCATCATGCTCCTTTGCAGCCTTTCTCTTCACCCTCCCCCATTTCCTGGCACCTGATCTGTTTCCCAGAATGTCACATAAATGGAATTCTGTATAATGTGTAGCCTTTTGTGTCTGGCTTCTCATACTTAACATATTTCTTTTAAGACTAATTCATATTGTTGCATGTGTCAGTAGTTCTTTTTTTTTTTTTTTCTGAGTATTATTCCATGGTCTGGATGTAGCACAATTTGTTTATCTGTTCACCTATTGGTGAACATTTGGGCTGTTTCCAATTCTTAGTTATCCTATATAATAAAGAGGTAATATGCAAATTGACCCTCACACCCTCATGTCACAAGATGACCACCCCATGTCATCACAAGATGGCCACCCCATGTCATCACAAGATGGCCACCCCCATGTTATCACAAGATGGCTGCTCCCACATCATCACAAGATGACCGCCCCCATGTCGTCACAAGATCCCCCCCCCCACCTTGTCATAAGATGGCCGTCAGGGGAAGGCAGTTGGGGGCAACCAGGCCTGCAGGGGAGGGCAGTTGAGGGGGACCAGGCTTGCAGGGGAGGGCAGTTGGGGGGGACTAGGCCTGCAGGGGAGGGCAGTTGTGGGGCAAACAGGCCTGCAGGGGAGGGCAGTTGGGGGTGATCGGGCCAGCACGGGAGCAGTTAGATGTCAATCTTGCTGGCAGGGGAGCAGTTAGGTGTCAATCAGGCCAGCAGGGGAGCGGTTAGAGGCAATCAGGCAGGCTAGTGGTTAGGAGCCAGCAGTCCCCGATTGTGAGAGGGATCCCAGATTGGAGAGGGTACAGGCTGGGCTGAGGAACACCCCCCAATGTACGAATTTCGTGCACTGGGCTTCTAGTTTTAAATAAAACGTTTGTAAACATTCATGTACAGGTCTTTGTGTGTAGATATATAAGTTCATTTCTTTTACACAAATACCAGGAGTGTTATTGCTGGATCATATAATAAGTATATGTTTACCTTGATAAGAAACTGCCAAGCTGTTTTAAAGTGGTTTTACCATTTTCCATTCTCACCAGCAATCTGGGAACTTCTGTTGATCCATATGCTCACCAATGTTTGATAATGTCAGTCTTTTCAGTTTCAGATATTTTAGTGGATGTGCAATGGTATCTTCTCATGTTTTAAGTTATATCACCCTAAATTCAAATTAGCATATTTTAATGGACTATTTTGCTATACATATATATACTTCAGTGAAAGTATCTGTTTAAATATTTTGACCTTTTTTAAAGTTGGATTTTTTAATAATCTTATTGAACTATAAATGTTCTTTATAAGTATTCTGAATACAAGTTCCTTATTAGATATAGAATTTTCTAATTTTCCAAGTCTGACTCCTTCCCCCATTTTCTTAACATTATCTTTTTAAATAACAACTTTATTTATCTTTTGAAGAGCAGAAAATTTTAATTTTGATAAAGTCCAATGTATCAACATTTTCTTTTATGGTTTGTGATGTTTGTGTCCTATAAGAAATCTTTGCCTAACCCAAGTTAGATTTCTCCTATGTTTTCTCAGAAGTTTTATAGTTTTGTCTCTTATATTTAGGTCCACTGTCCATTTCAAGTTAATTTTTGTGTATGGTATGAAGTAAGGCCAAGATTCACTCTTTTGTTATGGATGTAAAATTGTTCAAGAACCATTTGTTGAAAAACTATCCTTTATCCAGTGAATTACCTGAGCACTTTTGTTGAAAATCAGTTGATTATATTTTGGTGGAGCTATTTTTGGATTCCCTAGTCTGTTTCCTTAATCTATATGTTTATCTTTAGACCAGTACTACATTGTCTTTATTACTGTAGCTTTAGAATAAATATTAAAATCAGATAGAGTGAATTTTGCAACTTTGTTATTATTTTTAAAAAAATCATTTCTAGGTAGGTTCGTTGCTTTTCCAAATAATTTTTGAACCAGTTTGTCAGTTTCTGCAACAAAAATAAAAGGATACTCAAGTTTTATTTCAGACTGTGTTGAATCTGCCCAACTGGTGTGGCTCAGTGGTTGAGTGTCCAACTATGAACCAGGAGGTCACAATTTGATTCCTGGTTGGGGGCACATGCCTGGGTTTTGGGCTTGATCCCCAGTAGGGTGCCTGGAGGAGGCAGCCGATCAATGATTCACTCTCATCATTAATGTTTCAATATCTCTCCCTCTCCCTTCTTCACTGAAATCAATAAAAATGTATTTTAAAAAAAGACATCTTAACTATATTGAGTCTTCCCATCCATGAGCATGATTTGTCTTTTTGTTTGGTTCTTCCTTGATTTCTCTAGGAAGCCGCAGTGTCAGGGGCCGAGGCAGAGTGGTTAGGGGCAATCAGTCAGACAGGCAGAGTGGTAGGGGCGGTCAGGCAGGCAGGTAGAGTGGCTAGGGGCAATCAGGAAGGCAGGCAAGCAAGTGGTTAGGGGCAATCTGGCAGGCAGGCAAGCAGTTAGGGTTGATCAGGCAGGCAAGCAGAGGGGTTAGGGGCGATAAGGCAGGCAAGCAGGAGAGCGGTTAAGAGCCAGTGGTCTGGATTGCGAGAGGGATGTCCGACTGCCCTGCAGGATCGGGCCTACACCAGCAGTTGGACATCCCCTGAGGGGTTCTGGATTGCGAGAGGGTGTAGGCCAGGCTGAGGGACCACCCTCCCTGTGCACGAATTTCGTGCACCCAGCCTCTAGTATATATGTGTGAGTGCATATATATATTCTTTTTTTTTTTTTTTAAATCTTATTGCACTGGATAGGACCTCCAATACAATGATGAAAAGAAATTGTAAAAGTGGACATTTTTGCTTTGTTCCAAAACTTAAGGGGAAAATATTCAATCTTTGCTCTTAAGAATGATGTTAGCTGTTGGTTTTTGTTGATAAGGTTTCTCAAATTGAGGAAGTTTTCTTATGTCCCTAGTTTGCCGAAATTTTTTATGATGGATGGATGTTAATTTTATAAATATTTTTTTAAAAACATGTATTGAGATGATTATATGATTTTACTATTTTAGTCTATTGAGATTGTGAATTTTATTGATTGATTTTGAATGTTGAGCCATCCTTGCTTTCCTGGGTCATGATATATCATCCTTTTTATATATATCTGAATTCAGTTTACTAATATTCTGTGACTATGTTCATGAGATCTATTGGTCTATAGTTTTCTGTCTTATCTGGTTTTGCTGTTGAGATAATGTTGGCCTCTAAAATGAGTTGTAAAAGGTTTCCACTTCTTCTATTTCTTTGGAAAAGTTTATGTAAAATAGGTGTTATTTGTTAATTGTTTGCTAAAATTAATCAGTGAAGCCTTCTGAATCTGGAGTCTATTTATTTACTAGAAAAATGTGTATACAAATTGTCCAATTTTTCTTGAGTGAGCTTTGATACCTGGTGATTTGTTCTTTTGTGGTGGTCTTTGTGTGAGATGTTGGCGTGTTACAACTGTCTTCTGATTTCCCAGATGCTATCAGGGATATTTTATTATTTATTTATACCATTTTAATTTATTATGCCATCTTTTAATGCCCATTTAATGGCTACAATCAACAGATTACATTTAATTTGTTTGACAATGAACATGTGGCAGGGGAAACTTGGTGGTTGTGGCAGAGTGGAAGGTATTATACACCTTGGGCTAAAAAATATTTTGTTCAGAAAGACAGGATTTCCTGATGACTTTGTCAGACAAATTTGTCTCTTTTAAGTATGGGTTTTTAAAATGGGAGGATAATAGAGGGGAACTTGCAACAAAAATCTCCTTCCCAGCAAACATTGGGAAAACTAGTGGGAAAATGGTAGGATTTACCAGCATGATGTTCACAGTTTATATAATTTAGAATTATTTCTAAATAGATTGTTTTTGGTAATGAATAAGAAACAATATTTTAGTGTTTGTTTTAGAATTATTGGCACACACTGAAATGTAATGATTTCTTGATTGGGAGTATTTTAAAACAAAATGGAAAGAAACCAACTTTCCCCTAATTCTTTATCCCTAGCCTATATTTAAATATTGTAAATAAACTTTGAAAATGTTACAGCCACATTTGTTGAAATAACACTGTCAATAATTTGAATGACCTGTGTTTTTTTTGTGTGTTTTTTTTAAACTTACCCTCCAACCTACACTTCCACTTAAAATTTTGTCTTTGTTCACATTAAATCCTATAGTGTTTTCCCAAAGACAACTTGTTTGTAAGTACACAATAACCTATTTAATCTATTTTGGCTTAATTTACTTCCACGTAAAGTAAGGTATTTTTTTCTACCATCCTCAGTGTTGTTATAAAAATAAAATCAGGTATATGCTATAACATATTAGTGAAGAGAGATTAAAACCATCATTTAAAGGCACACTGATGATATTATACACTTTCTTTTATGGTAGGACATGGTCATCATAATTTTAAGGTACAAGGACAGCAGAAAAGGCCTGTACATGTGATCAGCTGCCTTTCCACATGGAATGTATGTGGAGATTGTCCAGTGGCTTGAGGAGGTGGATACTGTGTATTCTGTTTAAAGTTTGCCTTCTAGCCCCAGCTGGTTTGGCTCAGTGGATAGAGCATCGGCCTGTGGACCGAAGGGTCCTGGGTTTGATTCCAGCCAGGAGCACATGCTCGGGTTGTGGGCTCAATCCCCAGCAGGGGGTGTGTAGGAGGCAGCCAATCAATGATTCTCTCATCATTGATGTTTCTATCTCTCTCTCCCTCTCCCTTCCTCTGGAAATCACTAAAAATATATTTAAAAAAAAAATAAAGTTTGTCTTCTAGAGCTCTGTCACATGCCTGTAGATAAAGTAAGTCTCTCCCATGATTGCCAATCTCTAGGTTGGTTCACTGGGTGCTGTTGCTTCTCAGAATTCCATGACTAAGCCAAGAGTGATGTTTGTTATTTACTAATAGATATTTCTTCTGCCTGCTCTGCTTACCACATCATCACACCAGGCCTTGAACTTTGTGAACTTCTCTGGAAAATCAAACATACCTAGAAGCTCCCCAGGCTTAGGCCTAATAACACCATCAATTGCTCTTTGCAAGGTAATGGAACAGAGCTTAGAAGATGATTTGAATAAGGAAACATAACAGCTCATTGAATCAAAAATTTTCATGGGAAAACAAGAATCCAGAGAAGCTAAGGAGCTTAATCAAGTTATCTTCTTCCATAAAGCCTTTCTGGGTTTTCCAAGATGGTTGTAGTGCTTTCCAGCAGTTTGCAAAACCACTCTGTGCACGCCTCCATGAATTTTTACCCTTTGTTAGAATGCTTTGCTGGTGGTGTCTCTTTCACTAGACTGAGATCTGCTTAGAACTGGGCTGAGTTATACTTGTCTACAAGGCCAGGTACATTTTAAGTACTCATAAATGTTTGTTGAGTGGGAGAGTCTCTCATATGCTGTCTACTAGGTACTATTGTTGTGAGGCCAGGCTCATGCAAATTAAGGAGAAGTTCCAAGAGAGCCAAGCTCCTCTTGGTAGTAGACAGACCAGAGTCTGAAGGCTAAGCCATAGATTATGCTGAGAAGCACAACCAGTAAGGGAAGATGAGAGTTAAAGGGATTCAGGCCAGAAAGAAGGTAGTAAAAGTGTTTTAGGTTTCTCACTTGTAGATGCATTCATTTATTCATTCAAAATTTTATTTTATTTTTAAAAAAGTATCTTTATTGTGGAAAGTTTTATAGATGTCCCCTTCCCCTTCTCCATTGAACTCCCCCCCCCCACTCCCACCTCCTACCCAGGCCTTAATTGCACTATTGTCTGTGTCTATGGGTTATGCATATCTATCTATCTATCTATCTATCTATAAAAGCCTAAGTGACCATCGCAACTGAACGGATGACCGAACAGGCTACGTGGGGTGACTAGGCTGGCAGGGGGGTTAGTGAGGGTGACCAAACGACTGAGCAGCAGGCTGCATGGGGCGACCAGGCTGGCACGGGGGGCAGTTAGGGGTGACCAGGCCGGCGGGGGGAGGGAGGGCAGTGAGGGGTGACCAGGCTGGCGGGGGAGGGGGGTGTTAGGGGCAACCAAGCCGGCGGGGGCGGGGCAGTTGAGGGCGACCAGGTCATCAGGGGGGACAGTTGGGGGTGACCAGGCCATCAGGGGGGGCAGTTAGGGGTGATCAGGCAGGCAGACAGGTGAGTAGTTAGGAGCCAGTGGTCCCAGGTTGTGAGAGGGATGTCCGACTGCCGGTTTAGGCCCGATCCCCTGAGGGGTCCTGGATTGGAGAGGATGCAGGCTGGGCTGAGGGCCCCCCCCCATGCACGAATTTCGTGCACCGGGCCTCTAGTATGTGTATAAATTCTTTGGTTAATCTCTTCCTGCTCCCCCCCTTCCTATAAGAATCATCAGTCTGTTGCATGTTTCCATGTCTGGCTCTATTTTGTTTGTCAGTTTATTTTGATCATTATACTCCTCATATAAGTGAGATCATATGATATTTGTCTTTCTTTGACTGCCTTATTTCGCTTAGCATAAAACTCTCCAGGTCCCTCCATGTTATCTTGAAGGGTAAGATATCCTTCTTTTATACAGATTCATAGTATTTCATGGTGTATATGTACCATATCCTTTTTATCCACTCATCTACTGATGTGCACTTGAACTGTTTCCAGATCTTAGCTACTGTGAATAGCACTGCTATGAACATAGGGGTGCATACATTCTTTCTGATTGATGTTTCAGGATTCTTAGAATATATTCCTAGAAGTGGGATCACTGGGTCAAATGGTAGATCCATGTTTAATTTTTTGATGAAATTCCATATTGTTTTCCATAGTGGTTACCCCAGTCTGCATGTCCACCCACAGTGTACTAGGGTTTCCTTTTTTCCATATCCTTACCAGTACTTACTGTTTGTTGATTTATTGATGGTAGCCATTCTGACAGATGTGAGGTGGTATCTCATTGTAGTTTTAATTTGCATCTCTCTGATGATTAATGACATTGAGCATTTTCTCATATATCTCTTGGCCTTTTGTATGTCCTGTTTGGAGAAGTGTCTATTTAAGTCCTCTGCCCATTTTTTAATTGGATTGTTTTTCTTCCTTTAAGTTGTATGAGTTCTTTATATATTTTAGAAATTAACCCTTCATCAGATGTATCATTGGCAAATACGTTCTCCCATACAGTGGGATCCCTTTTCATTTTGTTGATGGTTTCTTTTGCTGTGCAGAACTATTTATTTTCATGTGGTCCCATTTGTTTATTTTTCCCTTTGTTTCTCTTGCCCCAAGTGTTGTATCAGTGAAAATTCTGCTATGTGAGATTTCTGATATTTTGCTGCTTATGTTTTCTTCTATGATTTTTATGGTTTTACAACTTATATTTAAGTCTTTTATTCATTTTGGGTTTATTCTTGTGTATGGTGTAAGTTGATGGTTTAGTTTCATTTTTTTTGCATGTACCTGACCAATTTTCCCAACACCACTTATTGAAGAGACTGTCTTGACTCCATTGTATGCTCTTGCCTCCTTTGTCAAATATTAATTGAGCATAATGGCTTGGGTTGATTTCTGGGGTCCCTGGTCTGTTCCATTGGTCTATATGTCTGTTCTTGTGCTACTGGGGCTGACCAGCAGCCCCTGAACAACGGATGAACAGATTACTCCAACACAGTTTCACTGTGAAAGAGAAGGCTAAGGGACAACCTGACTGATAGCAGCCAGGCAGCCTCGATTGCCTGCCTCATTAGGCCTTTATGGGAATTTTTATCTTTAGATACAATTAGTAGGGTGAGTCATCTTGGGAGGACACATGTGTTTACATTGTCTTCTAGGCAGAGGCATCCAGGGATTAAGCATAAGGATTCCGGTAAACACCCGGGAGTCTGCATGTGCACAGATTTGTTTGGAAAGGTCAAGGAATAATTAGGGGCACCACCTTCGATACTCTCCTAAGTCTCCCCTAAGTTAGAATTCTGATAAACAGGGCAGACGTCCTTCCACACACTTCCCTTTTATCAGAATGTCCTCCTTATAAACTTTCCAACCAAGTCTCATGCTTACCAACATTGTGCCAGTACCAGCCTATTTTGATTACTGTGGTTTTGTAGTGTAGCTTGATATCCAGTATTGTGATCCCTCCAACTTTGTTTTTTCCCAAGATTGCTGGGGCTATTCAGGGTCTTTTTTGGTTCTATATAAATTTTTGGAGTGTTTGTTCTAAACCTGTGAAATATGCCATTGGTATTTTAATAGGGATTGCATTGAATCTATAGATTTTTGGGGGCATTCTGTAGTATGGACATTTTCATGATGTTAATTCTACCAATCTATGAACACAGTATATTCTTCCACTTGTTTATATCTTCTTCTATGTTTTTTTTTCTATGTTCTGTAGTTTTCCGAATACAGGTCTATTATCTCCTTTGTTAAGTTTATTCCTAAGTATCAATTTTTTGTTGTTGCAATGGTAAACAGGATTTTTTTTTTAGCTTCTCTTTCTGAGAGTTCATTAATGGTGTATAAAAGTGTCATCAATTTCTGGGTGTTAATTTTGTCTCCTGCTACATTGCCAAATTCATTTATTAAATCTAGTAGTTTTTTGGTGGAGTCTTTAGGGATTTCTATGTACAATATCATGTCATCTGCGAATAATGAGTTTTTCATTCTTCTTTTCAATTTGGATGTCTTTTATTTTTTCTTCTTGTCTAATCACTGTGGCTAGAACCTCCATTATTATGTTGAATAAAAGTGGTAAAAGCAGACTTCCCTGTTTTGTTCCTGTTTTTCGGGGAAATGGTTTTAGTTTTTGCCCATTGAGTACGATATTGCCTGTAGGTTGTCATATATGGTCCTTATTATGTTGAGGTATGATCCTTCTATCTGTACTTTGCTGAGAGTTTTTATCAAATATGTGTGTTGGGTCCAGCAAGTGTGGTTCAGTGGTTGAGCATCCACCCATGAGCCAGAAGGTCAAGGTTTGATTCTTGGTGAGATCACATGCGTGGGTTGTAGGCTGAATCCCTAGTAGGGGGTGTGCAGGAGGCAGCTGATCGATGATTCTTTCATCATCAATGTTTCTATCTCTCTCTCCCTCTTCCTTCCTCTCTGATATCAATAAAAACATATTTTTAAAAAATGAGTGTTGGATTTTGTTGAATGTTTTATCTGCATCTGTTGATATAATCATGTGATTTTGGTCTTTCAGTTTGTTTATGAGATGCATCACATTTATTGATTTGCTTATATTGTATGAGCCTTGCATCCCTGGAATAAATCTCATTTGGTCATGGTGTATGATCTTTTAAATATATTGCTGGATCCAATTTGCTAATATGTTGTTGAGGATTTTAGCATCTATTTTCATCAGGGATATTGGCCTATAATTATCTTTCTTGTAGTTTCTTTATCTGGTTTTGGAATTAGGATAATTCTGGCTCCATAGAAAGAGCTTGGAAGTGTTTCTTCCTCTTGATTCTTTGGAATTGTTTGAGGATGATAGATGTTAGTTCTTTATTTGATAAAACGTCCCTGTGAAGCCCTCCAGGGCGAGGCTTTTTTTTCTTTTTTCTGGAAGTTTTATTTTTTATTTTTTTATTACTGCTTCAATTTCATCAGTTGTTATCAGCCTATTCAGATTTTCTGATTCTTCCTGATTCAGTTTTGGAAGGTTGTATTTTTCTAGGAATCTGTCCATTTCATCCACTTGTTGGCATATAGTTGTTCAAAGTATTTTCTTACAATCCTTTGTATTTCTGTAGTGTCAGTTGTTACTTCACTGCTTTCACTTCTGATTCTATTTATTTGGGTTCCCTCTCTTTGTTTCTTGATTGTCTAGCTAAAGGTTCATCAATCTTGTTTATCTTTTCAAAGAACCAGCTCTTGGTTTCATTGATCTTTTGTATATTTTTTTTAAGTTTCTGTGTCATTTATTGCTGTTCTAATCTCTACTATTTCCTTCCTTCTACTTACTCTGGGCTTTTCTTGTTGTTGTCTTTCTAATTCTTTAAGTTGTAGGGTTAGTTTATTAGAAATTTTTCTTGTTTTTTGAGGTAGGCCTGTAGTACTATGAACTTCCCTCTTAGGATTGCTTTTGTTGTGTTCAATAGCTTTTGGGTGTTTGTGTGTTCATTTTCATTTGTTTCCAGGAAGTTTTTTATTTCTTTGATCTCAATGACTATTCATTGTTTAATAACAGGCTATTTAGCCTCAGGTGCTTAAATGCTTTGGGGTGTTTTTATTGTAGTTGATCTCTAGTTTCATACTATTGTGATCTGAGAAGATGCTTGATATGATTTCAATCTTCTTGAATTTGTAGAAACTTAGTTTGTGTCCTAACATGTGGTCTATCTTTGAGAATATTCCATGTGCACTTGAAAAGAATATATATTCTGCAGCTTGGGGTAAAATGTTCTGTAAATATCAATTAAATCTATTTTATCTAGTGTGTCATTTAGGGTCATTGTTTCCTTGTTAATTTTGTTTGTCTAGAACAGGCGTTCTCAAACTACGGCCCATGGGCCACATGCGGGTGTTTTTGCCATTTTGGTTTTTTACTTCAAAATAAGATATGTGCAGTGTGCATAGGAATTTGTTCATAGTTTTTTTAAACTATGGTCTGGCCCTCCAACGGTCTGAGGGACAGTGAACTGGCCCCCTGTTTAAAAAGTTTGAGGACCCCTGGTCTAGAATATCTATCCGGTGGTGTTTAAATTCCCCAACTATATGGGGGAATATATGTTTATCAGGGTTATATCATATTATTGTATCAATCCCTTCAGTATTATGAAGTGTCCTCATTGTCTCTTGTTACAGCCTTCATTTTGAAGTCTATTTTGTCAGATATAAGTATTGCTACCCCTGTCCTTTTTCATTTCCATTTGCATGAAAAAATGTTTTCCATCCCTTCATTCTCATCCTGTGTGCGTCATTCGTTCTGAGGTGGGTTTCTTGTAGACAGCATATATATGGGTCATGTTTTCTTTTTCATTCAGCTATACTAAGTCTTTTGATTGGAGCATTTAAGTCATTTATATTTAATGTTCTTCTTAATGGTTACTTATTTGTTGCCATTTTTATTCTTTTGTTGTTGTTGTTAATCCTCACCCAAGGATATTTTTCCACTGATTTTTAGAGAGAGACGAAGGGAGGGAGAGAGAGAAATATTGATGTGAGAGAGTCACATTGATTGGTTGCCTCCAGCACACCTCCCACCAAAAGCTCGGGAACGAGCCTGCAACTAAAGTACATGCCCTTAACCTGTATCGAACCCAGGATCTTTCAGTCTGTGGGCTGACCCTCTATCCACTGAGCAAAATCAGCTAGTGTGCCATTTTCATTCTTTATGCTTGTGTTCCTCACTATCTCTTTATTTCTCTCTCTATTTCCTCTTATAACGTCCCTTTAGCATTTCGTGCAGTGCTGGTTTGGTGGTAATAAACTCAGAAGACAGTCAGTGCCAGACAGGCTGGGAGTACACACATTGCAAAAGTGTTAGCACATGGTGGCGAAACTACAGCAATCTGGTGATGATGAGAGGAGATGTGATGAGATGAATCTTTGGAAAATTGATGACCTTGCCTCAAATGATTGACAACGACGTTGTTGACTTTTTGTTGACACAGATGATAACTCCAGTCCAACCCTTATCCACACATCCATGATCAACAATCCTCACAAAAACTGAATCTCAGATAAAGATTAAGGAAATTACAGTACACAGAAAAAAACCTCAGGAGTCAATTATATGATTGTTGGATATGTTCCAAATTCAAGATGCAGGATTAGAACAGCAATCAAAGCAAAATAATTGCATCGCTGGTGACAAACACACTGGATAGTTATTAAAACTTAAGTGGTGTGACATCCTACAAATGGTGACTACAAAGAAAAGAAAACTTGATGCAGAGTGTTGATCTTTCCAAGAGAAATAGACAAAAGATTATTTTTTTGTTGAAGTCAAGGGCAAACCTGTGTGCCTAGTTTGTGGCGATGTGTTAGCAATAATGAAATAGCCAATCTGGAGCATCACTACAGCTCAAAACATGCTAAACCCAGTGAACTGGGAGGCTAAATGCATCTGGATAAAACCAGTGCTCTTCAGCGGAGGTTGGAATCACAACAAGCCGCTTTCACTAGGCCTCGTTGTGACAGAGACAACCTTATTGAGACGTGTTATGTAGTGAGCAAGCTAATGGCAAAGAAGTTGAGGCCTCACGTAGACGGAGAGTTTGTGAAAGGGTAGATGGTGGCTGCTGCTGAGCTATTAGCACCAGACAAAGTAAAATTGTTCACAGTGTTAGTTTTCTTAGAGAACCATCTCGGATCAGATTACAGACTTAGCACACGATATTGAAAAAAACACTGAAGGATTCTACAGGAGAATGCCAATTTTTCTCTCTGGCTTGTGATGAGACAACGGACATAACAAATACTGCCCAACTGGCTGTTTTCATTTGTGGGATAACCGCAGAGTTTGACATGCGAGAGGAGCTGCTGTCACTGGAAGCCACGCGTGGCACTGTAAGAGGAGAGGATTTGTTTGAGAGACTTGTTTTATCAATGAAAAAATTTGAGCTAACATTTGAAAAGTTAAGTGGCCTTACTACAGATGGAGCTCCAGCCATGATTGGCTTGAAAAAAGGGTTAATTGCCATTTGTCAAGAAAGAACTGAATCATCTCAGTTTTGATTCAAGTAATTAAATTGTATGCCACTGCACACATACACCAAGAAAGTCTTTGTGCACAGTCATTGCGGCTCAACAATGTGATGGCAACAGTAGTGTCATGCATAAATTTTGTCAAAAGCAGAGGGTTCAACAGCCACCTGTTTAAGGAGTTGCTGAATGATCTTGAGTCTGAGTACGGTCATCTTGTTTATCACTGTGAAGTGTAGCGGCTGAGTCACGGGAACATGCCCATGAGATGGGATGAAGTCAAGCAGTTCATGGAGACGAAGGGAAAACTGCCAGGGAACTCAGTGATAGCAGGTGGCTGTGTGATCTAGCGTTCCTGGTGGACATTACCAAGTACCTCTCAGCGCTGAACATCAACCTGCAGGGCCCCAACCAGCTTCTCAGCTCCCTGCTTTCAAACGTGAGGTCATTTGAAGCTAAATTAAGGCTGTGGGAAGCGCAACTCGAAAGGAGTAACTCGGGGCATTCCCCACTCCGGAAGGACAAAAGCCTTAAGTTTGAGTGAATGTGCGAAACTAACTGAGGCATTTAAGGAAAGAGTCAAGGATGTGAAAAGTAAACAAATGGGATTGAACATCTTTGCTACATTGTTCATTGTGGAACCAGCTGATGTGCCTAATCACCTACAACATGAAATCATTCAGCTACAAAGCAATGAGGAGCTGAAAGCTAGGTACAACCTCCCACTGCTTGAGTTCTACAAACGTTACATAAGCAATGATGAATTTCCCACTCTGAGGAGACATGCACTGAAATATGCATCTGTGTTCCGAACACCTTACTGCTGCGAGCCATTCTTTTTAAAACTTATCGCAAAGAGACTACTGCGCCCCAGACTGACTGCAGCGAACCTGGAAAAGCAGTGGCGAGTAGTATCATCGTCAATACCAGCTAACGTCACGTGCCTTACCAAAGAGAAGCCGTTCCGGCCATCATATTAGGGGTGAGTTAATTAAATGTTTGACTAAATATAGCTGGCTAATTTGATAATTTTGTATGGCCTGGGAATGATGTTATACATATCCAAATGGCTCTTGACAGAAAACAGGCTCCCCACCCCTGGTCTAGATAGACCAGTTCCAAAAAAAAAAAAGAGAATGCCGTACAATGCTGCAGGCAGACCTTCATCTCTCAGTACATTAATGGAAACCACCCACCCTTAGGACCTCATCTGAGGTCAACAGGCCCCTGGGAATTCAGAGTCAGGCTTCAGGTTGCAATTAACCCCTGAATCTGTGCCTCCAGAACATTTTTCTGCAGAGAAGTCTTAGATGGAGCCTGCAGGGCCAGAGTATAAAAAAGTGCAATAGGTCAGGTGGGAGAACCCGGCCACACTTGCCTATTACATATGCTTCACTTCCGCAGAGAAATAACTTCTTTCTGTTTGTCTTGAAATATGCACTCTTTTGGGTCTGTCTTTTATTTCCTCGCTTCTGGTGGAGACTTCCCTGCCTAGGAAAAACAACAATGCAAGGGTGACAGCCCATGGCAAGTAGTGCTCAGTGTTGGGGAGACCACAGAGGATGGTGAGGGCTGTGGTGACTGCACCTTCCCAAGCGGCAGCCACCACTCTGCTGCAGCTGATCACAGCCTTGAGGGATGGGATCCAGTGTTGAGAGATCTTAGGATCTCCTTGGTGGTGAAATCTCCAGATCTTTAGAATCCCGGAATACTAACCAAAGCACTCTGGGGTGGGGGTGGGGGGGGGGGGTCACATATAACCCATAGGCAGATGGTTTGTGAGCTCTGGTCTATAGATTTTACCAGAATTTCTGAGAGATCTGTGACTTAACATTAACAACCACTGTCCTAGAATATGATTTCCCTCAAAGTCTGTGGGAGGAAAGACCAAGGGCATGGCCATCTCCCAGGTTCCTGGGTCCCAAAAGTCTGGGGGAAAGCCATCTGCCTGGCTCCTCCCCCAACCCTAACCCAGAGCATGGAAGCCAGTGGCATCGGCTCCTCTTCCTCCTCCTTTGTCCACTGGTGAGTGTCCTCCATGATGGGGAGGGAGCAAGAAGGACATTGTAAAAGGGGATTGGTACTGAGAAGCACCAAAGGAAAAGTAAGTGATGCTCATTAAATAGAAGGTATCTCTCTTCTTTGTCTTCTCAATTCTCCATTCCACTCCCTTCCCATGGGTCCCTCCACATCCAACCCATGAGTGTGTCTTTGATTGCAAGGCATAGAAATCCAAATCAAACCTGGCTGGGAGAAAATGAGCTCATTGTTTCCCATATCTGAGAAGCCCAAGGGTAGAACAGCTTCAGGCATGTTGGATTCAAGCGCTCAGGAATTACCCCTCCCCCCTTTTGCTTTTTCCTCTTGCCTTCATTCTTTGATGGGCATTCTCCAACTGGTAGAAGAGTTGGTTTCATGATGATTACTACTCATTGTCTCAGAAGGGAAGGGATTGCTTCTCTTGCAACACATACATCAAACCCTAAAAAATTTTCTTGGGCTTTGATACTGGACAGACCCCTGTGTCCAGGGGCATGGGGTATTCTTTTTGGCTAGTCTGGATCACATGTTCCCCAGAAGAGCAGGTCCTAGAATCACTGGGAGTCTGAGAATGGTATGCATGTCTGTGTGTGAGTGTGTGTGTGTGTGTGAGTGTGTGTGTGTGTGTGTGTGTGTGTGGTGGTAATGATGAAATGGCAAAATCTAAAAGGAAGTGATGGTGCCTAGCCAGTATGGCTTAGTGGTTGAGCATCAGTCTGTGAACCAGGAGGTCACAGTTTGATTCCCTGTCAGGGTATATGCCTGGATTGTGGGCTGGATCCCCAGGAGCGGGTATGCAGGAGGCAGCTGATCAATGATTCTCTCTCATCATGGATGTTTCTCTCTCTCTCTCTCCCTCTCCCTTCCTCTAAAATTTATTTATTTATTTAAATATTTTAAAAATTGATTTAGAGAGGAAGGGAGAGGTAGAGAGAGATAGAAACATCAATGATGAGAGAGAATCATTGATTGGCTGCCTGTTGCACTCCCCCTACTGGGGATCGAGCCCACAACCCAGGCATGTGCCCCTGACTGGAATCAAACCCGGGACCCTTCAGTCCACAGTCCGAGGCTCTATCCACTGAGCCAAACCAGCCAGGCCCTTCCTCTAAAATTTAAATAAATAAATAAATAAATAAATAAATAAATAAATAAATAAATGGAAGTGACGGTGGTCACTTAAAAGCATACCTTCTCCCCACAAGTGCTTCAGACACAACAGTCAAGGATCATCTTATAGCTCCCCCCTCCTCAAAACAAAGACTAAAAAACTCTGTGCAACTTGGCAGAAGCTGTGTGGAGTACTTGTCAATTGCAGTATTAGAACATCTGCATTGCAAAACCAAGAATGTCCAGTTCGGGTTTGGCACATAGAGGGGATTTTCAAGGCTTGGCAATTTCTCAGTGCGGGCAACAGAAGAAACTGTCCAGTGTTGTGAAAATCACTCCCCCTTCCCTCATGCAGAATGAGTTCACCATAGCAGCATGCACCTTCTACCCCACTAAATAGAACAGATATGTTTCTGAACATCTAGAAACAAATGAAATCACTTTGTAACCCTACAAATTTAAACCTGAAAACGAGCTCCAGGGAATGAACTACAAGAGGTTCTCAGGCAGTCTCAGGAGGGTGACTGTTGAGCTTCATATAGACAAGTACACGATAATCCTACTTACAGGGAGAAAAAAAAATCCAAACTAACTGAGAGTAAAAGGATGATAGTTGAAATAACAGTTCATCTTTATTATTTGCTGAGTACCAAAGCATTTCTCATAGATTATCTCATTTAATTTTCACAACAACACTATAAAGGTAATTTTCATTATCATCTCTGTAAGAGGCTAATTTGTCAAAGATCAATATGTAGCAAGCCGTGGCAGAGTAAGGATTCATGCCCAGGGAGTTTAACGTTAAAGCTATGCTGCTAAAACATCCATCCATCCATCCATCCATCCATCCATCCATCCATCCATCCATTCAACAATTATGTGGATTGCCTACCAAATGCTGGGAACTATTCAAGGTGCTAAGATACATCTATGAACAATGCAAAGGCAAATACATGTCCTCATGAAGTTTACATTCTAGTGGGGGAGAAAGACAGGAAACCAGACTAATAAATAAAATATAAACTAGGTTTGATAGTGATCAGTGTTAAGGGAAAAACTACACCAGGGGGGAGAGACAAGTGTTTGTGGGAGGGTCGATTCTGAATAGGGTGATCAGGCAAGGTCCCACTAAGAAGGTGACACTGAGTAAAAATCTGAGGAAGTAAACCATGCAGATATCTGACAGGAAGAACATCATAGGTAAGGAAACAGCATAGATGAAGGCCTTGAGGAAGGAGAAAGAGCAGCAAGTTTTAGAAATAGCAAGGAGTCCAATGTGACTTGGACAGAGTGATCTAGGAACACAGCAGGAAGAGGTGAGATCAGAGGCAGATGGGACCGGATCTTGTAGGATTCTCCAGTGGTTCTTAGGATTTTGTCTTTCACTCTGGTGTGATGCAGCCATTTGGGTTGGAGCAGAGGAGGGACATGAAATGACTTAGTTTAAACAGGATCACTCTTACTGCTCTTGTCAGGAGTACACAGATGTAAGGGGAACAAGGATGCCAGGAGGGAGGCTGCAGCAGTAAGTCAGGCAGAAATGGGGTGGCTTGGACTGGTGGGTGGTGATGTAGCAAGTGCTTCAAAGCTGGGTTTATTGCGAAGTCAAGAGTCAAAGGATTGGGTAACAGGTGGGATGTGGGGTGTGTGAGAAGGAGCAATCAAGGATGACTAAGGTTTTTGACCTGAGCAACTGAAGACTGGAATTGACATTTTTAGAGATGTGGAAGATTGAAGGAGGAACGTGTTTTTGTTTTGTTTTGTTTTGTTTTGTTTTTAAGAAGTGTTGTTTTACGGGGTTATCAGGACTTAGTTTGAGACAATGTTAAACCGGAGATGCCTATTTGACATTCAAAAGTGATGGGAGTGGCAGGTCTGGAGTTTAGGAGAGAGGTTCATCTAACTCATAGATTATCTCTGGAGTTACAAGCTCTGCAAACTATACTCTATTCCCTTAGAGTAAATGAAGACACTGGCCTATGTGCAATTTTGGGGAAATGATGACTGTATAAAAAAATACTAGAACAGTATTAAGAAAAATCAAATTTTAAAATCACCCATATTCTGCCACCTTAAAAATAGCTGCTTTAATTTATCCACGTTCCCTTCTGTTTTTGCTCACATGCAAACAGAATTTTATAATGTTGTAAAAGCTTGAAATAGATGCAATTTCACCTTTTATTACTTAACATGATCCCATAAGCATTTTTCCTAAGAGGCAGATTAAAAAGGCCAACAAAGTGCAGAGAAACATTTCAGAAACAAAAATAAAAAAAAATCCTACTTTGGTACAGTTTGGTGCTCCTACAGCTGGTATTGTGTTTATTGGGACTTTTGTGGACAATGACTCTCTCTGGAGGTGAAGATAAGCTGGGACCTGAATGATGAGAGCTGGCCATGCACCCAATGTGGGGAAGGGCACTCCAGGAAGACAGACAACAAAAGAGGGGAAAACATGTGTTAACAGGCAACAGGAAAACCCATTAAGAAGGGTTGCTGGCAGATTCATTTTAATTGACAAACAGAAATTTATTTTATCCTTTAACTTTTAAAAAAATGATCTTTTAATTTAAACGACAGAAGAGAGCACACCCTACCTCTAGGATTCTCTACCAAGGAAGAAGAAGTCATATGGAATAACTTAGAACATGGTGAACCCTGGCAGATTGCAGTGGTTCTTAAAGGTTCTGGATCTGATTTGTGCATTCATCCTAGTCCCTCACCGGGAACTAGAGTCCAGTCCCTTAGTTTTATAGAAAAGGCTGAGGGTCTAAAAAACGGTAAACGACCAGACCAGTGCGAGTCTTCAGTTACTTTATAGAGGATTTTGATTAGGGTTCAATTAGCTCTGCCCTCCACATCAAAGACTCAATAAAAAACAAACATGATCCCATGCACACGACTCCATCTTGGAGAAAGCCCTTGTTAGCTGGGAAATTCCTCACCCTTCACGGGCTCACCTGCCAATCATTTGCGTAGTTATTTACTCAAAAGCAGTAAAAAAACAAACAAACAAACAAAAACACAGAGAAAACTACCGCCCCAGACTCGCGAGGGGAAGGTGGGGAGCGGGTTTATGCTTCCTCCCAGAGCCAGCAGAGGGAGCACCAGGCAAGGTTTGTGAGCCGCGCCTCCCCACACCTCCTCCCCCTTCCTCGCCCAACTTCCCCATAGCCACCGCTTCAACTAAAAGTGACCATTGACCTTTCAAGCTTTTGAGCAGTGATGCAATAGAATGGTATTTCAAAGAAAAATGGTTATCGAAATTTTGGATCCGGGTTTCCCGTGAATGTTAATGGTTTTTTAAAAGTAGGTCACATTTCGGGGGGCGGGCGTGCGGGCACGGAGATGAGTTCCAACGGAGGCCAGGTGACCTCCAAGCGGGTGGGAGGAGGTGAAGGGTCCCCGAGCCGGGAAGAAGTGACGGGTTTTCTGAATTCCCGGTCCCTGGGCGCCAGCCCTGCAGGAAATCGCAGAGACGCGCGCTCTGCGGACTGCTGGGATCGAGGCTCATCGCCCAGCACCACTCAGGCGCGCGCGTAAGAGAGCCCCCCTGGGCAGTGCGCTCAGGTGAGCGGGGGCCGCTCGGCTGCAGGAGGGAGACTGTGGGGCGGACTGGAAGGGAGGAACCCGGCCAGGCAGGTGCTGGAGACCGCCCGGGGGATGGAACGGAAAGCGGCCAGCGCCGCCTAAGGAGCCGCGGGATGCCTTCTAGGACCCGAGCCGAGGGCACCGCCTCCGGCCCGCTCCCTCCGGCTGTTGGGCGTGGGCACCGGGCGCTGGGCTGGAAAGGGGCCTCCCCACCCCATTCAAATGTCTTGCAGGGAGGGGCCTTTTCGGGGACCCCCCCCCCCCCCGTCTCTCTGGCGCGCTGCTCACAAAACGCGCGGCCTGCAGGGTCGCGTGAAGGGACAGCGGGGGGGGGGGGATAAGAAAGAGAAATCCCCGCCGAGGGGCGAGGATGTCTGTTATTCGCTCGATCCTGGTTCACCCCTGGCACGGCTGGGGACAGGTTCTGGCCACCAAAACGGGGGCGATGGTGGCCGGGGTGTTCTGCGCGTCCCCGAACCACCAGGAGTGTGGGGGTCGGGGTGGGGCGGGTTCCCAGGCAGCCGCTCCGCGCGGCCCCGCTCCCGAGCGCCCAGAGCCCGCCTCCCCTGAAGCCTGCGCAGTAGCGCGCCAGCCTGTTTGAAGCCGCAGCCAGGGCCGCGGTCACGTGGGGCGAATTCCTGGAAAGTTCCTGGAAAGCGGCCTCCGCAGCGGCCGGGCGGGGCGCTCGGAGCGCGGACGGAGGAGGGAGGTGGGGAGCTCGGGAGGTGCGTGGGGCCCGGGAGCCGCGCGCACACGTCGCTCCGGGGACAGGCGTTTAACTCTTGCCAAGTCTTGCCGCCGCCGCGGCTCGCGGGCTCTGGGCTTCCCCCGAAGCATGAGCCTCCTCGCCCGCCGCCACTGGCGCAGCGCGGGCCGCGGACAGTGCGCACCCGGGCTCCGGGCGCCGCGCCTCAGGAGCCTCTGTGCCCGCAGTCGAGACGCCGGAGGAGCTGGGGCCGGGGCCGGCGGCAGGTACTGGTCCGGGGAGCCCGAAGGCTCCGCCCCAGCAGGGTGGCTGGGGAGGGCACCGGGCACCGCCGCGAGCGCCGGGCGGCCTTGGCTTCCGCTGTTTAGAGCCGCCTGGGGCAGGGAGTCCGAGCCGCGGTGCTGCCCGCTGCCGGGCGCTACTGCCGGCTTTCTCCGTTTCCTTCCCGGCGTCGGGAAGTCTCCAGAGTGTTTTTTTCTCTCCTAAACTGCCATCCAAATTAATAATCCTCCTGATAACCCGATCTCCCGCTCCTTTCCACTCTCCTGCCTCCCGCCTTGGCTCGTTACTCCTCCCTCTGTCCTTCCCACCTCCTGGGTCGCAGCCGGAGGGAAACCCTGCAGCTGCCCGGGGAGGGAGCGGGGGGGGGGGTGCGAGCCCAGAAGCGGGTGTCGGAGCCCGGGGGTTCCAGGCGAGGATCTCCGGGGCTAGTGTTTGCCCGCCGCGCTGAGCAGTCCGGCCGCCGCTGCCGGTCTCGTCGCATCCCCGGCATCTCGTTCCCAAATTAAAAGCCAACAGGGAGAACTCAGCGGATACCCCTCCTGTCTGGGGTCCTGCCCAGCTTCCCCGCCCCGGGTCCGCTGGGGAGGCGGCCGGGTGCCGAGACGGCGGCCGAGGCCGAGGTAAGGGCTCAGCTTTGGGTGCCTTGCGGGTCCAGCGGCTCCCGCTGCCGCCTGCTCGGCCCGGGCTCGGGCCGGGGCTCCGACCCCCGCGAAGGCTGCGGGCTGCGCGCTCGGGCCGATTCCTCGACAGCGCCCGCGGCGGCTACAGCGGCAGCAGCGGCAGCCGGGCTCCGGGAGCCGCCGCCACGGCCCCGGCGGCGCCCCCCACCGTTGCCCGAAGAGGAGGGAGGGGAGCTAGGCCGCCTCCGGGCTGGGGATGCGGCTACTCGAGCACCTCGGCGCTCCGGGCGGGTGGCTCCGGCCCCGGGAGCCCCGCGGCGCCGGAGGGCGGGGGACCGGGCTGGGGCCGGCACTTTCTCCCGGGGCTCCGCGGCCGGTGCGGAGTGTGAGGTGGGAGTGCAGTTTTGAGAGCTCTCCCGTTCTTGCCCTGGCACAGTTTTTCCACTTGCCCTTGACTAGGGCATATTTTACCACCGTGCCTGCAGGTGACTCTCTGCTCTTCCATTCCGCTGGCCTGCGATTTCCGCGAGCTGCCCTGGGCGGGAAGACACCCGGTTCCCCACCCTCATCCTGTCTCTCCCGCCCCCTCCCCCCACCCCTCCCTCTTTTCAACTCTGGCATTTCGGATCCCGGCTCTCTCAAGCCTTCTGTCTCTCGAGCTGGGCCTGGATGCTTGGGGTTAAATGGTGCCGGAGCGGAGGCGCGGAGGAGTCCCCGGGATTTTCCACGTCGCCGTCTCCCCACCCACACCCCAGCCAGGGGTCCAGTTCCGACCGACCCAACCCCACTCTTTCTCTTTGCAGGCAGACTGTGGGTGACCGCGCCCGCGGGGGACTTTGCCATCTGTCCACCAGGACCTGGGGAGGAAGAACCAGCCGCTCCCCGCCCCCTCCCCCTCCACCACCATTTTGGATACTCCGCAGGGACGTGTTTTGGGGTTCCCCCTGACTTCCAGGAAGGACTCGTGCCCTCCTCTGACCCCTGCTCGGGCGGCCACCTGGGTTCGCCGTGGTGACCCTTTGCTCATGACCCTGCGGTGCGTCGAGCCCTCCGGGAATGGCGCGGAAGGGACGCGGAGCCAGTGGGGGACCGCGGGGTCCGCGGAGGAGCCGTCCCCGGAGGCGGCGCGTCTGGCGAAGGCCTTGCGGGAGCTCAGCCACACAGGTAGGGAGCGGAGCGGCAGCCGCGCGTGCGGTGCGCGAGGGGGCGCCTCCCCAAAGGCGCGGCTGGGGGCTCTGCGGGCGGGGGGCGCAGCTGGGAGGTGGGGACGAGCTCGGGAAGCAAAGAATGAGATGGAGAAACGTCCCCTCCTTCCCGCGCCCGCCTCAGAGCAGGGGACCGCGGCGAGGATGGATTCTTGGGAATGCGAAAGGAAAGCGGTTCTCGAGAGACTCGGGCCTGAAGGAGGGCGCGACAAGGGCTCCTTGGAAATGGCCCCTCAGGGCGCTAGGACCTCGAACTGTGTTCCGCGCTGCTCCGCGGCTGGGGTCGGCACGCGGACCGCACCCGAGCCGGAGAAAGCTCCTGGCGCCTTCCTTTCCGCGCGCGGGTGCAGGGCGGCGAGTGCCCGCAGCTTCTGCCGCATCCGGCTCCCGGGCGGAGCATCCGCCGCCGCGGAGAATCTGGGCGGCCAAGTCCGGGGACCCGGAGGTCGGCGCGCCGCGGAGCCCCCGCGGAGCGCGGCCCTTCGGGAGGTCTTTCCCGGGCTGCCCGCGCCGTGCGCGCCTAGCGGGAGTCCCTGGGCATCTGAAAGGAGGAAGGAATGGAAAAAAGAAATTCTGGCAAACCTTGCAGGCTTACAACATCGCTGGATCCTAAAAGCTTACGTTTGGGGCAAAGTTGAAGTTTTGGTAGCGTTAGGAAGAGGGGACTCGTTCCTCTCCCGCGGTTGTGCTCTTTTCGTGCGGGCCATGTGCTTTTCCCATCGGCTCGGAGGGACCGGCAGATTCGGAATCCGAGCCATTTTTTTTTTTTGAGGGGTGGGGGGTATTGTTAAAACTTCTTAAATGCAGAATGCCCCTGAGTCATTTTTGCACACGGAACGGGCCCGGAGATGGTGCAGGCAGATCCAATGGGAATGCTGGGGCGACCCACAGGCAGTTGGAATTGGGTTTGAATTAGGGCAAAGTTCAAAAGATTACAAACTTGAAATACTAATTATCATTTGGGGTTTCCCTCATTTCTCAATGACTGATAAGGAAGTTGTAATTGAAGCAGCAAACAGAAGCTATTGTACCTAGAACTGCGTTTTTAAAACAAGTAAATAGCAGTGCTTTCTAGGGCTTGGAACAGAGATGCAGCCATTGACAGATTTGGGGAGACTAGGGGGACACCAACCATCCAAAACCGTGTTTCTGTTTTTCTCTCTTGGAATTAGTAGAGTTCAGTTTTCCACTTTTTAAGGGCACAGCTTTTATTTTTAACTTCTGATTTATTTCTAATTTACTTTGATTTCACTTGAGTGGTGCTGGAAGCATCATGCTCTGTCAGCCAGTGTGTCATGTTGCAAATATTCTTTTGTTTCATTCAGAGAAAATCTAGATGCCTTAAAGAACAGCTCTAGAAGATTATTAAAAACAAACAAACAAACAAAAAAAAACAAGCTGGCTCACACTTTGTGTTCACAAAATAACATGGACCCACATATTCGTTAAATTTCGACCAAAAGTATTTATGGTAGCCTCTGGTAAACTTTCACACACTTCTTTTTAGAGCTAGAGAAAAAAAAAAATGTTGTCAAGTACTTGCCCCGTTTAAAACATTATAATAACAATTTTACCCTCTTTTCTTTTTCTTTTTGAACAAAACCCCAGGTTGGTACTGGGGAAGTATGACTGTTAATGAAGCCAAAGAGAAATTAAAAGAGGCACCCGAAGGAACTTTCTTGATTAGAGATAGTTCGCATTCAGACTACCTACTAACAATATCTGTTAAAACATCAGCTGGACCAACTAATCTTCGAATCGAGTATCAAGATGGGAAATTCAGATTGGACTCTATCATATGTGTCAAGTCCAAGCTTAAACAATTTGACAGTGTGGTTCATCTGATCGACTACTATGTTCAGATGTGCAAGGATAAGCGGACGGGCCCAGAAGCCCCCCGGAACGGCACTGTCCACCTTTATCTGACCAAACCGCTCTACACGTCAGCACCACCCCTGCAGCATCTCTGCAGACTCACCATTAACAAATGCACCGGTGCCATCTGGGGACTGCCTTTGCCAACAAGACTAAAAGATTACTTGGAAGAATATAAATTCCAGGTATAAGTGTTTCTCTTTTTCTAAACATGCCTCATGTAGAGTATCTCCGAATGCAGCTATGTAAAAGAGAACCAAAACTTGAGTGACTGCTCTGGATAACTACACGGAATTCTAAGAACAGCTGAATCAATCTAACCTACATGTGTGACTAGGTAGCTAGGTCAAGTCCCCTCAGATATGTTCACCTGAGAAATGCTTCCCTTCCTAAGGCTAAGACCAGCTGATCCTTTTACGTTAAAAGTTAAATGTCCCAAGTAAAGGCCGAAGTATTTTGATCAGAATGCCTTGCCTTTCTGAGGTTCCTTTCTCTTTGGTTGAAGGTCCAAGCACCAGTAGTAGAGAAAGGGAGAAAGGACTCCACAGAGGAGAACTGAAGAAGGGGAAGGAACCTGACAGGCTTAGCTTCCATTTTATATGCCTGGTGATCCGAGTCTATTTTGGATATGTTATAGTTTGCATTCTAATGTTCCTAGGGGTTTTGTTGATCGGATATGCTTGTGAGTATTTATCCTTCATTTTATGCAATTAACCAAGTCAACCAAAAAAACAAAAAAGACCATGAAATCCTGTATTTGTCTTTTTACTACATGTATGAACTCTTTCATGTGAATGAGTACTGTAGTAATCTATTTTAAGAGAGCCTTACTTCAGAAATATTTCAAACTGGTGCAAACGGAAAAGACTTCGTCTTTTCCATTAAGGCTAAAGACAAGAATGTCATGCTATACAGGTGCAACCCAATCCCGGTTAATAAAACCATGTAGATATAGACATTTTACCCTTGGAAATAGCTGTGTCCCAACCTGTTGCCATGGATTTTTTTTGGAAATGGCTTTAGAAATTTCCAAGTTGTCCTTGAATTGTCTAACTATGGACATCAGCAGTTGTCTCCCTTCTACCATGTAGAAAACTTGGGACTTAATTTTCTTCCAGATACAAGGGGGTACCTGCCTGTTTTTCAAAGTGTTTTATTTACTGCTGTTACTATTTGATTAGAATGTATTAAATAAAAACCCTGACTTTTACAAGTTGCGCTTATATTACTTTGAATCGTAGAAAACATATACTTTCATGGTAATAGAGGGTTGCCATAAAAACTTATGTCAAGTGGAATAAGCCAAATATTCAGCAAGAAGTAAGGCCTTTCTTGCCCTACTCTGAAGCTATGGGTCATACTTGCCCTTTGCGTTTTGGAAAGCATGGTTTAGGAACTACAAGACTTGCCAAGTGGCCCTTTTACAAGTTGAACAGGCATAACACTAATGCCCTTTGTATTTCCAAAAACATGGTTTTGAAACTACAAAAACTGATATATCCTAGTTTTATGGGTTGAATAGGCATAATACAAAATAAAGTTTTATGGCCATTTATTTTTTTTGCCACATAGGCTCATGACTGTTGCAAATGTACCATCTTTTGGTGTCCGGACATTATTCATTTGCCACCTTAAATTTTTCCTGCATAGCTACGTGTAATGGTGTGTCACTGGGAAGGTGAGCCTAGTGCAGTGGTCGGCAAACTCATTAGTTAACAGCACCAAATATCAACAGTACAACGATTGAAATTTCTTTTGAGAGCCAAATTTTTTAAACTTCTTCTAATGCCACTTCTTCAAAATAGACTCGCCCAGGCCGTGGTATTTTGTGGAAGAGCCACACTCAAGGGGCCAAAGAGCCATATGTGGCTCGCGAGCCGCAGTTTGCCGACCACAGGCCTAGTGTATTGTGTGTGTCCCAAGTGAATTATGCTAAGACAGAAGCATATAATTTGTGCTTATAAATTATAGTAAAACCTGCTTAAATATTTTCATGAAGCTCTTGAGAAATGGTTTTGTGCCTGTGTATTCAAACAGCAGAGCCAAACACGAAAGATCGCTAAGTCGTCCTTTAGGAAGAATTCATTTGTAGCCTAAAAGTTAAAGAGCCATACTTTTAGGGTCTGGTCTATGATCAGGGGTTAACCTTTTCATTAAGATGTTCAGGTTCTGTGCATTCCTTACTCTTTTTCTCCACTGAAAACAGTTGTTAGGTGTGGAATATTTGACTTCTCTGACAAAACTTCCACATGGCCAGTGCCAAAGGACTTTGTGGGATTTCTTCAACGTCCTGTGCACTTCTGTTCTCATGGTTTCAAACACTCTGCAGTTATTGAGAGCTGGACGCAGTAGTGGGATATGAGTACCTGTGGAAAGTTCTGCATTATTGCTAGCAAGTAACTATGAGACTGCAAAGACACCTCAAGTGTTCTGTGGAACTTGCCTTACATTTCAATCTTCTCTATTTCAAGTACATCGATAAGCATTAGGGGCATTCTCTCTCTCTCTCTCTCTCTCTCTCTCTCTCTCTCTCTCTCTCTCTCTCTTTTTTACAGTTACTAACATTATTTATTGAGTTCATTCTGTGCCAGACTCTTACTCAGCACTTACATGCATTATCTCATTTAACCCTCACATAGACTGAATGAGCAAAGTACAGTGATCACAGGAGGTACACTTCTAATTTGTGAGTGAGGAGGCATTCCAGGAACATCCTAGCCCTTTTTATTCTTGGAGAGGAATTACGAAGAGCAAATTGCTGCGATTTCTATATTGATCCGGACGAACAAGTAAGAGCAGGCTATAAAAGGAACCCTCAGAGTTTTTATTGCCGCCTCAACCAGAAAAGTATAGGTACCGTAATTAGTGTTGTGCTCTGTGGGATTTCAGTCAGCTGGGGCCCGTGGGTTTTCTCCTGGTGAGGGGTGGGTTGAGAGGGGGTTCACTGATTTACTTGGTGGCTGGTACATAATGCCAGTTACCAATTATTGGTAACTCCATTTTATAGCCCATTGAACAAAAAAGTTAAGATGTACACTTGTCTAAACTACCCTCAACGGAGCCAAGAAAAATACCCAGGGATCTCTTTGCAGGGCAGTTTTGGACATTAGTAAAGGTATGTATTATCATTGTTATTGTTGAAGAATGTAGGATACAGGACTTAACATGTCTCCTCAAACTTAAAATACTTTGATCTGAGTTTCCATTGGGAGCAGAGTTGAGGCAGTGGAGTTTTTCATTCTATCCAAGTGGGCACTGGAGGCTGCTTTTTAGGGAGTTGGGTTTTTTTGTTTTGTTTGTTTTGATTTTAGGGCTTTGGACTGTGGAGAAAAGGCCGTTCAGCTTATGAGCTGAACGTTTTTTTTCTGGTGTGTCAGTAAAAAAGTCTTGACTTCATAGTAATTATGTAATCCAAATAGGTAAGAGAATGGGACAGTTGTTTTGGAGTGTTTATTTTCTTGGGAAGGATTTTCTCTGCTTTTAGAAAATTGTACCCTGGTAGAGGGTAAGAGACAGGGATGTCATCAGATAATCCATGGGATGGAATGTCCCGAGACAAGGCTGTGTTCCGCTCGCGTTCTGCGTGGTGTGGGCAGGCGCAGGGCGGCGGCGGGTAAGTGGCTGTGGTTACATCGCACAGCTGGGCCCAGGCCGCGCTTGTCTCCCAGGGGTCCTTTCTGGCCTCTGGAGCAAAAAAGTGATGTCATTCAATCTCCGCCTTTCATTTACTAAGGGGCCTTGTATTCTCCCACTTTTCCAATCACGTATTTTAGTTTTGTCATTTTACCTGACGAAGACTATCCGACCCAGGGAGGTCAGGAAATTTGCATGTATATGCACACAGGAACACACTCATAACCCAGCAAATCAGTGGCAGAGTCAGCCAACACGTATTTTAACAGTTTAGTATTTGTAAAAACTGCACCCTTCTACTCTGTTTAAATTGTCAATATTCTATCTTGCTACCCGGTAAGCCCTACAGTTCTTTTAACATCACAGTTTTCTTCCTCTGAAATTAGCAGGCCTTTGGAATACTATACAGGATAATTCCAATTCTTGCCTCCTTCCACCTTGCCTCAAATAATCGGCTTCTGCTGGGCTTCAGGATGGCTTGATCCACATCAGAGTTTTGCATTCATTTTAACTCGTCAAGGTTTGTAACCTATTTGCTGTTTTAACATCTAACAATCTGCCATCCTTGCTCTTTTATGATCTCATTTCTGCCTCTGCCAGATGTGACTCACACACACGGCCATGTCCGGGTGACCGCCCACCTCTTTTCTCGCTCATGGGCACACTGGCACAGTTAATGCCTGCCTCACTTTCCCCCTTTTGTGTCATTAAGCTGCCCTCTCAGCTCCTCTGACACAGCTCTGCTGACCATATTATACTTCAGTGAAAGAGGGTCATTATATTCTCCCTGAGTTGGGTAACTCAATGATGTAGAATATCTTGAGATTAAATCTGTCTCCTACTCTGATTCTTTTCAGATTTTGAAACAAGTAGCCAGGCTCAAATACCAACGACACTTTTGTTATGTGCATGCTTTCATTTTTTTTTCTCTCTAGTATCAGGCTCCTTCTTAAGTTGCAGTTCATTTGATTGGAATGGAAATGCCCTCCATTCCTTCCTTCTCCTTGTCTATATGTAAGAATGATTCTGTGATAGTCCTGTTTCACTCCTACGTAAGCATATATGTATTTTTTATTCCCATCTTTACATATTTTTTTCTAAGTGGCTTGAGTTCAGGTTACTTAACCATCTTGCCAAAGCCAAATAACAGCTGTTGCTACGGTAGCCTTTAAAAGCCCTGGAGTCCCCAGTGCCTGGGTAGTAAGTAAGCTGAAATTACGGAGCAAAGCTGGATATTCCTTTCTACCCCTCCCGGAGCTTTGTCAACCAGAGGCCAGATCTGACACGTGTGGTCACAGAGAGTGGGGTTCACGTCAGTAAACGTTCAGTGAGCCATAGAAATAAGACTGCTTTTACAGACCGTCTCACTTGAAACTACCTCCTTAACGCAGAGGAACTCTGACGTGCCCTAGAGATCAGGCGCACAGTTTGTGAACTATTATTCATGTGGTGCTGCCTCGGTTAGAAACAGAAGGGAGGGGAAGGCAAGCCGGAGTCCTAGAGAGAGGGAAGGAAATATGGCCAGCTGCCTTCCCCTTCTGTCTTCACATAAATACCACCCAAGGAGCCCATTTCTGTGGTGGAGAGAGCGAGACTCAATCACAGAACTCCAGAAAATTGTTCCCCAGTTTCCAGTCGTGTTAAGATTAAAATTGACATTTTGCTAAACAGTTTTCTCTTCTGTTAGTTTGGTATGTTTTTTCCTGTTTAGATATTGGTCCAGAGAGCTGCTAGATCTTTAACCTTCAGAAAAATATTTTCCATGTTATTTCTACCCAGAGAAGTTGTTTGGTTTCCCATTTTAACCTCCTCTCTGCCATCTTGATAAACGTGACCCTTCTTGGGTTTCCAGCATAGTTTATTTCTCTTCTTTGCTTTTTCCAGGTTGTGGTCATCAATACTATATTTGGACAGAAAGTGTGTTTGCATTTTGTATATTTGATTATGGCATCTGCTTTTAGTTATCTGCAGTATTAGGGGCAGTGAGCACGGGGTAATTGAAACTTACAAACATCTAGCTAATACTGGTTTCCACTTTCTCCCCACTCAATCTCCTTTGCTAGAACCAGGGATAGAAAAATTGCCTGCTTCTTTGTTCACTCGCTTTATTTTCCCTGTCCATCAGGCAAGGGGGATGTTAATAAACAACAAAGTGACTAAAAAGATGGCAAGATGAGAAAACTGAGGAGGCTGGAGAATGAGTGGTGTGCTGAACTCCTGGGAGGCAGTTGTTAAATACAGTGCTTAGGGATTTTGTGAGCTAAATCACTAACTCTAGGTAAATCATTGGTAAATAGAAATCAGCCATGGTGGGAGTATTTATATTATGGAAGGTGGCAGACACTACAAATTAACGTATCGATTTATCATCTATCGTTAATCCTCACCCGAGGAAATGTTTTCCATTATTAGAGAGAGTGGGAGGGAGGCAGAGAGAGGGAGAGGGAAACATCGATGTGAGAGGGACACATAAATTAGTTGCCTCCTGCACGCGTCCTGACCCGTGCTGGGTATTGAGTCTGCAACCTAGGTACATGTCCTTGATCAGAATCGAACTTGAGACCCTTCAGCCTGCAGGCCAATGCTCTAATCACTGAGCAATCGGCTAGGGCCAAATTAATGTCTTTAGACTCCTTGGTGAGGGTGGTCTTTCTGCAAAAAGGCTGAAGAGGAGGGTAGAGGTGAGCGGGGACAGACCTTGTAGGCCTTGCTGAAGAGCTTGGAACTTATCCAGAGGGCCGTGGATAAAAGCTTTTTTAAATGGGGGAGTAACTGAACGAGGTTTTTATTTTATATCCTCTGGAGGCCCTTTGGAAAACGGCTTGAAAAAAAGCAAGAGTGGAGTTCAGGAGACTGGTCAGGTGTGAGCCGATAGGTGTGAGGGGTGGGAAGGAGGCAGTGGTTGGGGAGAAGGCCAGGGAGGGTGCAGACACTGACGCCCCTTGTCTGTAGGCTCACATTTGTACTGGAGTTTGGAGCTTGGGGTTCCTCAGACGTGTGCTTCTCTTCGAAGGCCAGCGTCCACACTGGGGGAGCTGGGTAGCTTTCAGAGTCCATTCCCAGGAAAGTAGGAAGTTGTGGTGCGGTGGGCAGAATTCTGCATTAGGAAGTTGAAAACTTGGGGTCCACTTCTGGTTGTTTGGCCATGGACCAAACACCGAGTCTCCCAGAGCCTGTTATTCCATCTGTTAAATGAGGAGCTTTCATGCTTTTTGGTTGTTCCAGTGAAGTGCTCCATGTGCCCAGACAGGAGAGCAGTCCCCCTCCCAATGGGGTGGGAGTGCCAGGGGAGAGGCAGGCTCCACCTTTCTGGGTAGTCTCAGTTTCTACTTAACCTGTACTGTAGGTTTTGTCTTTGTGCCTTAATTTATTCTCATTTATTTTGAAAAACACAATAACTTCCTCTTAACTCTGGACTTTTCAACAGCTGGTTAAAAGAATTTTGCGTTTTCGTCTGGCTGTGGGTCTTTGAGTGCTACCCTATCAGCAAAGAGTAGTTTGGACTTGGAGTTTCAGATTTTGGTTCTGATGGAGAAATAGGAATCTGCTGTGTTTTGGCCATTATCACAATAACGCTTCGGATGAATTTTCATCACCAAGAGACCTGGATGGCTATCTCTGCTCTGCTACCTGAGTCAGTATCATAGATGTGATCCCAGACAGCTATGGGCAAATGATACGTTTTGCAAGTAATTTTTCCCATTTTCATCGATTGTTTGCTTTTCTGATTGATCCTCAATGGACAAGGATACTACTGAGCTTTAGTTTTCTTTTTCTCTGTCAAGTCAAAGAAAGAAGGAAAAAATAAGGAAGGAAGGAAGGAAGGAAGGAAGGAAGGAAGGAAGGAAGGAAGGAAGGAAGGGAGGAAGGGAGGGAGGAAGGGAGGAAGGGAGGAAGGGAGGAAGGAAGGGAGGAAAACAGAAAAGGAAGGAAAGAAAAGAAGAAAAAAAAGAAACCACAGAAAAACTGGAAAGTACTAAGGAAATTCTTAGATTCTTTGGTACAATGAAAAGAATCTTAGAGCATAAATGATTCTGCCCTAATCTATTAAACCTTTGCCTATTTGGATTTCTCTGGATCTGTTTTAAAGTGGGGCACACCTCTGATCTTGGGGCACACTCTAGGAGGGTGGGTGTGTGCAGACCTTATAGGCAGAGGAACATCACTGAGCCTGCTAATGGCTGAAAGTCCCAAGAGATCCAGGTTGCAGCTACCATGGGATTTATGATGTTCCAGGCATGGCAGTGAGGTGGCCATTCTATAACACAGTGGTCGGCAAACCGCGGCTCGAGAGCCACTGGCAGCTCTTTGGCCCCTTGAGTGTGGCTCTTCCACAAAATACCACGTGCGGGCGCACACGTACAGTGCGATTGAAACTTCGTGGCCCATGCGCAGAAGTCAGTTTTCGGCTCTCAAAAGAAATTTCAATCGTTGTACTGTTGATATTTGGCTCTGTTGACTAATGAGTTTGCCGACCACTGCTATAACAAACTAACTCTTGGGCTTCCCTTCCAGGGAACTGGAAAAAGAACATTTAGTAATGCCAGGCATTACACTTGACACTTTACAAATATGACCTCATTTAGTGCTCCAACAAAACTTTTAAGTAGGTTCTGCTTTTATATCCACTTTAGAGATAAGAAGATTGACACAGAAAGATTTAGTGACTTAAGAGGGAGAGCTGAGATTTGAACTCAAGCCAGTCTGACTCCAAACCCATGCTTTTATTCATTCTTGTATCTTATTTCTCAATACGCTTACAAATGCTTTTAAGCTCTGAGGCCTGCAGCCAGCATATACCTCAATGGTGTATGCTAGGCCATGTACCTTTTAGTCATATGCAGTTAGGAGAGGGCTATGACCCTGTCTGCCCAGTTGTGAGTATGGTTTTATTAGGATTTTTACTTCAGAGGTAATACAAGATCTCCCCAAACCTGGAGCATCCAGCTTGGAAGGATTCCCTCCATCAGATTTCATACCTCTCCTTCCTTCCTCTAATCTCCTTTATGGATCTATCCAGTGCAGCTATAACCCACCATCTCTTCCCTATAACCCTTTTCCTTTCTCTGGAGGTAAATTATATGAATAATGCGTCAGTCATAATAAGTTAGGTTATGCTGCAAAACAAAGAACCCCAGAGCCTCAGAGGCTTAAAATTACAACGGTTCGTATCTTGAAATAACGAAGATTTCTCTACCCATTTATGTTTGTCACGTGTCATAGGGAGGCTCTTTTCTTAGTCATTCAGGAGCCCAGGCTGACAAAGCAGCTACCTCCTCCACTGTGGCTAGGTTGCTGAGCCAGTGGGGAGGGAGAAATTCAAGGATCTCTGTTGGCGTTTAAATGCCCTGTCTCTTCACCCAATCCATTGGTCAGGACTCTGGTGCCACCCAACCACAAGGGGCCAAGCAGTCCCCTGTGCCCAAGTGGAGAAAAATCAAATATTTGGTGAGCAGCAGTAATCACCACCACATATACCATGCCATGTATACTTTCTTCCTTTTTCTCCCTAGTTTGGCTAATTCAACACAAGTAAACTTTATAGGATCCACATAGCCTCTTTAATCCCATTCCTCCTTTCTTTGTTGTCTTCCAAAACTTTTTCAATTACTGCAAAATAATTTCTCTCTTTGTGTGAGCCACAAGGGAAGGTCTTAAGTCTTGAAGTGAAATTATACATATTAAAGAGCTAGGGCTACTCACCTCAAAAGCCTCTGAAATAACTAGAGATTCCTTCTGTTCTTCACAAATGTCTCCCTGGGCTTCCTCGCCCTGCTACATTTAAACCCATCTTTCCCCCATTGTCAATATTCAAGACAAATAATGCTCACATTCACTTCTACTGCTTACTATTTTGCTTAATTAGCTATACTGCAATAGTGTTGAATAATATTATTTTCTGCCAATTTTAAATTAAATGTAGATCCATTCAGGCACATTATAAACCAAATGGACTTTGGTGTGAAAACTGGGTACGTTATCACTGATTTAAATTGGCTTCTGAGGGAAATCCTATCTAATAAAGAGGGAATATGCTAATTGATCCTCATGCCATCGAAAAGATGGCAGCGCCCACAGGCAATAAGGAGGGAATATGTTAATTGACTGCCCCGCCCTCAAATATGGCAGTGCCCATAGCCAATAAGGAGGGAATATGCTAATTACATCTACACAATGGAATACTATGCTGCCATAAAAAAAGAAGGAATTCTCATCATTTGCAGCAACCTGGGAGGAATTGGAGAACATTATGTTAAGTGAAATAAGTCAGTCAATGAAAGAAAAATACCACATGATCTCACTCATTTATGGATAATAAAGAACATTATAAACTTGAACAAAAAGATAGATACAGAGACAGTAAAGCATCAAACAGACTGTCAAATTACAAGGGGAAGGTTAGGGAGAGGTGGGGGAGATAAGAGATCAATCAAAGGACTTGTATGCATGCATATAAGCATAACCAATGGATGCAAAACTCTGGGGGTGGGGGCATATATGGGAGTGGGGTGTGGGGAGGGCAGTGGTAAGATATGTACACATATAATACCTTAATAAAAAAATTGGAAAAAAAAAAAAGAAAAGAAAAGATGGCAGCGCCCACAGGCAATAAGGAGGGAATATGTTAATTGACTGCCCCGCCCTCAAATATGGCAGTGCCCATAGCCAATAAGGAGGGAATATGCTAATTAACTGCCCCACCCTCAAAGATGGTGGCACCCACAGCCAATAAGGAGGGAATATGCTAATTGACTGCCCCGCCCTCAAAGATGGTGGCACCCACAGCCACAAAATTGTGGCACCCTGTCCCCTCAGCCCCGCCAGGGTGGCAGGCAGCTGCTCCGTGCGCCTGCCTCCTGAGTCCCCCAGTCCCCTCAGTGCTCCAGCCGCCCAGGGCCGCCCAAGGCTCAGGTAACCAGGGCCGGCCGAGGCTTGCGCTGCCGGCAGTGGCAGCAGCAGAGGTGTGATGGGGTGTCGCCTTCCCCTGATTGCCGGGTCACATCCTGCACCTGAGGGCTCCCGGACTGTGAGAGGGGGCAGGCGGGTTGAGGGACCCCCCTCCGCCCCCCCTCCCTGTCCAGTGCATGAATTTTCATGCACCGGGCCTCTAGTTGTATTATAAATTCCAGACAACTGGTCTGTAAGTCTTGTTTTAGAATGCAACCTGTTTCTAGTTGGGGTCTTTTCTATAGTATATTTATGTATAATCAGAATACCAGAATAAATGCTGTGTTTTAATGGACAATTATCCTCTACTGTATCATGAGTTATTATCTTTGAAAAAATTAGAATATGTAAAAATTAGTTAATTCAAAATTTTATTACATAATTTCCCCCTTCATTCTCCATTTCACTTTTTCTACATCAACCCAAATCAGAAATTGTAGTGTTATTTATTTTTTAATCCTCACCTGAGGATATATTTATTGATTTTAGAGACAGAGGAAGAGAGAAAGAGAGAAAGAGGAGGAGGGGGAGAGAGAAACATCAATCAGCTGCTTCCTGCACGACCCCTACTGGGGACTGAGCCTGAAACCTGGGCGTGTGCCCTAACTGGGAATCAAACTGGTGATCTGGTTCATGGGTCGATGCTCAACTACTGAGCAATACCAGCCAGACATTGACTTCTCTTTATATTTATGTTTTTCATTTATTTAGTCATTCATTCAGTAATCATTCAATAGATACTTACTGAATATCTACTAGTGCCAGGCACAAGGCAAAGTCCTGGAGAAAGTTAAAAATAGTCTCTGCCCTTAAGGAGATTCTGGGTAGTGGGGAGACACACTTACCAGCAGTTATAGTACAGTTGACTCTTGAACAACAAGGATTTGAACTGTGTGGGATTTTTTTTCAATAAATACTGTAAATGTATTTTCTCAATAACATTTTCTCTAGCTTCCTTTATTGTAAGAATACAGCATATAATATATATATAACATACAAAATAGGTGTTAATCAATGGTTTTTGTTATCGGTAAGGCTTCCAGTCAACAGTAGGATGTTAGTAGTTAAGTTTTAGGGGAGTCAAAAGACATGTGTGGATTTTCGACTGTATGAGGTAGGAGATTCGGTGCCTGTAACCCCCATGTTGTTCAAGGGTCATCTATACAATAAGATAATAAATATAATGAGGTATATACAAAGAGTAGTTGGGAGCAGAGATGAAACACTTGAAGCTGCCTGAAGGTGTCAGGTAAGGCCTCAGAGTGGAGAAAAGAAAAGGAGTTGGCCTGCTCAGCGGGTGGCTCAGTTGGTTAAGTGTCATCCTGTACACCAAAACGGAAAAAAGGTTACAGGGTCCATTCCTGGTCAGGGCACACGTAGGTTGTGGTTTCAATTCCCGGGTGGGGAGGCAACCGATCAATGTTGTGCTCTCTCTCTCTCTCTCTTTCTCTCCCTCCCTCCCTCTCCGTTCTCCTCTCTCTAAAATCAATAGAAAAAATATATAAATCATGGGTGAGGATTTAAAAAAAAAAAAAAGATAAGGAGTTGGTCTGACCAACAAGCAGGGTGAGGGAGTTCCAAGCCAAGAGGACATGGAGCTGTGAGAGAACAAAGTTCTCCTATTGTGTGAAGCTTCTAATGCAAAATAGGAAACTAATAGTTTTGGGAGTGGAGAATAAGCCTGAGTTGGTGAGCAGAGACCAGAGCATCAAGGGCTTTGCCTGCTTTTCAGAAGTTTGTATGCCACCTGGAAAGTAAGGGACCCATTGAAGACTTTTTGAGCAGAAGGATGACAGCATCAAATTTGGCAAGATGGGAGGCTGGTCTGGAGAGCCAGGACCCAGAGCAGGGCTTCTTACCCAGTCCTAGGACTTGCAAGAGGTCCATGGCTGGTATGCTTGGGATCCAAGAACTTGGATAGGAAAAATTACATTGTTATTGTCACTAAACTCTTAACTGAAATTGAGCATCTTCTTCAACTATATCTAGGCAGCAGATCACAGTAGAATTAGAAGAAGTGAGTTTATCACCAGTAGAAGTCAGGTATTTTGGTATCATTGTATAGTTATTGCAGATATCTCAAAATACGCTTACATGTTTCACTAAACCGAAATTACTATAGCCATTAGACCCTGAGCTACATCTTATCATTTAATGAATTAATAAAGGAGAATATGTATTATTACACCACAACTTAAAAATGATGTTATATGTGCATTTTAGAATTCATCTTTTGTGATCTCTATAATTAATTATATGATTTAAACACCGTATCCTGAGAACGGGTCCATAGTGAAAACGGCCAAAGGGGTCATAAAAGGTCAGAACTCATGCACCAGAGCAGTGGTCGGCAAACTCATTAGTCAACAGAGCCAAATATCAACAGTACAACGATTGAAATTTCTTTTGAGAGCCAAATTTTTTAAACTTAAACTTCTTCTAGCGCCACTTCTTCAAAATAGACTCGCCCCGGCCGTGGTATTTTGTGGAAGAGCCACACTCAAGGGGCCAAAGAGCCGCATGTGGCTTGCGAGCCGCAGTTTGCCGACCACGGCACCAGAGGAAGGTGATTGTGAGGAGGTTACTGCAGCCTAAAGCAGGAATGGGAAGGAAGGTGAGGAGGAAGAATTTGTGGGAGGTTCTGGGGACAGAGTGAACCTGTTGATAGATCCTGGACAGAAAGCAGTGGGAGGGATCCACGTGCACCCTACTTCCAGAGCAGAATTCTTCCTATTTCTTGTCATGTCTGTCCCTTCTCTCCCTTTCCATTGCAATCGTTATTTAACTCAAACCTTTTTCAAAGTCATACATGTAAGGGTGGTTTAAAAATCCAGTACTATGGAAAGACAACCCAAAACCACCATCCCTTGCTCCTCACCACCTGCCAATCCTACACTGTTTAAAAACTTATGCAGTGTTATCTTTTTAGCTAGACTGGGAATTCTCTGCAGGAAATGCCTTGTAACCCTCACTACGTTTTTCATTTTGGGAGCTGAATAAATGACTGATAGATTCCACAGGCTCTTCCTGTTTCAAGGTCCTTATGTACATCAATTGTGTCAGACTCCAGTTCCAGAATTTATACCAACTGTGACGTTCTAGGACATGGTGCTTTTACCGAAAATTCTCAAGTTTTCTGTCATTTGTTTTTACATAAAATCACACAGAATGTGCAAATAAAAATCCCATTTACGTGGGCTTTCTGGTTGTTTTTGTGTGAGTTTAGTGTGATGGTGGGTTGAATAATCCTATGTAATCGAAAACTAGAAATTGAGCCCAGAAATCATATAATCCTATATAATAAAAGGCTAATATGCAAATTGTCCCCTCGGGAGTTTGACTGACTGGGAGTTCAACCGCCTGCTATGATGTGCGCTGACCACCAGGGGGCGGCGTGGAACGAAGGAAGGCCCTGGCCAGCAGCCAGAAGCCTGGGGAAGGAAGGCCCCAATCGGCCCTGATTGCTGGCCAGGCCTAGGGACCCTACCCATGCACAAATTTCGTGCACTGGGTCTCTAGTTAAATATAGAGATCACAAAATGAGCTAGCCGGTTTGGCTCAGTGGATAGAGCTTCAGCCTGGGGACCGAAGGGTCCCAGGTTCAATTCCCATCAAGGGCATGCAGGGCGTATGCAGGAGGCAACCAATTGATGTGTTTCTCTCACATCGATGTTTGTCTCTGTCTTTCCCTCTCTCTTCCACTCTCTCTAAAAATCAGTAGCAAAATATCCTCTGTAAGGATTTACAACCACACAACAACAAAAACCACCAGAAATTGAGAAGGTGGATTTGAAATTTCTATCCATTACTCTTTTTTGGGGGAGGGGGAGTGCCTGTCCTGTCTTGGTAGCAGTGGTTAATCTCCGTATTGCTGCCTTGCTGAGTTGCAGATGGAGTGGCAGCTGAGACCTCTGGTTGGCTGGCTGAGGTTCCTGGCCGTGCTTCCTGTGAGGTCCAGAAATGTATAGTTCTGTGGTATGAGATACTTTGAAGTTTGCCAGATAAAACTGATGTCTGGTGCTTTTTTTAGGAAACACACATTTAGATATCTCCAAGTTGATTTGTAGGAACTTAATGTTATTACAATTTTGTAGCAGAACTTTTTCTCAAGTGGCAGAAGCAATAAAGGAACTTCAGTTTTGAGGGCTGTTAATAGCACCCTTCCATTAGTGCCCAAACTGAGGAAGTTGACAAAGTACTGGATTGTTAGTATGGATTTATGGCAAAAATAAGTAAGTATCTGGACTTTTAAGAGTTACCGATACAGTAAAACACAGTTTTAGCTACTGACACTAGACTAGCCCCCAAACTTTCAGAAAAATGCATATTTCTCCCCTTATTTTCTAAATAACATTTCTCAGTCCAGTAACGCGGGGGGGCTATTTTGGGGTTAACCTGGAGATTTGATTGCTGTTTTCTGGAGGGAGGCAGAGCAATGTTTGGGAGAAATGGACTCTGCAAAAATTAGCTTCCCAATTTACGCATGAAAATCACAGTCCTTTTCTTCATTAATATTATACCTATTTGAGGAGCACATTAGAGATAGTGAAGAAATGAGAGATATTACCTGGTAACACGATGAGTTAACTTTTCTTTAAACTTACTGGCTTCTCCCTTAAACTGTGGCTGGTTAACAAGCCCATACTTGTTGGCACTGTAGTTTGGGCTCACAATACTACTCTTGGAGCAAAATGACTATTTTAGAAAAAAAATGCTTTCTTGAAATATAATTTTTAGAGGAGGAACATTTTAGATTTGGAAGAAATATTTAAGCTGCAGACTTTCAAACCCAACTTCTTCAAAATCGTTTAAAAATGAAGCACGGGGGGAGAGGGAACGTTCATGGTTAATAAAGGAGGTCAACACCCGACCCAGCGAGACGGGAAAGGAGTGACTTTGATTTACGTCTACGAGACCAGAAAAGAAACAGGCAGATGTTTCTAGGAACTAGTTAAGGGAGAATGAAAAAGACAGCAGTAGAAGTGAAAAAACCCCCCCACAGAACTTGAGAAGAAGAAAGTGCCTGTGTGCGGGAGGAGGAATCTCACACCAGTTTCCGTTCTTCCTACTTGGGAATGCGCAAACCGAGCTCCTGCCCGGCCGGCTCGCAGGGCTGGGGCGCGCGCTCCGGCTGCGGACAGGGCGGTGATTGTGGCGCCGCGGGTGATGCCCAAGAAGCTGCCCGCGTGCAGCCGCCCGAGTGGGGAGCCCGTTCGCCCTGCGGCCGGGCAGCTCCTCCCAGACACGCACCAGCGCCGCTCCGCTCGGGGCTCCCGGACCTCCTGCGAGGTGGACTGGGAAGAAAGGAGATGTTTAGAAACGGACGAGGTCACCGTGTTTAAAATGGGAAGCACACCGGATGCACGGCGTGTGGAGAGTACACAGCTGTGTTTACCATTGTGCCGCGTCTGGAAAGGGTTAACATCTGTTCACGCAGCCTTAGTGACCCTGATGCGGATGAGAAGGTGGCTAGGCAGAGAGGCTCCCACCCATGGGCGCAGAAAAGAGCGTCCGTTCTGTTTTTGTTAGTGTACGTGTAATATAACCTCCTATCATGAGCTGGTTTTCAATTCATCTAAAAGTAATGACATGGTTATTACCATGGTTAGAAATCTACTCAGTTCAGAAGGCCGTGAAGTGAAAAATAAAATGGCCAACCTCTCCCACTCTCCAGAGGTGACTGTTGTTAAAAAAAAATCCTTTTTCTTTTCTCCCAGAGATTTTTTAATGCAAGATAAGCATATATTTAAATTGTTTTTACAAAGCACACCTAGATAGAATTCTACATTCTGCTCTGCAATTTGCTTTTTTAATTTAACATTTGAGAATCTATCTACGTAGCTTTATATACCTTATGGTAACAAAAAGCTCAACCTCATTCATACACATTTGCACAATATTCCATGGTATAAAATGCACCACTATTCATTGAATCAATCCCCTTACCACTTGTTCCTAGCTTTCTGCTATTACAAACAACAATGCAAGAAATATCTCTATACTAATGTGTTTCTGGAGATATATATGTTGAATAAATTTCTAGCAGTGGAATTTTAGGGTCAAAGAATATGTGCATTAGCATTATTTTTTATTTTTATTTATTGATTTGAGAGAGAGGAAGAGAAACACTGATTTGTTGTTCCACTTATTTTTGCATTCATTGGTTGATTCTTGTATGTGCCCTGACTGGGGATTGAACCCACAACCTTGGCATATCGGGATGATGCTCTAACCAATTGAGCTCCCCGGCCAGGGCCATGTTTTAACATTTTAAGTATTTCCAAACCATATTCCAAAAAAGGTGCACTAATTAATATTTCAGTCTTAAATAAGTTACTATCTTATAAGTTGTAAATATAAGGGTTTTTCTTAAAATACTATTCATTTTTAAATAGCATAATTAGAATTGAGACCAAATAAGCTTGCTCCTTTGCTAATTAAATGAACTGCAAGTTAAATCTTCATTCCAGGAAGAATGTCTCTGGAGTGCTAAAGTGCTGGGCCGGCGTTTAGAACCAGCAAGAGGCTGAGCCCAGCAGCCTGGAGAGCCTTAGAGCCGCTTGACCAGAGAGAGACATCAGAGCTAAGAGGCAGGCACATGGCTTCATGCTTTGCCGGTGACTCCAGATAAAACAATTGACTGTCTTTAGAAATGCTGGGGCAGAACTGGAAAAAAACCCCACAAAATTTAATGTTTAATAATATCATCTTCAATTAGTTCTGTTCAAAAGACATCGATTGAGCACAACTGGTAAAAAGTTCCTCCTTCTCCAACTCCCTGTCATCCCACTCTATCCCCTTCTCCTAGCTTTCTCTCCTCCTTCCTGTTGTGTTTGTTAATTTTGGTATACCACCACTCATGATACCAGAGGGGTGTTCAGTTTTGGGGACAAAGGAATTCATTTTCTGCAACGGGAAAGGTGGTTCTGGAGAGGGAATTAACTATGCCAGTGGTTGTTACCACAGTGAGCCAACTGTGTATCTAGATTCTCCCCCTTCTGCTTATGACTCCAAATGCTTAAAAGCAGTCTACCTATTCAGAAACAACTTCATTTCTTATTTTTAAGTTTTTTAGTTTAACAGCTATTACAGATGAAACCAAATTATAACCAGAGACCAAGATGTAAGTCAAGTTGCAAAAAAAAAACTATGGCTCAAGTTGCTATTAAATTGCTTAATAAGTGATCAAAGTAGCACATGTAATACCTTTTAGATTATAGCAAACTCTTTGGGAATTACAGGACTTTGACAAGTATTTTATTTCACAAATTACCTGCTTGTTTGGAAAGTGGCTCTTTCAAAACTCAGCTCCCTCACCCTCAAAACTCCTCTTAAACAAAGGGAGTCACATCAGAATAGAATCTAGGTGTCAAAAAACAAATAAACCCCAAAGTAAACATAAATGAAATTCCCATTTAAGGTCTGAATCTCTGTGGCTTTGCAAGCTACTCCATTATCATACAAAGACTTATGCCTTAAAATAAAGGAAACAAACCAACAGCATAGAAAGCTTGTCTAATTAAAACTCTCCATTTCAAACTCTTAATTTCCCTGTAACACATTGGAAGCCAGCAGGAAGAAAGGAGGTGATATGGATTGTTCCCTGTCGTCCTTAAATAGAACGTTCTTCATTCTTCGCAACTGGCAGGAAGCACCTGGGGGATGGCTTTAGAACTTTGAAAATTGTTTTTGAAATAAGAAGGGAAAAATAAATTGGTTTCTGAATCCAGCTGCTTTTAATACTTTTACATCCATACATTTTTATAATCTGAATTCTGATGATAATGAATTTAAATTAAAAATACATTTAAATTTAGGAAAGGATGCAGATGACATCAAGATAGGAAATTTTAGCTTAACTCTGAATCTCCTTTTCCTACTTTGACTAAAATTGACCTTCAATATTACAGTACTTTCATTTTTAGATCTCTTTACATATTCTGTAAAAAAGCTTAAAAGTGAAACAAAGATGTTTCTTGACTATTATAATCTCCACTGCCTAACTCTTCTAACTTTTTAAGTCCATTTAGACTTTAGAAGATATTCTTTCCCAAATCTATCCTTTAATTGACAATTTACTAATGGGATTGATATGACTTTTCCATTTTTATTTTCCACAAGAAGAAATATTCTGGTTCATTTTATTATTCTTATCTTACTTCTTTAGATGTAATTCTTTTCTTTTGTAAATAATATGAAATTAATTCATTGTAGAGAATTCTGTTGTTCTGACAGTTGATAATATGAATACATATTTTCCCATTTTGCTAGGAAAAATGTTATATAAGGGAGTTAGTGGGGGAATATGAGCTCTCAGACACTGAAATTAAAGGAAAAATTTGTGCTCGTAGATCACTGATCATTTAAGACTTTGTGTTTTAAATAAAAATTAAAAGAAATTTTACTACATTCAGCTAATATGTCAAATTGAATAATCCAACCAGAAATACAGAGTATCGATTCTTCTTGTCAGCAATACTTTAAAAGTAAGGATTTCTTAAGAGTTCTTTTATTACCTCGATTTCATTATTTTTGCAAAGTATGTGATGGGTATTAAACTTAGATTTACTGATGTACTTAATATCTTGTCAAAATGAAACAAGTACTTTTTGTCATAAATGTTACTGATTTAAAAGCATTTATAAAGGTGGATGGTTATGCTTTTGGAATCTCACTCATTACTGAAAATAAAATATGTTTTACCTTTATTTTTTTCTTTTTATAATAGACACCCATTTTCCTGATTCCAGGTCACTTTAGCAATACTTCACATATTTTAACTACTTTTTGTGATTTAGTTTTACAAATGGTTTTATTTTAGATTGTTTCATCTTTTAATACCTGATTTATATATTTTGGAAGACATGTCTCACACCTTGTCAGTATAAATTCAATGGAAAGACCAATTCCTTCTACTTCCTTTGTAGTTCTGATTTCAGATTTTCAAGTGGGTTTGTAGTCAACGTTAATGTACCTTTTGAGAATAAATTAAGTCTCCAATTTCTTGTGTGCGTGTGCTTCTGGAGCTGGCATGCTTTTCTTCGGCAACTGAAAGTAGAGCCTGGTCCTCCTCTCAGATTAAATCTAGTTTCAGTAGTTTTAAATTTAGTTGGTTCAAGACCAAAGAAAAGAAGTGCCCACATTTTTCTGTTTAATTTTAAACAACCACAATCTATAGTCTCACTGTAGTGTTTGGGAACTTCAAGTGTATTGCTATTTTTGGTTTTGTGTCTGGCTAATCTAATTCTCTATTGTTCGGCATTGAATTTGTGATTATACCCTATGGTAGTCTACAGGATTACACAAACAAAATGAGCCACTTTATTTTATATTCTTTTCTTTTATTTTTCCGATGGGGGTATGGTTGTCCCAGCTACTTCCTCTCTCTCTCTTTAAAAAAAAAAAATTGTTTTAAACGGATTTTTAGAAAGAGAGCAAGGGAATGGGGGAGAGAGAAACCTCAATGTGAGAGTGAAATATTTTTGGCTACCTGCGAGTACCCTACGTTGGGCTGCCAGTTGCGGGTGTCCCCCCCATGTCCCATGTGGTTCAGGGTTCAGGTTCAGGGTTCGGGCTCTGGAGGAGGCCGCACACAAATGAAAAAGACTAGAAAATATTAATTTGGAAATATTGGGGGCCAGGCGGGAGCCCAACTCAAGGGGAAGGACTCCACCCCGCTCTGGCCTTGCTATCCCTTTTATTCAGATTGTGGGATACACCCATAGCCTTTAGGCAGGCAATTCCAATATAGCCAGTCAGCAAGAATTTACACAAAACTAAAAGGTGGAAGTTGCTTTAGCTACCATTGTCTCAACTAAACAGTGGGTGGTTGGCTCTGACCTTTCAGAGCTTCAAGGTTGACCAGCCTTCTGGGTTCCTTGTCCACACCTCTCTGCTAGTGAAGGCAATGGGCGGCTTCTAACATCTCCCCCGTTTGTTTTTTTTTCCTTAAAAAATCTTGCATCTGCAGACTAGAAATAAACATATAAGAACAAAAATGAGATAAGCAATAATGGTTATGCTGAGAAGCAAATGAATCAGTGTGTAGTAAGTTTCTTTCCGGGCCAACAGTTTTTTAGTCCCAATTTCAATGTCCAACAGTTTTGAGTCTCAATTTCAATGTCCAACAGTTCCTTATGTGTACATGTCAGCAATGATATGCTAGTTCTGGATGGTGGGCGAATGGTGGCAATGCAGGTCCAACCTTCTCTGGCTTGGTCCTGGGCAACCTGCAGTGACGCACAGCTGCTGACTGCCAGTATGGCAAGGCGTCTTCACCATCTTCCATCTCTGGACTGTTTCTCCTCTGTTCTTCATGGCTGAAGCAGTTCTGTCAGATCCTCTCTGGGATCCATTGTTGCAGGAATCCACATGGTCTTGGAGTTGTTTTCTGGAAATATACAAACATATTCTCGACCAAAGGTTAATAAAAGAATCTTTTCTATAAATTAGACTTGGGATCCTTTTTCATTTTTGCCCAAATAATTTTCCTTTGGCTTATTTTTGACACCATGTGATTTTTCATGGGTGTCTTGCTATTATCATTAAAAATGAAAATTAATTTTTCAAAGTAAAAATTTTCTTGATGTAACTTACTTACAGGATATTTCTCCACATGTCATATTTTCCCACTATCCCCCCTTTTTAGATTTAAATATTAGGAGGCTTTTGGAAATTTTATAATGCAGTCTTAATAACTTTTAATTTTAATTTTTGCACAGAAATATGACTGCTTTAGATTCATTGCATGTTAAGTAATTTTACTATGAGATGAACCATCAATAAAAATTTTAGTTAATACTTCAGGAACAGTTTATTGTCCAGTACAATTAAGTTTTTATTTTTGAATATTCATTCATTTCAATTAGCTAATTTAAATTAATCTGAAATAAGGTTTATTTTTTAACTTTACTTGTCCTAGGTATGGACAATAAATGACATTAATTGCAATTAGTCTATGAGTAACTTAACATAAATTTTGTCAAGGAGGTAAAAACACAAATTATTTACTTCAATTTATGAGGCCAAATATATTGACTTCAGATGTTTGAAGAAAACCTCTTTATTTCCTTCCAAAATAACTTTCAGGCTACAGAGAGTTTCACTTAAGAATCTTAGTCTCTCTTTTTTACAATAAGCAACCTACAAGGCTGCTGCTTAATAATTGCTCGTGCATCCGAATAGCCATGTCACAAGAAATCTCATTACAGTAAACTTGACTACTATTTTACTGTCAGATTTAATACTCTAACAACAATCTTAGTTTACCCTGTAAATATCAGTGAAAGAGATTTCAAAATTTTCAAATTTCTCCTTTTTATTAAGCTAGAATTTTATTTTTAAAGAGTATCCCCTTTGGCTAATTAGCATATACAGAGGGATCATGGGAGGTCTCAGTAACTTTCTTAGAAGACTTAGTCAAATTGCTTACAAAGACATTGTCTTATTCAAAGGGAGGGTTGGGCCTTTGTTGTTTCAAGATGGTGGCCCCCAGGGGAGCGGCAAGCCATGTGGCCAACATGGTGGCTGCCAAGTCAGGCAGTCCAAAAATGGTGACTGTCTAAACTGTTAAAGCCAAAACTACACTGCAGACAAACAGAAATCTCACTAGCTGTTTCTGATCTTTTGATATAACTTAATTTATATGAGACTTGATTATATTTTAAAAGCTAATTTATAAAGTAATTTAAGTAGGTATCTTTAATTAAAAAAGCAAAGCAAATTTAGTAAATGTTTATGTCTGATTCACAAGGTGCAAAAGCGGCCCCACCTTCAGCCTAATTAAAAATGCAGGCAGCTATGGGCTTTTTGTCATTTTAACTTTCTGCTGTTGGATTTTAAGAAACATTTTGCCCTCCTTAGAGGCCAAAACTTTCGTAACATTTATAAGTAAAATATAGTTATTAATTTTTATTTGATAAAGCTTTCCATGCAATTTCAAGTATATTAGATTGGTTAAATTCAAAATATTTCCTTTAAGAAGAGAGAATAACTTCTTGAATTACTCCGGGCCCTTGGAGCTCTCCAAGAATCATCTTTCGGTTAAAGCCTTGAAATTTTAACATGGAAAAAAACCATCAAACAAATAGCTATATATGATTTAAAGATTATATTACTTTTTATAATTATCTTAAGATATCAATTAAATTTTAAATTGGTTATTATATTCAAAATTTGGTTGAGATCACAGAATTAATCCTTCTTATTTAATTAGACCAATAAGTAACATATTTTGAATTCCTAATTATTTTCAGAGAAAACAACATTTTTTCAACAATAAATTTTTATACTTTAGGCATTTAATTACCACAACTATATAATTTCTCCCAATTTAATTTGAACGTTAAACTTTTAGAGCTGGCAAGTCAAATATTTAGCAGTTCTTTGAATAATAACACTTATATTTTTTAAAATAAATTTCAAAAATACAATAATTAACTTTAAACCGACCATGTTTTTTCTCTGCCCGGGGAAATTGAGTAGCAAGCCTACAGGTATTCAAATGCAAAATTGTCCTTAAAGAATGGCTACTGGTAGGAAGCTGATTTACCTGTCTGCTGGGGGAAGGGTGACCACCCCTTCCTCCATTAACAAAGGGCGTAGCCAGTTACCTGTGCTACTTAGATCTTTATAATTAATATTTTTCAACAATTTTTGAGATTTAAATCCAATACCAATTGTTTTAAGGCATTTACTTTGGATAAATTCTTTTGTAACACAATTCACTGATTTTCTTGAATGCCTTAAAAGTTAGCTTTTTAACACCCTTCATCAGCATTTTAAAAACTACTCTTTATTATGGAAATGCAAATCCTGTTACTGGAACTAGCTTGAATTTCTTTCCTTTTGGTCAAATCTGCCATTTTTCTTAGGAAAAAACCAGTCTTGGGTTTTTCATTTTTGTACCCCTTGTAAAGAGTCAAGTCCAGTTTAAGACCTATCTAATATCCGAAATCGGACTGTGCGCACATTTTGTCTTACACTAGCTTTTCTCTTTACATGTGCACAGATATCCCAGATGCATTTCTAAATTTTTAAGGCGAGAAGACTTTTTCATGGCAAGAAAGGAGACTTTAAATTAGCATACTGGGCCCTAACTGGTTTGGCTCAGTGGATAGAGTGTCAGCCTGCAGACTAAAGGGTCCCAGATTCTATTCCTGTCAAGGGCATGTACCTTGGTTGCAGGCACATCCCCAGTTGGGGGTGTGCAGGAGGTAGCTGATCGATGTTTCTCTCTCATGGATGTTTCTAACTATCCCTTTCCCTTCCTCTCTGTAAAAAATCAATAAAACATATTAAAAAAAAATTTTTTTTAAATTAGCATACTGGGAGAGTGGGCGTCCATATTGGGTTGCCACGTGTCTCCCTTCCCCCACATCCTGCTTGCTCTGGGGGAAGTTTTCAGTAACAGATCTGGCTGAGTATCTTTTCATGCTTAATAGATAAAGACAGATCTTAAATTTTTTCTTTCTTTTTCACTTTCCAAAGTAATTACTAGCACCCAATTTGGCCAAATTTTGCATTTCCCTGCGAGTTCTTCTATAATTTTTAAATAAAACTTTAAGTAATCTCATTGCGGGAGAGCAGATAGCCCTGTCCTCTCCTGCCACCTTTGAATTTCTCTGCACCAGAGGTGGTTTCAGCAGCGGAGTTCCATTTCTTATTACAGATTTTAGATTCCAAATACGAATTAAGATTTTTTTAATTATATATATTTTATTGATTTTTTTACAGAGAGGAATGGAGAGGGATAGAAAGCTAGAAACATCGATGAGAGAGAAATATCGACCAGCTGCCCCCCCCACACCCCCCACCGGGGATGTGCCCACAACCAAGGTACATGTCCCCGACCGGAATCGAACCTGGGACCCTTCAGTCCGCAGACTGACACTCTATCCACTGAGCCAAACCAGTTTCGGCCAAATTAAGATTTTAATTTGAACAAGAAACCACATTCCTTAAGCATCAAACCAAAAGTCTATAACAAAGTTTACTTTATAACCTAATTCTTCCCCATTAGCCTGGCTGAAAAAGACGTTCCCACCCTACTTACAGATCGTGACTTCTGCAGCTGATCATGGGCTTTGTGTGCAGTGAATTTCCCTCACCTATATGATGATCTTTTCCCCACCTTTTCTGTGTAATATTCCTTTCTTCACTCTAGGCGAAAATATCATCCCCTCCAGAGGTCCCACGTCGAAGGCGCCAGTTGCGAGTACCCTACGTTGGGCTGCCAGTTGTGGGTGTCCCCCCTATGTCCTATGTGGTTCAGGGTTTAGGTTCAGGGTTCAGGCTCTGGAGGAGGCCGCACACAAATGAAAAAGACTAGAAAATATTAATTTGGAAATATTGGGGGCCAGGCGGGAGCCCAACTCAAGGGGAAGGACTCCACGCCACTCTGGCCTTGCTATCCCTTTTATTAAGACTATGGGATACACCCATAGCCTTTAGGCAGGCGATTCCAATATAGCCAGTCAGCAAGAATTTACACAAAACTAAAAGGTGGAAGTTGCTTTAGCTACCATTGTCTCAACTAAACAGTGGGTGGTTGGCTCTGACCTTTCAGAGCTTCAAGGTTGACCAGCCTTCTGGGTTCCTTGTCCACACCTCTCTGCTAGTGAAGGCAATGGGCGGCTTCCAACAGCTACCTCCTGCATGCCCCCTACTGGATTTCAAGCCTAAAACTCGGGCATTTGCCCTGACCAGGAATAGAACCAGCAACCTTTTGGTGCACAGGATGATGCCCAAAAAATTGAGCCACACTGGTCAAGGGCTTCCCAGCTACTTCCTCATAGCAAATAGAGGACATAGATAATTGTGGTAATTTTATTGAGTTTGCTTTACTTCTTTTCTTATCCCTACCTCCACATACCCACAATTTAATACTTCTCAGCAAGAACCTTCACACTTCACCTGGTTATATACTTGGACAAATTGATGTATTTGGGTTTACTTCACTGGTAATATGCTGTGTTTCTTGATTTAATTGCATCCTTACCATGTGCCAAGTTTTATGCCAAGCATTGTACATTATATTATTTGATTTGAACACTGGGTGTGGCGTATAATCACATTGTCCTCATTTTGCAGATGAGGAAACTGAGGCTCACAGAGGTTGAAGTACGTTAATCCCTTAATAAGTGGCAGAGCTGGGATTTCAAGACAGGTTATGCAACTTTAATATCTGATTTGATATTTCATATCTGGGATCTTCAGCTATGCAATGCAGCCTGAGTTACTCAATGGGAAGTCATTGTGATATCAGAACCCTAACAAAGAGCTACTAAAGGGTCTAGACCAAGCATGTCAAACTCAAAGGCTAACATGGGCCAAATATCAAGGTGTAACTTTTTTTTTTTTAAGAATAAAGGTCTTTTTTAAAAAAATATATTTTTTTATTGATTTCAGAGAGGAAGGGAGAGGGAAAGAGAGAGAGAGATAGAAACATCAATGATCAGAGAGAATCATTGATCGGCTCCTCCTGCATGCCCCCTACTGGGGATCGAGCCTGCAACCCAGGCATATGCCCTTGACCGGAATCGAACCTGGGACCTTTCAGTCTGCAGGCCGACACTCTATCCACTGAGCCAAGCCAACTAGGGCTCAAGGTGTAACTTTATGTGGGCCGCCAAAAAACAAAAGCTTCAACTTTCATAGAAACGTAGGTTTATTTCAATAGAGACATGCTGAATACAAAGGGCTGAAATAAGTGAGTAATCGTTAACATAAAATAGTAGAACATTTAAATAAAAATTAATATTTTTTCTTGAACATTAACTTACCAGACACTGAATAACTGCACAAATTAATAAGCATAACACAAATAATATATTTTTCTTGTTCTCTGAAAGCGAAATATTTCCTGTTGTGCACACCAAACAAGTCAATCCAAGACTAATGACATGGCAATTGGCTGCTAAAATATTTGCTGCTAGTATTAGTGGATAGAAATGGTAAGCCTGTGCGTAAGGTGCATAAGGGAAATGAATGCAACACGATTATAGTAATCAGTCATTAACGAATGTTGTAGTTCATTATTAATAACTAGAGGCCCAGTGCACGAATTCGTGCACAAGTGGAGTCTCTCAGTGTGGCCAGTGATCAGGGTCGATAGGGGCCAATCGGGGCAGGCCAGCCAGCCAGTGGAAGGGACTGCATGAGGTTGGCTGTGGGAGCACAATGACCACCAGGGGGCAGCTCCTGCATTGAGTGTCTGCCCCCTGGTGGTTAGCGTGGGTCATAGCTACTGGCCAGTCATCTGGTCGTAACAGTCACTTAGGCTTTTATATATATACTAGAGGCCCGGTGCACAAAATTCGTGCACAGGGGAGGGGTGTGTGTCCCTCAGCCCAGCCTGCACCCTCTCCAATCCGAGACCCCTTGAGTGATGTCCGACTGCCCGTTTAGGCCTGATCCTGGTGGGTTCAGGCCTAAACGGGCAGTCAGACAGCCCTCTCACAATCCACGACTGCTGGCTCCCAACCGCTTGCCTGCCTGCCTGCCTGATCTAACCGCTTCTGCCTGCCAACCTGATCACCCCCTAACCACTCCCCTGCCAGCCTGATTGATGCCTAACTGCTCCCCTGCCAGTCCGATTGCCCCTAACTGCCCTCCCCTGCAGGCCTGGTCACCCCTAACTGCCCTCCCCTGCCGGTCTGGTCCACCCCAACTGCCCTCCCCTGCAGGCCTGGTCGCCCCCAACTGCCATCCCCTGCAGGCCTGGTCCCCCCAACTGCCCTCCTCTGCTGGCCTGGTCCCCCCAACTGCCCGCCCCTGCTGGACATCTTGTGGTGGCCATCTTGTGTCCACATAGGGGTAGCCATCTTGTGTGTTGGAGTGATGGTCAATTTGCATATTACCTCTTTATTATATAGGATAGATTATGTATAACAGGAAATTGTAAAAATTAAGTTATGAAATTTTTATTACAATGTTTCTTACATACCATTATATTGGCTGGGCTGCAAAATACTCATTGTGGGCCGCATGTGGGCTGTGGGCTGCGAGTTTGACATTCTTGGTGTAGACCAGTGATGGCGATCCTATGACACGCGCGTAGCCATTTCTGATGACACGCGGCCGCATGCCGAGGATGAAACATTTGCTGCTCCTGAGGATGAAACATTTGCGACTAAAGTCTTGGAGTTAGTTTTTTTCCTCAAAGTGACACACTACCCGAGTTATGCCCAGTTTTTTGGCAAAGTTTGACACACCAAGCTCAAAAGGTTGCCCATCACTGGTCTAGACGCATGATTGTTCAATGAAAACTGGAGGTTCTGCAGGCCTCCCTGCCCTGCCCCATGCACCATCTACTACAAAATGCTTTTCTTCTTGGGGGCCTCACTGTCTTGTCTGTTAAATAGAAATAATAGGTGGGCTATGTAGTTCTCTTTTTATTAAAAAACACACAAATACTTTTAGTTTGAAATAATTATAGATTCAGAGGAAGTTATGGAGATGGGAGAGAGAAGACCTGTGTATCCTTCCCCCAGTTTCCCCCAGTGGTTGTGTCTTATGTAACTGAAGCACAAGCAGAACCACAAAACTGACATTGGCATAAAGTGTATGCTTGTATAATGCTATGCCATTTTATCACCTGTAGCTTAGAGTAACCAACACCAACATCAGGATACAGAACTTTTTGGTCACCACTAAAATCTCCTTCCTGCCACCCATTTATAGTCACCACTCCTTCTCCATCCTAACCACTAATTTGTTCTTCATCTCTATAATTTTGTCATTTCAAATCTCTCTAAAAAAATGTGCTTTTATTATGAAATAGCTAGGTCAGAAAATTACAAAAAATACTTTAACAATACTTATATATAGCCACTACTCAGGTTTAACACATCAGCTAATTTAATAAATGTTGTTTTTCCTTCACAATTAAAAAAAATCACATATTGAGATTAAGACCTCTTTGTCCTACTCTCTGATCCTATTGACCATCCACCATCCCCAGAGATAAACTGTGCCGCGCCAGCACAGCCAAGGGTTCTGCGAGCCTGAGAGAGGGCTGGTGAAGGATGAAGAAAAGACAGACAAAGAGAATAAGCTGGGTCTAGCTGGATCTTCTGTGCCTGGCTGAGGCCACAGAACAGATCCAGACTGCAAGCTGATGGTTTATTTTATGGTCAGGGGTAAACAAGGTAATTTACAATGTTCTTATAAGTTTCACTTGTTTTGGCAGCACTTGCTGCACCTCCCACAGCCCATTAGCTACCCAGGAAAGATCTAGGGAGCAGTCACAAGATCAAGCTTAATTATGCTTAGAGGGCTGTGCCCTCCAAGCTGGGACTTGTTTGCGACTTTGCCAGCAGGTCAGTCCGAGGCTTAACCCTATAACCGCTCCCTACAATAAACTCTACCCCAAATTGATTATGTACCTTTCCCATTTATATATTGATCTTTTTCTACATACTTAAGTGTCTATAACATTATATATCATAGTTCTGTATGTTTAAAAATTTACATAAATAAATCAACAAATATTTATTGAGTGTTTACTATGTGCTAGGTCCTACTCTAGACCCTGGGAACATTGTGGTGAGTAAGGCGAAACCCTTGCCCTAAATGTATAAATATATGACTAAATAGGATAATTGCAGGTATCTGTAACTGTGTGAAAATGGTAAAATAGGATACAGTAGTCACCACTTATCAGAGGAGGATATGCTCTGTGGATGCCTAAAACCACAGATAATACAGAACACTGCATGTGTTGTTTTTTTCCTATACATACACACCTATTATAAAGTTTAATTTATTGGCACAGTAGGAGGTGAACAAAATAATCTACACTAATAAAAGAGAAATATGCAAGTTGACCGTCACTTCGTTATGCCCACCAGCCAATCAGGAGTGAGTATGCAAATTAACCTGACAAAGATGGTGGCGGCCCTGCTGCCCAGAGGCCTGGAGCAGGCGCGGAGCAGCCGGTCAGGGCAGGACACCTGCTATGAGGGGGAGGGCGGGGGGTGGAGGGAGCTACAGGAGCGGCGCTCCAGCTGGAGTGAAGACTGAAGGCTCCAGCCGGAGCGAAGACGGAAGGCGGCGGCCAGAGCGAAGGCCTGGGTCCAGGTGCCAGAGGAAAACCGGTGCTGGCAGCCAGGGGAAGGAAGGCCTATTGCATGAATTTTTGTGCAACAGGCCTCTAATCCTACCTAATCAAATGGTAATATGTAAATTACCATCACTCTGCTACGCCCACGATTGGGCCAGCGGGAGGCGCAGGGGGCGAAACTCGGGGTAGCTGGGGTAGCTGATTGGGCCAGCGTCTGCACCATGGCTGTGCTGCGGAACAGAAGGGGCCTCTTGGGCAGCGAGCTCACGTCCCGCTGTGGACCATCAAAAGCGGGGGAGCTGGGTGCCTGTCTGCTCTGGCACCAGGCCTTTCAGAAGCCTCCGCCGGGCTTCTGAAAGGCCTGGTGCACCAGCAGACAGGCACCCAGCTCCCCCGCGATCGAAAGCGAAAGCGTGTAGGGGACCCTACACGTGCATGACTCAATCATGCACTGGGCCTCTAGTTAATAATAAAATAGAACAATTATAACAATATACTATAATAAAAGTTATGTGAATGTGGTCTCTCTCTCTCAGAATATTCTACTGTACTCAACATTCTTTTTGTCATGCATTGGTGGAACCATTCCATAGACAAGAAGTCTGTCACCCATGCTCTCTAGTTATGTTTCTACAACATGGGTAGATAAGTTTTGTTTGTTTTTGAGCGTGCATGGGTTCTTTGCTCTGTACACTGCTCTCAGCTTTATCATATGCCTGCAGCATTGCTATAGAGTACCACAGTTAAGCTGGCCTTCCATGTCTTATGCCCTGATGCCTCCTTTGCAGCTCTCTGAATATAGATTCTATTGGGCATCTTCTTCCAGGAGGGCCCAGTTTCATCATAATTGAAGGCTTGCTTTGGAGAGTACCCTTAATCAACTTCAATTCTGCCAGAAATATGGCAGCAGCACCTTCTTCTTCTGCCAATGCAGCCTCTCCAGTAATTTTTATGTTTTCCGGTACAGGCCTATTCCTGAATCTGCGTAACCATCCCTTACTTGCAGGAAATGGTTTGTTGTCACTTGTTTTAGGGATCCCTTGCTGAAGTGTTCTTCTAGGCTCAGTGCTTTCTGGTGGAACACACTGCCATTAATCAGAACATGTTTCTGTTCATGTTTTCACCTATAAATTTTATGTCTTTTCCATTGTGGACGAAAGTAGCCACATACTAACCTGACAAGCTCAGGGGAGGCCTGCATGGCAGTCTTGCAAACTCAGAGACCTAAAAAACCCCACAAAAGATGGTCTGAAAATTAAATATTTAACTACAAACAGGTTGTAGTGGGTAGTCATGTCCTAGGCCGATATTTTCCCTGACAAAAATCAACTTAGATCTTTACTGAGCCCGTTTGCCTTTTTGCCTCTAAGATAACATACCTGTGAGATGTCTGGGTAACTTGTAACTTCCCTTTTTCTGGAGCCCCTGGGGCACAACCAAATGTGCTGGGCGCCAGGACAGATACCACAAATTCCTTCATTATCATGTGAATAGTTCCTGCACCCCGCCTAAGTGTGTGTCCATCATTTTACTTTTTATCCAATCCCAGGGGTTTCCCACCGCTTTGCTTTATCCCACCTCCTTAATCTATCACCGATGAATTTCATGTAACCCACCTATGTCCCTCCTTTGATTGCAATGTATAAATACAAATGTAACCTGCCATTCTCCGGAGCATTATCTCAATTCCTTGAGGTTCTGCTTCCCGGCATATGTCGACAATTTGGCTCAAATAAACTCACTAAAATTCTTTACAGGTTTCAATGGTTTTTGTTTTTTTACGTTAACACCATCCTAACTAAGCACTTGTCATGCACTGTGGCCATAATGTCTGCAGTTTGAGGTACAATAGCAAACTAGCATGACTTTCTTTTTCCTTTCCAATTTCACGGATAGAAGATTTGTTCTCAGCAAACTTAGCATGATTTTTTTTTATTATTATTAAGTTGAGAACGTTCACCTTTTCACTTAAAGGAAGCACCTAAAGGCTTCTCTCGGGGGATATCCAAATGGCCACACCACTATTGTGTTTTGGGGCCAGTAAGTAAAATCAGGGTAAGTTGAATACAAAGACTGTGATCCTATGACAGTCGTTGAATAAGGGAGGAACAGCTACTAACTAACTAAGGGGTGGGGAGAGTCTACAGTGTGGAAACTGTAGCTCATGAGATTTCATCACGCTACCCAGAACAGCACGCAATTTAAAATGTATGAGTTGTTTATTTCTGGAATTTTCCATTTAATATTTTCTGACCACGATTGACTGTGGGTAACTGAACGTGTGGAAAGTGAAGCCACGGATAGAGGGGACCATTTTATTGGGGTCCAGATTGGCAGAGCACTGAGGCAAGGCCTTGCTGAGGGTATTGCATTGGAATTAAACCCTAAATGATAAGAAGAAATAAGCCAAACAAAAGGACAGCAAGCAAGTACTCATGCTCTCGCATAGGAATGGGATTGGTGTGTACCTGGAAGAACCATACATGCACTGAGGCTGGAGCCATGTAAACACCAGGAGAGTGGATGCAGGTGAGGTCTGAGTCTGGGAGGTTAGGTGAGAGGTGGTGGGTGGATTGCAAAAGGCCAAGGTGACCTTGGTAAGAAATTAGGATTTTATGAAGGCTGCGATGGGAAGCAGTTGAAAGGTATAAGCTAGCTATGCCACAGTTGCCTTGTGGGAGATGGCATAAGAAGGGACAAGAATGAGAAACAGTTCAGTTGTGCCAGTTTTCCAGGGAAAATATCAGCCAAGGGGGTGGTGATGCCTTCTAATAAGATGAAAAGGCTTGGTATCACCTTTCCCTTTAGGATTCAACATTTGTGTTTCAAGATTTACTTAGATGAAGTTAATTCATTTCATTTTAATTGCTATGTATCTCCCATTCTATGTGTATATCAAATTTTCTTTATATATTCATTCTCTTATTAAGACTTTAAAGATATTTTTTTAAAGATAGATCTGTTTCTCCTATACACAGTTCTGACCAAAGCATCTTATATATGGACTAGAGGCCTGGTGCATGACATTCATGCACTGTGGGAGGGGGGGTCCCTCAGCCCAGCCTGTGCCCTCTCGCAGTCTGGGACCCTTTGGGGGATGGCCGCCTGCCACCTGAGGCCTGCTCCCTGGGGCAGACATCCCCTGAGGGGTCCTTAGTGCTGCTGCAGAGGCAGGAGAGTCTCCCGCCACTGCCCCTGCGCTCACCAGTGGTGAGCCGGCTTCTGGCTGAGCGGCGCTCCCCCTGTGGGAGTGCACTGACCACCAGAGGGCAGCTCCTGCATTGAGTGTCTGCCACCTGGTGGTCAGTGCATATCATAGTGACTGGTTGTTCCGCCATTTGGTCGATTTGCATATTAGGGTTTTATTATTTAGGACTAGAGCCCAGCGCATGATTGAATCATGCACATGTAGGGTCTCCTACACGCTTTTGCTTTCGATTGCAGGGGAGCTGGGTGCCTGTCCGCTGGTGCACCAGGCCTTTCAGAAGCCTCCGGTGCGGTGAAGGCTTCTGAAAGGCCTGGTGCCTGAGCGGACAGGCACCCAGCTCCCCCGCTTTTGATGGTCTGCGGTGGGACGTGAGCTCGCTGCCCCAGAGGCCCCTTCTGTGCCGCAGCACAGCCATGGCGCAGACGCTGAGCTCGAGCCGCTGCTGGCGATGCGAGCTCAGTGTCCCGCTGGCCCAATCGGACACCCTGGCCACCCTGAGTCCCGCCCCCCCGCGCCTCCTGGCCAATCGCGGGCATAGCGAAGGTACGGTCAATTTGCATATTTGTCTATTATTAGGTAGGACTAGAGGTCCAGTGTATGAAATTCGTGCACGGGTAGGGTCCCTAGCAGCTGTTGGCTGCCTGCTGCTGCCGGCCGGGGCCTCTCTTCCCCCACCATGTTCCGCGCCGCCCCCTGGTGGTTAGCGCACATCTAACTCCTGGTCAGTCGAACTCCTACCCATGGGGACAATTTGCATATTAGCCTTTTATTATATAGGATTCTTGTGGATAGGGTATAAGAGTTTCATATCTAGCAATAGAATTGCTGGGGTCTTTAGAGGTATGCTCATTGTCAGCTTTGTCAGCTAGTTCAAAATTGTTCTCCAAAGAGGTTGTACTAATTTATAGTCACCAGCTGTGTATGAGAATTTCCATTTCTCCACATCCTTAGCATTTGGTATGCTCTTTTAGCAATTGTCAATTATGGAAGTGAAATGAAAGGTCTTTGTTATAATTTGCACTTTCTGATTACTAGCTATGTTTTTTTTTTCTTTATTGACTATATTCTGTATGCTGTACTTTACATCCCCATGACTATTTCCTGACCTCCAATTTGTACTTAATCCCTTCACCTTTTTCACCCAGCACCCCCCTCTGGTAACCATTAATTTGATCTCTTTACTTGTGAGTCTGTTTCTATTTTAGCTACTATTTTATTGGACCTTTGGGTTTCTTTCCTGAGAAGTTTTTGTTCCTACTCTATGCCCATTTTCTTGTTGGGTTGTTTGTTTTTGAACTTATTGGTTTGTAGAATTTCTTTATATATTCTGGATAATAATCAATTGTTGGGTTTTATGCATTGAAATATACATCGAAAACATCTTTATTGGGTTTTATATATTAAAATATTTTCTAATTTTTAGCTTGTTTCCCCCCCCCCCCCATAAAATTATATAGATGTAGATAGATTTCAGAGAGGAAGGGAGAGGGAGATAGAGACAGAAATGATGAGAGAGAATCATTGATCGTCTGCCTCCTGCATGCTTACATGCCCCACACTGAGGATTGAGCCTGCAACCTTGTGCATGTGCCCTGACTAGGAATCAAACTGTGACCTCCTGGATTTTAGGTCAACAGTAAACCACTGAGCCATGCTACCCAGGCATCTTTTCATTTTTTTTTTAAATGATGATTTACATTTTAAAATTTACCATGGTCAGATTTATTAATTTTGGTTTTTATACTTTGTGTTTTCCAACCTTGATGTCATAAAAATATTAAAGTTTTGCTTTCCACTTTAATTACTTACTTACTTACTTAATTAATTAATTTTGTGAATGAGGGAAAGTATGGATTAAAAGAATTTTTTTTTCCAAATAGAAAACTAACTGACTGAGCACCATTTATTCAATAGTCTTATCCCTTTCCCTAGTGATTTGTAATTTGATCTCTGTTATGTATCAAGTTTTCCCTTAAGCATGGTCTATTTATGGGCTCTCTATTCTGTTCTTTTCTACTTGTCTGTCTCTAAACCAATGCCATTCTTTTGAAATTACTATAACTTTATAAAAAGCCTTGCTGTCTAGTGTGGTGAATTGTCTTTCTTTGTTCTTCTAAGTTATCTGGGGCATTTTTGTTCTTTACTCTTATGTTAATTTATGGACCAATGTGTCAAATGCCAAGGGGAGAAAAAAAACCTAGTGGATTTTAATTGTAATTGCAATGTATTTATAGATTAACTTAGAGAGAATTGCCATCTTTGAGTCTTCCCATCCCATACATGAACATGGTACAGTTTTTAATTTATTTAGATCTTTTATATACCTCGATAAAGCTTTGATAAAGCCAAAGGAACTTGCACTGTTTATAAGTACCCCACGTTTTTGTTACTATTATTAATGGAATCTTTTTGTTTTGCTTTTAAATTATACTTTCTATTTGTTTTTTTTGATGAGATATGGGGTCACTCTTGATTTTTTAATATTCATTTGTTTCCAGAAACCTTTATAATTCTTATAGTTAGGAGAGTCTTTTTTTCTTAAATGTAAACAGTCATATTGTTTGCAAATAATTATTTTATTATTTTTTTTCAAGTAACCAGCATTCAGTTAATCTCCTTAAGTTCCTTATAAACTGTAGGATCCCTGATCCTATTCAGTGCTTTTGTATCTCTGTGTGGGTAAAATTAAGCCTGGGTCTCATTTTTTATATATAACTAGAGGCCCGGTGCATGAAATTCATGCACAAAATTCAGGCTGGGAGGTCCCTCAGCCCAGCCTGCACCCTCTCCAATCCGGGACCCCTTGGGGGATGTCCGACTGCTGGTTTAGGCCCGATCCCTGCAGGCAATCGGACATCCCTCTCGCAATCCGGAACCGCTGGCTCATAACCACTCACCTGCCTCCCTGCCTGATTGCCCCTAACCACTCTGCTTTCCTCCCTGATTGCCCCAACCACTCTGCCTGCCTGCCTGATGCCCCTAACCTCTCTGCCTGCCTGCCTGATCACCCCTAACTGCCTCTGCCTGCCTGCCTGATTGCCCCTAACTGCCTCTGCCTGCCTGATTGCCCCTAATCTCCTCTGCCTCTGTCCCCGCCACTGTGGCTTTGTCCGGAAAACATCCGGTCTAATTAGCTTATTAACCTTTTATTAGTATAGATATCTTGATACACTGTACAACAATCTTTATTCTTACTTCCTATTCTCTTCTCTATTGAATTTACTAGGAAACTTTTACCAAATTTTTAAATATATATATATTGATTTCAGAGAGGAAGGGAGAGAGAGATAGAAACATCAATGATGAGAGAGAATCATTGATTGTTTGCCTCCTGCATGTTCCCTACTGGGGATGGAGTCCAAACCCTGACATGTGCCCTGAACAAAATGGAACTGTGACCTCTTGGTTCATAGGTTGATGCTCAACCACTTAGCCACACTGCTGGGCACCAAATTAAAAAAAAAAAATTCCAACCCTAGGGTATGTTTTTTTCCCCTCACTATTTTACTTTTTTCCCCCATCACCATTTATCCCTACCTATATCTTCTTCTACCTCCACTCCCTCCCTCCCCCACCCTCCACTGAGGATATGTTTTTTTTAAATTGATTTTTTTTAGAGAGAGAGGAAGGGAGAGGGAAAGAGAGAGAGAAACATCGATGTGAAAGAGAAACATTGATCAGTTGCCTCTCATATATGCCTCAACTTGGGATAGGTATATGCCCTGACTGGGGATCTAACCCGCAACCTTTTGGAGTACTGAATGATGCTCCAACCAACTGAGCCACCCAGCCAAGGCTCATCAAAATTTTGATAACAAATATATATATATATATATATATATATATATATATATATATATATATATATATATAAATTTTTAAATGTTTAAGAGATTAGACATCATTGATCACTTGCTGGTAACTGTGATACCACTGTAGACTCAGACACATGATGCACATATTAGAGATTTCAAGATGTGGCTCAGAAGAAATGAGAAAAAGAAAATTATGTCAATATCAGTATTTGTAGAACACATACAATCTTCCTCCCTCCCTCCCTCCCTCCCTCCCTTCCTCCTTCCCTCCCTCCCTCCCTCCCTCCCTCCCTCCCTCCCTCCTTCCCTCCCTCCCTCCCTCCCTCCCTTCCTCTCTCCTAAGCTCTAAGGGCCCTTCTTTTTCCGGTAACTTGTTTCCTGAGCCCATTTCTACAGCTGACTTCTACCTCCGTGACTTTCTAAACAAATTTTCTCTTATAATTTGAGTCTTGGCTCTGAATTCTTCTCTTAGCTAGAACTCAAGAACTGAGGTGCTGAACTGAGGTTCACACCTGGTGCTGTTTTTCTGTTGCTAACACTAGGATCGTGGTCAGGCTATCCACACCCTCAGGGTGGGTTGTAGCATATCCCCCCTTCGCTGCCCAGCTCCTGAGAAAGGAGAGGGCTCTTTTCTGCCTCAGAGCCCTGCAGCCTATAATTCACTAAGGCATTGGCCCTGGCATTATATGGGGGTGGGGGTGAGATAAAGAACACTGGAGGTTAGTGAGCTCATACAGGCTGTCACCGGGGGGTCCTGCTATCTTTGCAGTGTCCTAGGTAGAACAGGAAAGGCACAGGCCCACTCCCCTTGGAAAGGCTGGCGAAGGGCCTGGCCCATAGAAATTTGCTGGGCCTGCTTTTCTGGGTTATCCAAGCCTCCCTGGAATGAGGTCCAGTCAGGATGTGGTCTGAACTGAGAGGCATTTACAGGACATTTATTCTACCACTGAATCTACTTGGTCAGAGACCAAGTCATAGCTGTTCCCCGAAGCCATGAGAGTAAACACTACCTCCTATTTTTAGTAGTTCATTGCTTGCAAAAATAGCTCAAAATCCAGACCTTTGAGTCTCTGCAGCCTTCAGCTTAACAGGCTATTCCATGATAACAACCACCTCAACAACGGCAATAACAGTCACCACCAACATGTACCCAGGGTTGCTACGTACAGGTGCCGTGCTTAGTGCTCTACATGCATTATCTTGTTTCATCTTCATGTGGTGTAGTCATTGCTATTATTTCTATTTTTCAGAAGGGGAAACCAAGATTTAGGAAGGTTAGTCCACCTGCCCCAAGTCACATAGCCCCTCAGAAGCAGAGCCTAGTCCTGAACCAAAGTCAGTTCAGCTGGATGCCACTCCACTTTTTATTCCTGCCTTTCCACAGTCCACAATGGCATCTGAGGTGGGGTGTTTATACATGGGACCTGGTCCAGGTTTCTCAAAGAATTTAGTTGATAATTGAAATCAAGTTAAATAATCAAGAAATTATGTCTATTCACATGGGATATATTAAATATTCTTTTTTTCTTGTATTATTTAATTAAGCCATTGGATTTGCAAATTACTTTGTTCTCATTATGTTCTCTTTTCACAGAGAAACCCAAGGCATTTTTCCAACACAGTGGTATTTGGGATGACTGGTTGACAACTTAGAGGGAGCCCAGCAGTCGTGTAGAATACAGTCTTAAAATGGCCAATAAAACCATCAAAGTATGAGCAAGCTCCGGGTGGAACCAGAAATGTGGCTGCCTGCTTGCTGTTGATTGCTTTAGCAGAAAAATCAAGTTCAGGATCTTGTGTTTTCTGAGATGACTGGCATGATTATCAGAGTAGCTGCACCTGGAAAATTTCTGACTTAAATCTGTTGATCTCATGTAAATGGCGAATGGGGAAACAATAAGTGATGGTTTGGTTGCCAAATAGAAGTCCAGGGAACACCCACATGGAGACAATATGCTGGTTCCTAATCTGACAGCTCTTAGAGGGAAAACATGGAGGTACAGGCCGTTTCCTGGTGAGTCCTCAGCGGGTATATGAGTGTATAAAAGCTCCACTAATTATGTGGCGAGGTGGGGTGGCGGGTGGTGGCCTCATAGAATGCCTGCACTGGGAGTTAAGAGTCAAAATTATTTTGCTTGCAAGTAACAGGAACCTACTTCAAACTAGCTGAAGCAAAAATAAATGAATAATAATATTTACGTATATTGTTGACCCTTGAACAATATGGGTTTGAACTGTGGGTCCACTTATATGCAGATTTTTTCCCAATAAATACATACAGTACTGTAAATGTATTTTATTTTCCTTAAGATTTTCTTAATAACCTTTTTCTTTCTCTGGCTTACTTTTACTGTAAGAATATAGTATATAATACATGGACCATACAAAATATGTGTTAATTGGCTGTTTATATTATTGGTAAGGCTTTCAGTCAACAATAGGCTATTAGTAATTAAGTTTTGGGGGAGCCAAAAGTTATACATGAATTTCAACTATGCAGGGAAAGTGGGGGTAGGGAGGGGCTGTGTTCCTAACCCCCTCACTGTTCAAGGGTCAACTGTGTACATACATACACGAGGTAATGAAAGTAGGACAGGGAGTTTGCTCTCAGGATACAAGGTTATCTCATGAAATCTAAGGATGACAAGTTTGGGGGCTTTGGGAGAGACCAGAATGCCTTTGGTTCAGGCCAGCTGTCCTCTCATGCACCTTCTCTCTGGGACCCTTGGCTCCTCGTCTCTGCTTCTCCATCCTCCTCTTTTCTCTCCTTGTTTTCTGTGGACCAGCTCTATCTGCTTCTTCGTGCATGGCTGCCTCACAACTCACAATGTCACCTGTCCTCAGCTTATGTGACCAAAAGACCCTGACTCTGCACCTCAAGTCCAAGTTCTGGGTCAGAGAATGTCATTGACTCAGCCCAGCTCAGGTCAGCAACTCCAGTGGTCACTCCTGTCTGGGAGGTGGGGCAATTGGGCTCAAACATGGCCTTAGGGGGCCATGACTGTGAAGGAGGGTCAGTTTCCAAACATTCTCTTCTTTCTATTCTTCTGAACACAGATTCTCAAAGAAGTTAAACTTCTGCCGCTGTTACTCCTCTAATGGTGGGGGGAAATATGAGGAGTAGATGCTATCTTTGCATGTCTGGGCCATATATAAATGAAGTATGGGGGAATGCTTGTTTTAAAAAATGGCTACTCTAATAGTTGTATTTTTATTCCTTAGACTAAGAAGAAATGATTCATTTTATCTTAATCTAATGTTTTTATGTTTGAAATAATTTTATTAATCACCTATTAAAATTAACTACACTAACTATAATAAAGAAGTAGTTTTGTCAGATATATTGTTTTATAGGCACAGTTATGCCTATCGAATATACCTTAGTTGAGTGTTTTAAGAAAGAACTGTGGCCCTGGGCAGTGTGACTCCATTGTTTGGAGTGACATACCATGCACAGAAGGCCGCAGGGTTCGATTCCTGGTCAGGGCACATACCTAGGTTTCGGGTTCGATCCCAGGTTGGGGCATGTATGGGAGGCAACTCATCGAAGTATCTCTCTCACATCAGTGTTTCTCTCTCTCTCTCTGCCTTCCTCCCTCTCTAGAGTAAAAAAAGAAAAAAAAAAGATAACCACTAGGATAAAAATATAAGCCTTCCTAAATATCAAAGAAAATAAAAAGAAAACTGTAATGGGTATTTTAGAAAGATTTAGATTTGTAAAGTGATGAGTCACCTTTAGTCACCTATTCACATATCTGCTGGGTAAGTTCAGAATTTTTGCATGTTTGGTGTTATTTTTTTAAGTTGATTGCTCACACGTATAGGGTAAAATGTTTAGGAAACAACCAGCTGTGTTCTGCCTCCCTCCTGCCCCCAGTCAGGGGGAAAGGAAAATGTATTTCAAATTGTGTATCCTTAATTTTATTCTAATTGTCTGCTGCTCTTCTAAGGGGTAGTAGAGGTGGAATTCATAACCATCAACATCATCATCATAGCTGACATTTATTGCATGCTTTATAATGTGTCAGTCACTTGAAAATACTTTACATGGGATATTAGTTAGGATACAGGTGTCTGCCATAACAGAAGTCCAAAATAATAATGGCTTAAACAAGATAGAATTTGATTTGTCACTCATATAACCATCAGACATATGCAGTTCATGGGTCATATGATGGCTCCAGGGGGTCAAGGATCCAAGTTTCTATCTTGTTCTGTTATTCCTACGGTATTGCCCCTATACACATAGTCTAGGATGGCTCTCCATCAGTAGTTGTTGCTCATATTTCCTTGGCCAGAATTGAACCACAGAAGCACATCTGGCTGCAAGGGAAGCTGGGAAATGTGGTCTTTATTCTGCATAGCCATGTACAGCAGCTATAAAAGTTGGGGTTTCCAAGTCTATAGAATAAGAGGAGATGGACTTGGGGGCGGGGCATAAGAAGTCTGTGTCACAAGTGCATAGTTTCTTTTTTTAAAAAAAATTTAATAAATCTTTATTGTTCAGATTATTACAGTAGTTTCTCCTTTTTTCCCTCATAGCTCCCCTCCACCAGGTTACCACCCCACCCTCTGCCCTTACCTCCCTTCCACTGTCCTCATCCATAGGTGTACGATTTTTGTCCAGTCTCTTCCTGCATCCCTCATACCCCTTTCCCCCTGAGAATTATCAGTCCACTCCCTTTCTATGCCCCTGATTCTATTATATTCACCAGTTTATTCTGTTCATCAGATTTTTAATTCACTTGATTTTTAGGTTCACTTGTTGATAGATATGTATTTGTTGTTCATAATTTTTATCTTTACTTTTTTCTTCTTCTTAAAGAATACCTTTCAGCATTTCATATAATACTGGTTTGGTGATGATGAACTCCTTTAGCTTTTTCTTATCTGTGAAGCTCTTTATCTGACCTTCAATTCTGAATGATAACTTTGCTGGGTAGAGTAATCTTGGTTGTAGGTTCTTGCTATTCATCACTTTGAATATTTCTTGCCACTCCCGTCTGGCCTGCATAGTTTCTGTTGAGAAATCAGCTGACAATCATATGGGTGCTCCCTTGTAGGTAATTAACTGTTTTTCTCTTGCTGCTTTTAATATTCTCTCTTTGTCTTTTGATCTTGGAATTTAAATTATGATGTGTCTTGGTGTGGTCCTCTTTGGATTTCTTTTGTTTGGGGTTCTGTGTGCTTCCTGGACTTGTAAGTCTATTTCTTTCACCAGGTGGGGAAGTTTTCAGTCATTATTTCTTCAAATAGGTTTTCAGTATCTTGCTCTCTCTCTTCTTCTGGCACCCCCATAATTCTGATGTTGGTACGCTTGAAGTTGTCCCAGAGGCTTCTTACACTATCTTCAACTTTTTGGATTCTTTTTTCTTTTTGCTTTTCTGGTTGAGTGTGTTTTGCTTCTTTGTATTTCAAATCTTTGACTTGATTCTTGCGTTCCTCTAGTCTGCTGTTGGGTCTCTGTATAATATTTTTTATTTCAGTCAGTGTATGTTTAATTTCTAGTTGGTCCTTTTTCATATCCTCGAGGGTCTGGCTAAATTTATCGGCCTTTTCTAGGAAATTCTTGAAAAACCTTATAACCATGGTTTTGAATTCTGTATCCAGTCGTTTTTTTTCCTCCATTTCTTTCATTTGTGATCTGTTTCTTTGTCTCCACATTTTGGCTGCTTTCCTGAGTTGATAGAGTGGCTTTGTGTGCTAGGTGTCCTATAGGGCCCAGTGGCTCAGCCTCCCCAGTTACCTGAGGTGGACACTCTTTGTGGACTGTGTGTACAGCCTTGTTGTAGTTAAGTCTTGATTGTTGTTGGTATCACTGGGAGGAATTGACCTCCAGGCCAATTGGCTATGTGTATCAGCTGTGTCTATGCCGGGAGATCTGTGCTGGAGACAGCCTTATAGGACCAGACTTGCAAAATTGCAAAAGCCTCTGTGCTCAGCTTGGATGGGGCGGAGTCTCAGGGCTGAGCAGATAGTCTTGGCTTCCCGTCAGCCCTGCCCTTGCGCGCACCTCCAGACCTCTGCCTTCTGTGGCTCCCCTGAGTTTCTGCCTAACAGTCCAGATTCCCCCAGGCTCGCCTGGAACTGGGGTTCAGTGCAGTCAGGAGCTTCCGACTCCCTTCCTCTAGGGAGAGCTAGCGGCAACCTCAGCAGTCAGTCTTCTCTGTGCGCGCACGCACCTCCAGACCCCTGCCCGCCGTGGTTTCCCCGAGTCTCCGTGTGCCTTTCTCTCTACCTGACAGTCCAGACTCCCCCCGTATGAGCATGGGCCCACGGGGTTTCACCCGGAACTGGGGTTCAGTGCAGTTGGAACTGGGGTTCAGTGCAGTCGGGGGCTTCCTTCCCTCTCCCGCCAGAGAAAGCCAGCCATGCACTCAGCCGGCCTTCCTCTCTGTGCGCATGTCTCCGTACCTCAGTCCTTTGCAGTTCCTCTGATTTTCCGTGAGCTTTTTTTTTCTCCTTCTAGTTGTAGAATTTCCACTCAGCCAGCTTTCCTGTGGTTTTGGATGATGTCCGTTCTGTCTTTTAGTTGTAGTTTTGAAATTGTTGTGCGAGGCAGCAGTTTAGGTGTTTACCTATGCTGCCATCTTGGTTTCTCTCCATAGTTTCTATTTAAGCTTACAATAACACTTAGGGTCAAGTCTAAATTGGCCCATTTAACACTTGAGAAAAAGAGAGAGATTAAGTTACTCGCTGAAGGTCACACAGCTAGTACTTTGTGGAACTGGGTATGGCTTTATTTTTATTTCTTTTGCATTAGCATCTAGTTTGCTGAGAAGTTCTAATACTAGGATATGGGTTGGGACTGCCACACCTCAGCAGTGTTTTATTGATTTCATCATACCACGAAGGCACAATATTTAGTTTGAAAGCAAGCTTACATTGAATTTTGTTCAAGGAATTCTGTGACATTTATTGAGCAATGGGCAGTACATTTGAGTGTTGCCCAATCAGAACTGGGAACCTAGACCAAGGAAATGTCATTCTTTTGTTTGATTCAGATTACACCTAGATTCTAGTTAGGCTAGAAAATGTGCCTAAGATCTTTTTAATAAGAAGGAAATGCTTTAATAAAATATATGTTCTAACATCTTTTTCTGAGCCCAATAATAAGACCATGGACTATTTCCAAATTATTAAATAAAAAGTAGCAAATTTTCTAGCAATGATTTTATTTTAAGGGGAAAAAGTAGCATTGAAACCAGATGTTACTTTTCTACAACGCATAACAACCACCAGCATTTACACGCAACAAAATTTGGCAGGAGAGCGACCCTTTTCTTCCACCCAGATCACAATTTCTAAGAGTTGGCATGTGCTGAAAACAAAATTGCAAAAGGGAAACCTGTTTTCTGAAAGTCCACATCTGACATTATTCAAGCTCATGCTGGATCAAAAGGGTGCACTACAGGAAAAGGCACACAATCATACCTGTTGTAGATCTTTGCCTTTGGAAACGTTACAGGTTGAAGTCATGGTTCAGGACCAAGGTCAAGATTAGGGTAAGGCAAGTGAGGCACTCACTTCTGGCAGCAAAATTCACAGGGCCGCCAAAAAATGTAGTAATCAAGATAAACAGTATTTTAATGTAAAAGTTAAAAATGAAAATAAAATCATGATGAGCAAATATCAAATCTATACTAATAAAAGGGTAATATGCTAATTAGACCAGGAGACCTTCCTGACGACTATCTGGGAATTAATGGTGGAGTGCAGGCCGGGTGGGAAACACCTGCCTCTGCTCTGCCATTGATCCCAGAGCCCCAGCAGGGTGGGCAGGGCCTCCGTGTGGGCGGGGACCAATGGTGAGCCCAGGCCTGGTGGGAAGGGCCTCCCTCTGCACATCATTGATCACAGATCCCTGGCAGGGTGAGCTGGCCAGCAAGGTGGGGGCAGTTGGGGATGAGCAGGCTGGCGGGGGGCGGGGGGAGCGCAGTTGGAGGTGATCAGGCTGGCAGGGGGGGGGGAGTTGGGGGTGATCAGGCCAGCGGGGGTGGGGCAGTTGGAGGTGAGCAGGCTGGCAGGCAGAATAGTTAGGGGCAATCAGGCAGGCAGGCGAGTGGTTATGAGCCAGCGGTCCCGGATTGTGAGAGGGATGTCTGACTGCCGTTTTAGGATCGGGCCTAAACCAGCAGTCGGACATTCCCCAAGGGATCCCAGATTGGAGAGGGTGCAGGCCGGGCTGAGGGACACCCGCCCCCCGTGCACGAATTTAGTGCACCGGGCTACTAGTCTCTCTATATAAAAGCCTAAGCGACCTTTATGATGGAACAACTGGAACGACTGGTCGCTATGACACACACTGACCACCAGGTGGCAGACGCTCAATGCAGGAGCTGCCCCCTGGTGGTCAGTGCATTCCCACAGCAGGAGCGCCGCTCAGCCAGAAGCCAGGCTCACTGCTGGCAAGCGCAAGCAGGTAGCAGGAGCCTCTTCCACCTCCGTGGCAGTGCTAAGGAGCTAAGGAGTGAGCAGCGAGCAGCTAGGGGTGAGCGGCGAGTGGTTAGGAGTGCCGAGCACCAAGCTGGCTCAGGCTCCTCCCCGGCCACCTGCCGCTTTGCACACTGCTACATCCCCAGAGGGGTCCCAGATTGCAAGAGGGTGCAGTCCAGACTGAGGGACCCCAACTGGTGCACGAATCCATGCACTGGGCCTCTAGTTTTAAAATAAAGAAAGGCTGTTGTTGGTGTTGCCACATTGCATTGTTGAGTGATGGGAACAGCCATTTCCATTCAGGCCCAGATGTCTGGCCCCTGAGGTCTTCAAATACCCTGCCAGGCAGGTTTATGAAGTTTAACAATGCGCACAAACAGATTGGGCAATATGGGGCTTTATCTATTGTTATATGTTTATATATGTCATTTGATTACAGCGCTTTTACTAGTATTAATTTTTCTCACTTAGTTCAAAATGTTTGGGGGATATTTTGATAAGCATTTATAGAAGTGCACACCTTTCCTTTCTCTCAGGCTCCATCATGGCTCCACAGGGCACTGGTTAGGACCCCCGGGAACCTGCTCTTCATGCTGGACAAGTCATTGCTGAGGAGATACAAACTCCTGGGAGACCTAAAAGTGATGGTTCCTTCTCTGGGCTAAACACATGACTGCTTGCCCTTCAGTCACCATGCCCAAATGCACTTACTCTTTTTGCAAAGATGGGAATCTTTGAGATGCATTAATATTGTCTAACCCAGGCTGGAAACCCCCTTCTCCCTATCTCCCCAACCTTTCCCCTCATAAATTAGTTCCTTCTTTTCCTTTCCCTTTTAAATTCTTATTCTTACTTATAATTTTGCATGCTCGTGTTTATTTCACACCCGTCTCGTCTGATAGACTGCAGGCTCCATGAGTTCAGGGAGTGCGTCGGGCTGGCTCCTCACCTGCCCCCAGCACCTAGCGCAGTGACTACGTAGTGTAGAGGGCTCATAGAGATTTTTTGATAAGTGAATTTGTAAGGGGTTTACCTGCATTGTCCAATTCTAAGTAAAGCTTTCGGTGCTTAATGAATGTTATTGATAATGTTACAGGATTAAAAAAATGTATTGTTGAGAGTATTGCAGATGTCCCTCTTTTTCCCCCCACTGCCTCCCACACCTGGGTCCCACCTGCCCCAGGCCTTCAACGACTCTATTGTCTGTGTCCATAGCTAATGCATAAATGCATATACATTCTTTGGTTAATCTCTTCCTGCCACCCCTTCCCCCTTCCTTCTGAGATTCGTCAGCCTGTTCCATGTCTCGAAGCCTCTGATTTTATTTTATTCACCAGTTTATTTTGTTCATTAGATTTCTTGTTTACTTTGAATTTTAGATACAATGATTGATAGATATGTATTTATTGCCATTTTATTGTTCATATTTTTTATCTTTTTGTTTTTATTATTCTTTTTTCTCTCCTTAAAGATCAATAAAAATATTTTTTTAAAAAATAAACCAGTATTTACTGAGCATCCTTTACGGGTCAAAAGTTTGGATAGATGCTCTCTATTTGTACCTCTTTGATCTTACAGCATTTTCTGGGAGGTAGGTATTTTAATCCTCACCTAGTTAACTGAGATTTAAAGAAGCTAGAAGACTGCCTATAGGATCACCACTTAAGCCCAAGAGTTTGGGGTTCAGGGATGTCACTTTCCAGAGCCTGTGCTGGTTCCGTTAAACCCATGTTTCCCCAAGCGTGGGAGGCGTCTCACCGGGGAATGAGAGATGATTTATTGTGGCATGGGAGATGATTTTAGCACTAAACAAGACATCACATTGTAAGAAATAATACCAAAATTTGCCAATGCTCTTATTACCCTTACTGTATGCCCGGCACTGAGACCCCACTGCAGTGCCTGGTGTGTCCCCAGACCAGCTCGAGGGCCCAAGGGGAACTATCTGAGGGTAGAATAATCATAAGAGTGAATATGCCCATATTAATGTATTTAATCCTCATAACAGCCCTGCAAGGGGACTCTCTGAGTCTCAGGGAGTGAAGGTACTTTAGGAGTCACTCAGTAAGAGAGGCTGAGCTGTGAAGCCAGGGAGGCTGTCTCCAGTGCCAGCACTTCTCATCGCCACAGGGGATACAAAAGGTGAAGTACTGGGAGCCTCGAGGGCTGGGTCCAGGTCTCACTGTGCCACTAACTAGCTATATGTCCTTGAGCACGTCACATACTCTTTTTAGGTCTTATTTTCATCATCTGCGACTAAGGAACTTCAAAGGAGTCTATCATGACGATTGTCCCAAGGTGAAGAGAATAACAAAGAAGAGAGTGTGCTTCTGTCTACAAGATACAATGGCCCCTCATGTGGAGCCCGGTATCCAGAGATGCTGAGATAATACTTATCATCACCATCATTATTTCACAACTGGTGCTTTGTATGCATTGTCGGTGAGCCTTACAAACAACCCTGGAAGGTAAACATGTGTGGTAAACATCTGTTGTTTAGTCTGCCCGGCATCTCTCCATTTTCTGGGGTCGGCGGGGGGAGGGGGGGGGGGACACGGACACCTACCTTTTTTTGAGGATTACCCCTCTACCACCTGCTGCAACATGTGCTTCTGCTGAGATCTCTCTCTCTCTCTCTCTCTCTCTCTCTCTCTCTCTCTCTCTCGTTCCATTTCTAAAGTTGAGAGCCACTCAGTTTTTAGAACTTCACAGGGGTTCTCACAGGTCTGTGAGGGTGGTGGTGTTACTCCATTTTATAGACAAGAAAATTGAGGCTTAGCAGGGGATTAGTAATTTGCTTGAAACTACATATCTAGAAAGCAATTCAAACCCAGGTCTGACACCAAAACAGGTGTTCTCTATCCTGCTTCCTTAAACCACAGACTTCTAAGGTCATCAGCTCCCGTAGTCTGGGACGGTGCCCTCGTGCCCCAGAGAAACGGGCTTCTGGCCAATCATCACCGTAGGTCTGCAGTGGACACAGCAGAGACTCCAGTGAGGACCTCTGCTATGCAAATTCTGCTTATATTTATATGCCTTTTCTAATTAAGAAATAAATTGTCAAGATGTGATTGTTGCTTTGCAGATTGTATTATTACACCAAATTTTGTACCATCAGGCACAGAAACCAGAGCTGCATACTGCTTGCCAAAAAGTACTTTAAAAATCCTCTTTCATTACAATATATTATTGGATGCCTTGGGAGTTATTTTATTCTGATTCTGTTTCAGCATAGCTTACTTGATTTCCGAGTCTCCCAAATACAGCATTGCTAAATGAATGTAGGAATACACCAAAATCATTGTAACAAACTCTATTGAATTTGTTACCATGATCAATGCTATTCTGTGTAAACTGGATAAAGCTTGCTTTGGTATTCAGTTTATATCAATTGCTTCCCTTTTTCATTGTCCACAAAGGAGTTCTAGTTCGGCCTGCTTCTCTGCTTTCTTTACAACTCCTCTCTCTGTTCACAGAACTGGTTAGCTTGACCTCAGCCCCCATCGACTAATTGTACCTTTGGCTCAGTGCCCATCAGAGCTGTCATTTCTGGCTTCAGGCAGCTCCAGTGAACGCTGTCCTTTGATCTCAAGAGATGCGAGAAGTTACCTTGGGAGCATTCCCTACCTCATTGGGTTGTTGTGAAGTCAAACTAGAAGATGCATCTACTAGTAGAATGCGGGCATGGGACCTGACATATGAGTGCTCAATCACAGCCAGCCAGTTTCACGTTCACAGAAACTCCCCCAGCTGTCTACTTCCCTGCCACTCTCTCTCAGCCCAGGGCTCTGCTTCCCCTGCCTGAAATCCAGCCCCTCCCCAATAGCTAGGTTGCACTTTTTTTTAGGGTACCCATGTGCCTCTCCTTTTGGAGCACCAATCACCGTGCCACCATACATGTTTTCTGGGATGGTCTTATGGTTGTCTGCTGCCTCTACCAGACTACCTGGGCTCTGTAGCCTCTGGTGAGCCACTCGGATCTGCCTTCAGTGTTGAAGGCTGTTATTGCTTCAGCGGCTGGAGGTGTGGCCCTAAGCTGCCAGCACCCTTGGCCTTGAGCTGCCCCCATAAGGCCACATCCCCTTCCAATGATTGATCTACATGGGAGTAGGAGTGCCTGGCCTTCTTACTCACCTGGGGGTAGCTCTGAAAACTCCTTCCTGCTCCTTCCTTGGGTGCTAATCTTAAAAGCACTCTCTAATAGAGTTCATGCATTCTAATCTCTGTCTCAGAGTCAGCTTCCTGGGGAACAGAACATGTGATAAGTTACTGTCAATAAAGGTAGGCGTTATATTGTTTTTGCCTACTGTGTGTATTCTCAGAGCCTATGATAGTCCCTGATACCAGTCGGATCTCAGTTAATGTTTGTTAGAAAGAATGAAAAATCACGAATAAGTGATAGTAATGTCATTGGTAATTTCTGTTTTATGTTTCGCCCTCTCACCTTCCTTCAAAGGGCCTGTAACTTTTACACTGGAATTTCTTGGGTTTCTATCCAGAGATCTAGTTTCTTTGTCCTCATTCCCCTCATTTTTTCACTTTCCCTGTTCCTCTTCCTCCTCCCCTCTCCCTTTCTAAAGCCTGGGGAAGCAGCGGGATGAGCTCAGCGGCTGATTGGCTGGAGCGTCCTTTCTCTCAGGAGCCCCGTGAGCAAAGGCAACGCCAAGGCACCGAGGAAATCAATACTGAGGCTCTGCTAATGGCGTGACCGTCAGAAGGTATTTTCTCATTTTGAATGAGAAGAAAGGGCCTTTTAAGACAACAAAGCTCTTGTATAAATAGAAAAAAGTGAAAACTCACATTTTGAGTCCACAAAAATGGCCTCTTTGTTATTAATTTCTCACCCTCATGTAAGGCCCAGGCAGTCAACGCTTCCTTTTCTGCAGTCCAGTTGCTTTGTTTTGATTTGCGCTCCTTCTGCCTCTCCTAGAAGACATAGCGGATTCAAGCTAGAAGATGGGGTTTGAGACCCAGCTCCGCGGCTTTCTTTTCTGGGCCCCCGTCCCTGCCTGTGAGGTGCACATTGGCTGGTTGTGAGGTGGACAACTCGCAGAGCTGGGTGTTGAGAAGCTCAAGTGAGACAATGGATAGGAACAAGCTTTGAAAATTGCAACAGACTCAACAGAGAAATTGTCATTGTCACTGTCGTTGCCACTTCATCTTCAGGGAAACCCAGCTTGACAGTTAAAGCTGGTGTCTAAAAAAATAGAATGCACTTCAAAGCCAAATATTAAAGTTTTTTAAAAAAAATATTCCTCATTTGCATGATGTTTGGCAACGGTCCCTTGTAGTTCACGTGATTAAAAATTGACTGTCCTTGGAGTGGACTGAGAATGTCAGACTTCTTTAAAGATCAGCCATTTTTTCATTAACTCGTGACAGATTTGGGAAGCCGCCTGGTCTCTAGACCAGGGTTTTACTAGTAGGTTGATCAGGTAGATGTGATTCCGCAGCTCAATTAGCACATTTTTCTCTTCTGAGGCAGCCCTGGCGTTCAGATGCATCTCTGCTCTGAGGATTTACGCAGTTAGGAATCACCGCCTGCCCTCGGGACTGGGTGTGTCGGGATCCATGACTTCCTCTGTGTAAAGCAATTTTCTGTAAAATAGAGGACTTTTTCCCTCTTCAGAAGGCAGGCAGACGGATGAAGCTTCTGGAGCAGCCGGCAGAGGGTCCCAGGTCGGGCCCTTTAATGCCAGCGCATTGTTAATCCTAGTAATATCAGGGCAGCAGAGATTTTGAGTTATTTTTCAATCAGGTGTGAGGTGTGGTCAAATGTTCAGTAGAGACTTATAGATCACCTATAAGCATTTTTGGGACAGGGACCTGTTTTGTTCCAGGTGCAGACATTTTTCTGACGAATGGGTTTTATATTTCATGTGGAATAAGATGAAGTATGAATAAACAGCATACAAACACAAAAATGACAGAAGCAAGCAGAAGATGCTGTGCATACAATCCTTCCTCTATCATTAAATTGGTATGATTACAGACTTCTTGAAGTCAGCCTTATGCCCTCTGACCCCACCCAATACTGGTAGATCTTTTGTACATATGATATTGTGTTACTCTCCTGCCTCAAATCTTTCAGTGACACCAGTGCCTCTATGTCTATGATAAAATCCAGTCTTCAGTCGGGCCTGGCCTTGCCTCTTGTCATTGTCCCATTTAAATTCCAAATGGCAGCCACTTGGAACAAATTGCAATGTCCTGAGCAGGCCTCGGTTGGGTGCGTTGTAAATACTCTTTCTCTGCTTTTCTCGCCTGGCTTAATTCCTCTCTTTCTCTTTCCAGGTCCTGTTCAGGATCTACTTAGGGACAACTTCCCTAACTATCCTCCCTTCGCCTCATGACCTACACCCTGCCCCACACTGGGGTAGCTGCTCATCATCTGAGCCTCCTTATCATCTTGCCCTAGACCAGTGATGGCGAACCTATGACACGCGTAGCCATTTCTGATGACACGCGGCCGCATGCCGAGGATGAAACATTTGCTGCTCCTGAGGATGAAACATTTGCGACTAGAGTCTTGGAGTTAGTTTTTTCCTCAAAGTGACACACTACCCGAGTTATGCTCAGTTTTTTGGCGAAGTTTGACACACCAAGCTCAAAAGGTTGCCCATCACTGCCCTAGACCTTGACATTCTGAATTGTTAATCAGTTTACTTGTCTGTGCCCATCTCAAGATCGTTGTTCACCATTCATTCCCAGAGCCTAGTTCAATGCTTGGGATACTGTTGCCTCCCTTATCCACAGGGGATATGTTCCAAGACCCCCAGTGGATGCCTGAGACTGCAGGTAGTATCAAACTCTGTATAGAAATGTTTTTCCCTATACACACATACCTTTCCTCTTCAAGGAAGTACTTTACGGCTTCTCTGGGGCATATCAGAATTGCCAGCATCACTATTCTGGTGTTTCAGGACCATCATTAAGTATAATAAGGGTCATTTGAACATAAGCACTGCGATACCACGACAGTCGATCTGATAACCGAGATGGCTCCTTAGTGACTAATGGGTAGAGAGTATACAGCATGGACACGCTGGACAAAGGGATGATTCATGTTTTGGGTGGGCCGGAGATTTCATCACGCTACTCAGAACAGCGTGCAATTTAAAACGTATGAAATGTTTATTTATGGAATTTTCCATTTAATATTTTCGGACCATGGTTGACCGTAGGTAAAGAAATTGCGGATAAGGGCTACTGCTTTAGAGGAAGTGATTCATAATTGTTGGTTGAATTAACCAGTAAATGGCTGATTCAGATTCTACTCCTCCCTCTCCATTGGCACCAGCCTCTCTAGATGTTTCCCTACGGCAGGGGTGGGGACCCATTTTTCTGCTAAGGGCCATTTGGATTTTTGCAGGCCATACAAAATTATCAACTTAAAAACTAGCCTGCTATATTTGGTGAAACATTTAATTAACTCACCCCTACTGCCAGACCAAATGATTCCATGGGCCGGACGTTCCCCAACCCGGCTATGGGGTCACTGGGCAGGGATCCTGTAGAGTGGGCGGGGAAGGTCTGTATGTATGGTGGGACTTGCCCCTCCCAAATAGCTGCTTATATAGGTGGTTATGTCTCTACTGCTCCTCATTGTAATTGGATTAGGTTATCCTCTGAAAGGTGAAAACACTACAGACCATTCTCACAAGAAGTTAGGGAGAGTTAAGGTAGAAGGAATCTTAGAGGTTATAGGGTCTATCCCTCTCATTTTGCAGGTGAGAAACCAGGCCCAAGGGTGGAAAGATTTGCCAAGCTCTCATGATCAGTTAACGGCCGACGAGGACACCTTTGCTTTTGTCTGCCTTACTCCCTTTGGGGAACCACTCTTTCCCACCCTGAGTCCTAGCATTTTAGGTGGTGCCGACTTCACTCCCAAATGCAAGATGAGCACGTGAACTATGCCTAGCCAATCAGAGCATCAGGGCATGTGTTCCCAGGAGGCCAATCAAAGCTAACGAGACTTGCCCAGCCTGTGTGTCTCGATGGGTTGAGCATCATCCCATGCACCAAGAGGTCACAGGTTCAATTCCTGGTCAGGCCACATGCCTGGGTTGGGAGCTCGATCCCTAGTAGGGGGCATGCAAGAGGCAGTCGATTATTGTTTCTCACTCATCATCTATGTTTCTGTCTCTCCCTCTTACTTCCTCTCTCTAAAATCAAGAAAAACATTTTTAAAAAGCTAGTGAGACTTGATTTCAGGAGGTTGGAATAGAGAAGTTCACATGTGCGCTTTGGTTTGCTGAGAGGATAGGACTGTTGGCAGCCATCTCGCCACCCTGGGTGGCGAGCCAAGGAAAGCAGTGCCGAGAGATGGAGAGAGTGAGTCTGTCCCAGTGTCATCATTGGAGATGCTGATACAGCTGTGTCTGATCCCTGACCGCCGCAGGAACTCATTCATTCCTGGATTCTTTTTGGTTTGTTTTTTGCTTAAGTCCAATTCTGTCACTTTCAACTAATTAACCCGTTAATATAATGTTAGAACTAGAACCAGGCCTCTTCACTGCCCAATGCAGTGCTCTTTCTACTAAACCCCGCTGGGCATTCCTCTGATGAACCTGATGCCACCCATTGTCTCAGCAAGCAGAACTGGGAGAGAATGGAGACAAGGGTGGGGAGGGGGAGGGTCTGTGCCTCCAGAGGGAAACTCTGGGGCCAGTGGAGGCATGAGGTCACTGGGGTGATGGGAGGGGTTAGGAGTGAAGTAAACAAGAAAGTACATTAAAACCAAAATTTGCCTGCTTCCCCATTTTGACTCTGGCAGTCTAATGAATAAGGACTGGTGAGTGAGGGTGGGGCTGTACATGTGACTAGATGCTGATTCAGCTGGACTTTTCTTGTACATTAATGAAAACACCTTCTGGCCTGCACCTGGGAAAGTTGCTGGGGTACAGACTGGAAAATCGAAGACAAAAGTCAAGACATTTGGTTCTAACGTCTCATGACTCACCTAAGGCGTGGGAAAGTATGCTACAGAACAGCCACAGCCACAATAAATGAACATTCATCATGTCCAGCACTGCTCATGCAGCTTTGCTGGGCCATGTCCATTGATGGGGTTTTAGGGAAACAATGGTATCACTGAGATATGCTAATGAGAGTGCTTCATGCTTCGGGCATAATGTGGTTTCTAGTCTCTGAGATTGGATCTTCATCACAATGCCCAGGAAGCGTGAACTGAAACTGAGGCCTGTCCCTAGTGGGAACGCCATTCTGCCCACACACCAGGATGGGATTTTTAGAGGTCAGCTTCCTCTCAGTTCTCCATTCATACAGAGTTCAAAACGAAGCAACACTAACTGTGCTGTAAGAAGCCAGGATGATGGTTACATTAGGGGCTGCAGTAGTGAGTAGCTTCGAGAATTTGAGAGGGGTTCCTAGAGTGTTGGGTTCTTAAACTGTGGGCTGGTTATGTGGAGAGGCTCACTGTGAAAATGTGCTTATGAGTGGTATACTCTTCTATATGTGCCTTATTTCAATAAAAAAAAACATTACATATGTGCAATGCTGTCATTGTAGGCAATCATTTGGCATCATCGAGGTCTTAGAAACAAAATGAAAGGGGGGGGGGGCACTGAAATTATGTGATAATACTATTCTGTTATAAGGTCGGTATACAGATAATCCAGACTATGTTCATATTAATTGTGAAATATATAACTATCAAAATGAAAATAAATTCTAAAAATATAGTCGATTGCTCACTATCCTCCAAGGGTCTAGGACACTGGTTGTAAAAACTAAAGTATTATGGTACCTCAGAATCATAGTGTAAATGGATATCATATCTATTCATATCTCCCCACTTCCATTGCTCACACTCTAGTTCAAGCCACCAGCGACTCTGGCCTGGACCTTGGCAATAACCTCCCACTCTTGCCTAATGTATGATCCACTCACTGCCCACAAAGTAGAAGACTAGGTTCAAAATATGGCTTGAATTACTCCCCAACCTGAAGTCCTTCAAAGACTTCCTAATATTCTTTGTCTTAAAGTCCAGATGCCTTTCCATGGCCCACACACTCAGCATTGGCTGGTCCCTCCTGCCTCTCTGACCATCCTCCTACCACTCTCCCCCCAGTCCCACTGGATTCTTTTTATTCTTTCAACACCCCATGCTTGTCCTTGCCTTGAATCTTTTACATACACATTTCTGCCTGAACTAGGGGTCTTCCAGATCTTTGGATTGCTGGCTCTCCCTCAGCCTATAGGTCTCTGTTCAAATGTCATTTCCTTAAGTAGCTTTTCCCAGGCATTCTTTATCACATTGATACTGTTGTAATAACCTGATTATTTCTTAACAGAAAAGAAGTGAAAGGAAAGACTAGGTATAGGCATGTCATTTATACCACTTTGCCAAAAAGCTACATTTAACATTCTCCAAGTCTATTCCCTGCTGATTGATGGGGAAGGGAGTAGGCAAAGGCAGTTTATACACTTGCCCAGTAAGGTCTGAGTGACATGGGGGGCTAATTGCCTCTCAGTCACACCTTAAAATGAGTCAGTGGCCAGGGTGGGTGAAATCTAAATGTATAAACTTCCAAACAGAGGAAGTTCACTCTGTCTTGGCCCCAGGGTGCTGGGCCCTCTTGGGACTCCTCTTCAGGGGGCTGCGCTCCCCTGTGCTCGCCTGGCGCTCGGCCATGTTGGACTCCACACATGAACTGGTGGACTTGAATCTGGCCTGAATGCTGAACCACACCCGGCTGCAACATGGAACAGAAGCTCTGGACACTGACCCTGTTTCTGACTTTGCTGAACTCCCAGCTGCACCTTTCCCAGGACTGGCTTAAGGGGGAGGAGACTTTGGAACCCAAGAGATGGAACTTTACGCAAATAAAGTCTTCTTCCACATTCCATCCTTCCGTGAGAGTCTTAGAAAGTTTATTTTCTGAAGATATCACAAGGACCTTATTCCCACTCGTGTCTGGGAAGTCTGGCCCTTTAATCCATCTGGCATCAATATCACCTTACTTTCTTTTGTTCATAATACTCAAGCTATTTTATTTCTGTAATTATTTATCAGAATGTAGACCCCATGATGAAGGATTTGTCTGCCTTCTTCATCACTTATATTGGTAAGTGTCCCAGTAAGCAGCAAATGTCATACTCAAAAGAGTTTAACTGAAAGGAATTTAACAAAGAGACCATGTACAGAAATGTGGGTGGGGTGAAGAAAATCAATAAGGCATGGCTAGGCCCCAGGGAAAGCCACCCCCACCCCAGGCCTGACAGGGCAAGAGGAGAGAACTGTGTCCCACACTCAGTGAGAGCTGTGCTGTGGAAGAAGGGTTTCCCCTATGCCTATGACAAGTCAGAAAAGAAGTGGAGAGGGAGATAAACCGCCCAACTTCTTTCTCCACTTACCCTCAGATTTCTCGCTAGTGTTGCCTGGCCAAACTCAACTGGAAACCAGAGAGCAAGGGAGCCTGGGAAATGCAGTCTATGGTAGTCAGCCTCCTGGGAGCACAGAAAAGGGAGGGGAAGAATGTGGAGTGGAACTGGATGGGAATAAATGAGCAAGAACTAGTCTCATGCCAGGCACATGGTAGATGTGCAACACATGCTGATTGAATGAATAAATGGATGACTGACTGACTGAATGGATAGATAAGCAAAGAAAGCTGAAGATAAAGAGAAAGGGATATAAAAAGAATGATCATTGAATAAGTTCCTACTGTGGGCCAGGCATCCTATCTAATAAAAGAGTAATATGCAAATTGACCATCACTCCAACACACAAGATGGCTGCCCCCATGTGGTCAAAGATGGCTGCCCCCATGTGGACACAAGATGGCCACCACAAGATGGCCAGCAGGGGAGGGCAGTTGGGAGGGACCAGGCCAGCAGAGGAGGGAAGTTGGGGGTGACCAGGCTGGCAGGGGAGGGTAGTTAGGGGTGACCAGGTCAGCAGGCGAGGGCAGTTAGGGGCAATCGAGCTGGCAGGAGAGCAGTTAGGCGTTGATCAGGCTGGCAGGGGAGTGGTTAGGGGGTGAGCAGGCTAGCAGGCAGAAGCAGTTAGGGGCAATCAGGAAGGCAAGCGAGCAGCTGGGAGCCAGCAGTCCTGGATTGTGAGAGGGATGTCCGACTGCCCGTTTAGGCCTGATCCCACCAGGATTGGGCCTAAACAGGCAGCCGGACATCTTTTGAGGGGTCCCAGATTGGAGAGGGTATAGGCTGGGCTGAGGGACACACCCTCCCCTGTGCACGAATTTCATGCACTGGGCCTCTAGTCTATATTATAAAAGGCTAGTGCAGTAACACCGTAACGTTGGAATGACCAAGCGACCAGTCACCAGGAGGTGCCTGGAGCACCTCTCAGTCCCTCACCCTCGGCCCACAGACTCTGATCACAGCAAGGCAGGTGGCCAGCAGGTGGGTGGGCCCGCACGATTTCTCGCAGTGGGCCTCTAGTCTTGCATAAATGATCTTGTTCAAACCCACATAGAAATCCTATAGGATACATTGCTGTCCCCACAACCTGAGCCCTCAGAGGTTAACATATCACATTCAGGAGAAATCATGGAGCCAGGATTCCAGCTCAGGTCCTGACTTTTAACACTGTCACGTTAAACACACCTTGCACGTTTCCATACCTACATCAGCCCAGACTCTGCATCCCTTCCCATCAGAAATGCCCTCTGGCCTGCCGAAAACTGAGTAAACCTCCGGTTCAGCTCCCACTGTTCCTCTTCACAGCCTGCCCTGATCACCACAGCCAGAGGCCATCTTTCTCTCCTCTGAATATTATAGAAACTGTTATATACCGTTCACATACCATCTAATTTCTTTATAATGTAATTATTGAGAGCATCTCATCCCCTTATAAATATTTTGAAAGCTCTTGGAAGCAGGATCTTTTGTTTGTTTCTTGTCATTACTTTGATAGCATTGATAGCACTTAGTAGGCAATCAATAATTATTTGTTGGTGTGTCTATTTAGCTGTATTACATGAGTCATTTTCAATGTCACTTCAGAAAAATTTACTTAAATGATGCATTTTTACATCTATTGTATAAAAAACTTATTCTTTTCTCATTTAATATTGGATCTTAATTGTTTTTCTATTATACAATCTTTGTTTTCAATGGCAATCTAGTAGTCAATCCTATGGATGTACCAAAATTTACTTCCCTATTGCTGGGTATTTAAATGTATGGCTTTCCATTACTCCTCCCCCCCTGTCTCCCCCCCGCCCACCCCGACACACATCTCCCCCCATACCAATGTTGTTACAAATATTTTTGGAATTGCATTTCCCTCAATGGAAGCATTTCTATAAGAGCCCATGTTTAGGGAATGTTTAGTTAAGACTGATTAAACACTGCAGTTGTTAATTACACTAAATGGATTTAGTTTTGAGACTCTAATTTATTTTGTAATCCATTTTGGGATTGACTCTTAGGGAAGAGCCAAAATAACAGTGTCTCCTGCTATATGCAGCCAGTCCAATATCCATCCATCATCCATCCATCCATCATCCATCCATCCATCCATCCATCCATCCATCCATCCATCCATCATCCATCCAGCCCACATTGCCCAGGAGTCCTGGTGGGGACGGTAGCAGTCACCACAGGAGGCTGGTGGCCTTCTCTGAAGATGAAACTTCACCGTCTTCAGTGCAGCCCTGTTTGGTGGCCAAGAAGCTGAGCACAGATGTCATCACAGCTGTTCTACCTTTGATCCCAAACCATACAGATTCCACTTATTATGCTACCGATCACCTGTCTGAATATTATAGCAGCTTTTGAGGCACCAAACTGAAATGACAACTTTCATTAGTATCCAAAGTAGCAAACTGTTCTCTTTAGCATCAGCAAATCCCAAATTCTACTCTTGAAATTGCCTCAAAGCATGGAGGGGGTGTGAGAAGAGAAGTTACATAGACTGAGTATCTATTATGAATCAAAAATTTGTATTGTAGGTTACACAAGCATAATGCATTGACTAAGAGTAGTGAAATCTGAAGCTGGTTTACTGGGGTCTGGGTTCAAATCCCTGCTCCACATTGTCATGCTTGTGTGGCCAGGCAAATTTAACTTCTCTTTTCTTACTATCTTTACTAGTATCTGCAAAGTGAAAGTAATAATTACACCTCCCCATAAGGCTGTTTATAAGACCTAGTTACATGCGAGGACTAGATTGGTAAAGCAAGCAGAATGCCTGGCACATATTAAGGGCTATGCGAGTGTTTGCTATTATTATTATTATTATTATTATTATTATTATTATTATTACTGATCTTTTAAAAACTCATTTAATTTAGTTCTTACAACAACTGTCTGAGATAGACCAGGGATTGAAAATTGTCAGCCTATGGGCTGAACTTGGTTTCCAGATACGTTTTGGCCTGCACATATTTCTTTAATTTGAGCCAACATTTTAGAATCTGGAGTTCTATATAAAAATCTGGATTCCTGGCTCTTCTTGAAAAGTCCTCATCTGGCAGCAAGCAGAGGGATCTAAGTGCTGCTGATTCTTTAGATGAGGAACGCATCTTGGCAGCGGGCCTTGATACAGTGGCATGACTTCAGTGGTGAGTGAGAAAACCCGACTAGTAGTTGCTTCAAGTAAGGATTTATTGCCTCAGTGAAGAACTGCAAGCTAGGGTTAATACAAGTGTCACAAACATGTTGTCAAGGATGGCTGTCCCGCCACCTCTGATGTTTCTGCCTTTCCTCTCTGACATCTTCAGCATGTCAGCTCTGAAGTTCCCCCTCATTTCTACCAGTGCCTCCAAATGGCTCACAAGTCACATGCAGACAGACAAACGCATGTCCAGAAGAGGATAGCTTGTCCTCCTGTTGGTCTCTTTTTCTTATAAAAGAAAGTCTTTTTAAAAAATGCCCAGCAGCCGAAGCCAGTTTGGCTCAGTGGATAGAGCGTCGGCCTGCGGACTCAAGGGTCCCGGGTTCAGTTCCGGTCAGGGGCATGTGCCTTGGTTGTGGGCACATCCCCAGTGGGGTGTGTGCAGGAGGCAGCTGATCGATGTTTCTCTCTCATCGATGTTTCTAGCTCTCTGTCCCTCTCTCTTCCTCTCTGTAAAAAATCAATAAAATATATTAAAATAAAATGCCCAGCTGACTTTCCACTGAGCTCACAAGTGGCCAAGACCAGTTCGTATGCCAATACTCTAGTTGCCAGGAGCCTAGGAAAGCATGTCTCCCAGCTCCTGATGCCTACAGGAACGAAGAGGCCAGGCTGCTGAGCAGGCCACTGAGAAAGCCAGGCACATCTCACCCAGTAATTGCTCAAGTGTTATACCAGCTCCCTGACTTATTTAGCTACCTGTGGGCAACCAACGTGGTGATTTCCCACTTTACAGATAAACGGGAGCTCTTAGAGAAAATATATTTTACCCAAGCTGATACAACTAACAATAGAATGTCTGCCACAGAAGAAGCATTCAACAAATGATTGCTACAAATTCTCTGTCTTGTGGGAGGTTTGAGGCATGAAAATTTAGGCAGATTAAAACCAAATCCTTTTTAAGTTCTTTAGAAAGGAGCCTTAGCATAGGTTCAGAGTGGCATGATGTTTAGAGTTTGAAATTAAATTGGTGTATTTACTCTGGCTGAATGATTAACAGCACCAAGCAATATTTACGGTGTCTTCAGGTGCACAAGTAAGATGACAATTAAGATACTTTACGGAATGTGGGCATGACTCTGGCTCATCTCTCAAACAACTAGGGCATTGTGTGTGTGTGTGTGTGTGTGTTTTTAAAATATATATATATATAAGAGAAGAACATGCCCATTGTGAATGTTGCAGTCATCAAAAATTGTTGGAATTTCTTAACAGGGCTTGCATGCCAGTCCAGAAACCAAGGGGGAAATTGGCAGTAAGTAGGAGCTACGTAGGTAACGCTGCTTCTGATTCCATACCAAAGACAGAACCCCAAATCACGCCCCAGCAAGAGGTGTCTTGGTGCTTCTTACTGTTCTTTTCAGCTATATCTTATGAGCTCCCTTAGAACAAGAAGGTTGGAGCCCAGTCCTTCACTAATTCCGTTTTAAAAACTCTCAGCAGCAAGTGAAGGTTTTCCCCACCTCTAATGTCTTTCAGTTCCTTTTACTGTTGGCATTTGCGCAGACTGGTTATTTCCCGTACTGAATCATTTACTGACTATCTGACTATCTCCTGGGGGAGCCAAATAATTTTAAACATTCTCAGTGACTCATGTATTCTTATCAGTTCTTTTATTTTCTCTTATTAGTTGATTTTAGAAAGAGAGGGAGAGAGAGAAAGAAAAACACACACATTGATTTGTTGTTCCACTTATTTATGCATTCATTATTGATTATGCATTGATTATTCTATGTGCCCTGATGGGGGATTGAACCCACAACCTGGGCATATGGGGTTGAAGCTCTATAACTGAGCTACCTGGCCAGGGCCCTTACCAGTTCTTTTATTTTATTTTATTTATTTATTTTCTTAGGACACATAGTTTTCTTATTATTTTTTGTGGAAGGGACGCCACACTTCTACTCAATTAAGAGAAACATTTTTATCAGGGGAGAATTCTTTCTCTTTTTCTCACTTATCATGCCATGAATTCACAGGGAACGGGTTCCAGCAGCTCAGGCTCCTTTCCGTGGGTTCTCACACAGCGTGCTTCTCTGGGTGGAGGAGGCTGACGCTTCAGGGGAACCCAGGTACCGTTCTCTTTGGCCTCCTTCCTTTTCTGATCATTCCCCTTCACACGTTTCAGGAAGCTGTCTCGGCTCCTAGAGTGCTGAATATGCTCAATACGCACAGTAACTCTCCTGGCAAGAATCTTGCCCTTCGCTTGCTCGTTCACAACAATGCCCACTGCTTGCTGGTGGCACTGTAGACTCCCAGTTTTGCCCTGGGAACACGTGTGGGGCCTTCCTTTTTGAACAGCACCCATCCCCTTGATGTCCACAATAGCACCTTCTTGTAGATGCGCCTGTATGTGGCCAAGGGAACAGCTCCGTGTTTTCTAAAAGGCCCAGAGAACATGGCGGGGCCTCTCCTCTTGCCCTTGGTGTTAGTCATTTTGGCAAAGATGGCGGTTCTGGCCGAAAGGCACCAGTTCTTTTATTTAATTTTTGTTGGTCTCTCTCTCTCTCTCTCTCTCTCTCATACAAGATAGGATGCTAAAAAGTTTCTACTTAGTCATATAATAGTGAATTTTCTTCACACATTTCAGGAAGCTATCTTGGATTTAAAGTACTTAATGAAATGAAAGACTGATTATTTAATCTTTAGCCAAGTCCCAGGTTTAGCCAAGAGTGTTAAATTCAGGTTTCAGCCCCACAAAGCTTAAGAATTCCTTGATGAAAAGGAATGCCATATCATTACCATTTTGCCCATCAAATCAGTTGCTTTGCTACCTTCACCTGCTCTGGTATCAAATCCTGTGTCTGTAATCATACAGTAAAGAGACTAACAGAGCCAGTTATACAATCCTAGTTTATTATTTTTAAAAAGCCCTGAAAATATAGGGTGCTCAGTAGCTAAGAGAAGAAGCCTGGGGAAAGGGTCAATAGAAGTGAGAGGGACGAAGGGTGGACACTATGAGGAATACTTAGCCCAGCTGTCAGATTGTTCAACCAAAGGCGTGGCTCTTACAGCTTGAGATCATTGCTTCAGTCTTACTAGGGAGTATTTAAAGTAAAATGAGCCTTTCTGTTTATCCTACAGTTGCCATTTTGTCTTAGCAATGTACTCCTTGAAAGCTTCTTAAGGTAATGTTGACCTCTGTTGAATGAGACATACCCTTTGCAGACTACGCCAGTTCCTGACTCATTAGCATGGCACACCTCTGCAGCCTTATCTTGTTGACTTTCCTCCACCCCGACTCCCACCTTCCTACACACCTACAGTCCAGGCATACCTCACTAATCACACGATTACCAGGCTGGCCCAAAGCTTTATGCTCACAGCTTCTGAACACACTGTTCTTTTCCTAGAATGCCCTTCTGCACCTCATCTACTGGAGAAATACTTATCCTTCAACACCCCACTGTGAGAATAAACACGTAATATTTTCTGTCAAAAAAGGGAGTTTAGGCAGCGCCATTTTGGCTGGTGTGATTTGCAGCTCCCCTGGGGTCCACCATTTTATTTATTTTTTAAAAATATATTTTTATTGATTTTAGAGAGGAAGGGAGAGGGAGAGAGAGATAGAAACATCAATGATGAGAGAGAAGCATTGATCGGCTGCCCCTGCACACCCCCTACTGGGGATCGAGCCCACAATCCAGGCATGTGCCCTTGGCCGGAATCGAATTTGGGACCTTTCAGTCCGCAGGCCAATGCTCTATCCACTGAGCCAAACTGGCTAGGGCAGGGGTCTACCATTTTAAATGGCAAAGGTCAACCCCTCCTTTTTTCCTTGCACAATTGGGCAAGACTGTGAGCCTAAGCTCTGACCAATCAAGAATGAGGGACCGATCACGTGTGTCAGACATAAAACCCTGAGCGGACCACCTGCTCAGTGTGCACGCTGCCAGACTCTGTGTAGGTACGTACCCTCCTGCAGGAGTAAAGACATTTGCTTGCTGCCTGGCTCCTGAGTATTCTTTGTGTTCTACCAGGACCCCTGATTTGGGGGGCTCGCCTTATTTCTAGCACCGCTCAAGCATTTTTTTAACCGCTCTGGCCTCCCACCTTTCCAATCACAGGAGAACTTTGGACCCACCATTGTACCTTGTATGCACCTCTATTACAGCACTCGCTCTCTTGACCTTAATGTCAATCTCCCTTGTATTTTAAGCCATCCCCAGGCAACCACTTGTCCACTCTCTGCTTCTATAGATTTGCCTGTTCTGGGTACTTCATATAAATGGAATCATACAATATCCAGTTCTGCAGTCCTTTGTGTCTGGCTTCTTTTGGTATCGTTGTATTTAACTCAGTTATTAATTAACTGGAAAGGAACAGAGGGAAAGCTGAATATTATAGACATGCTCAGTAAAGTCTAGGTGATGTAGGGAAGACACTTGCTTGTTGGTCGCATTTGGGAACAGGTCATTGGCCAGGATGGGTGTGGCCATTGCAAGGGTGCAAAAATATGAAATACATAAGCTCCTGAACAAAGGAGTACCCTGGGGCTGGGGATTGAACCTACAACTGAGGTATGTGCCCTTGACCAGGAATCAAACCCAAGACCCTCAGTCATTGGGCTGACGCTCTAACCACTGAGCAAACCATCTAGGGCTTATTTCTTTTCTTGCCTAATTGCCTAACTGTTTGCAGTAAAGTGTTGAATACAATGGTGAGAGTAGACATCATTGCCTTGCTCCTAGTCTTATGGAAAAAGAGTTCAGTCTTTCACCATTAAGTATGATGTTATGCCCAGTTGGTATGGCTCAGTGGTTGAGCATCAACCTATGAACCAGGAGGTCACAGCTGGTCAAGGCACATGCCTGGGTTGAGGGCTCGATCCCCAGTGTGGGGCATGCTGGACACAGCTGATCAATGATTCTCTCTCATCATTGATGTTTCTATCTCTCTCCTCCTCTCCCTTCCTCTCTGAAATAAAGAAAAGCAAATCTATACTAATAAAAGGGTAATATGCTAATTAGACTGAATAGACCAGATGTCTTCCAGACGTCTTTCCAGACAAAGCCATGGTGGCGGGGACCAAGGTAGAGGCAGTTAAGAGAACGGCAGGGGAGAACAGTTAGGGGTGATCAGGCCAGCAGGGGAGAGCGGTTAGGGGCATCAGGCCAGCAGGCAGGTAAGCGGTTAGGAGCCAGTGGTCCCAGATTGAGAGTCAGACATCCCTTGAGGGGTCCCGGATTGGAGGCCCGGTGCACGAAATTCATGCACGGAGGGGGGTTGTCCCTCAGCCTGGCCTGCACCCTCTCCAATCCAGGACCCCTCGAGGGATGTCTAACTGCCCGTTTAGGCCCAATCCTGGTGGTATCGGGCCTAAACGAGCAGTTGGACATCCCTCTCACAATCCAGGACTGCTGGCTCCCAACTGCTTGCCTGCCTGCCTTCCTGATTGCCCCTTACCGCTTCTGCCTGCCAGCCTGATCACCCCCTTACTACTCCCCTGTCAGCCTGATTGATGCCTAACTGCTCCCCTGCCAGCCTGTTTGCCCCTAACTGCCCTCCCCAGCAGGCCTGGTCCCCCCCAACTGCTCTCCACTGCAGGCCTGGGTCCCCCCATAACTGCCCTCCCCTGCAGGCTTGATCACCCCCAACTCCCCTCCCTTGCAGGCCTGGTCCCTCCCAACTGCCCTCTCCTGCTGGCCATCTTGTGGTGGCCATCTTGTGTCCACATGGGGGCAGGATCTTTGACCACATGGGGGTAGCCATCTTGTGTGTTGGAGTGATGGTCAATCTGCATATTACTCTTTTATTAGATAGGATAGAGGCCTGGTGCATGGGTGGGGTCCAGCTGGTTTGCCCTTAAGGATGTCTCAGATCAGGGTGGGGGTTTCCTTAGGGCATGGAGCGGCCTAGGCGAGGGGCCTGTGGTGGTTTGCAGGCTGGCCACGCCCCACAGCAACCCAAGCGGAGGCCCTGGTATCTGGGCTTTATTTATCTTCTACAATTGAAACTTTGTAGCCTGGAGTGGAGCCAAGCCTCCTGCTTGATCTGTGGCGGCAGCCATTTCTGTTGCGATTTATGTATCTTCTATAATTGAAACTTTGTAGCCTGGAGTGGAGGCCAAGGCAGGCTAGGGCTTCAGAAGCTTGGTTTCCTCCATCGCCAGGGGCAACCCTAGCCTCCTGCTCTTTCCAGCTTCGTGGCTGCCGCCATTTCTGTTTGGATTTATCTTCTATCATTGAAACTTTGTAGCCTTGAGTGGAAGCCTAGGCCAGCAAGGGCAGGCAGAAAGATTGGCTTCCTCCATTGCCGGGGAAACCCAAGCCTCCCTCCTCCTCTCTGTGGCCACAGCCATCTTGGTTGGGTTTATTTGCATATTCACTCCTGATTGGCTGGTGGGCGTGGCAGAGGTACAATCAATTTGCATATTGCTCTTTTATTAGATAGGATATATATATATATATATATATATATATATATATATATATATATAGAGAGAGAGAGAGAGAGAGAGAGAGAGAGAGAATGATGGTAGTTTTGGGTTTTTCATAGATGCCCTTTTATAAAATTGAGAAAGTTTTTTTCTATTCCTAATTCATAGAATGTTTTGTTTTGTTCTTTTATTCAGAAGTGTTGGATTTTATTAAATGTTTTTCTGCATTTTGTTATCTATGTTCATAAGGGGTATTGTTCTGTAGTTCTCTTTTATTGTTAATATCCCTGTCTGGTTTTGGTTTCAGGGTCATACTGACCTCATAGAATGAATTGGGAAGTGTCTCCTCCTTTTCTATTTTTTGGGAGAGTTTGTAAAGAATTAGTATTAATTATTTTAAAAATAATCTGTAGAAATCTCCAGTGAAGCCATCTGCACTTAGGGGAATTCTATGGGTAGCTTTTAAATTACTCATCATCTCAAAACATAGGTTTTATTATTATTCGGGTTGGATGAGGCTTTTAGAGCAGGAGATGATTGCTATTGAAAAGCTAGTTTGTTACTCATAGTTCCCAAGTTTCCACATATAGGGAAATAACAGGGTTGGTCAGGAGGCAAAGGGAGCAAGGGGGCAAGGAAAAATGTTGGCAAGAACTTTTTTTCTCTCTCTGTGGAAGGCAGTATATGTAGGTTTCAAATTGACTAATTTAAATAATTTCATCAGATTCTGGGGCATAGGGATCATTCCGAGTTTCCTGGTACCCAGACCTGGGCTGATTACTTAGGGCAGGGGAATAGGGAATATAGTGCCATTTGGACTTTGGATTTGTTAGTTTGCATATGAAAGATTCAATCACAGGTAATTAGGAACTATTGCAAGGAACTGGCTAACCCTGGAAGGGGAAGTCTCTCCAGGGTCCACAAAAGCTCCAGATGTCTAAGCATCAGAAATACAGCATATAAAAAGTCATGATTAATCACAAATTCAGACTCTTTACTTGTTATAGGACTGTTTAGATTTTCTATTTCTTCTTGAATCACTGCCACTGCACTTGCCAGCCATAAGCCTGGCTTCTGGCTGAGCGGAGCTCCCCCTGTGTTGAGCACCAGGGGGCAGCTCCTGCGTTGAGCGTCTGCCCCCTGGTGGTCAGTGCACGTCATAGCGACCGGTCGTTCTGCCGTTCAGTCGATTTGCATATTAGGGTTTTATTATATAGGATGGTCAGAAAACTTACTTTGTATGATTTTAATTCTATTTACCTTTATTGAGACTAATATAGCATCTATCCTGGAGAAGAATGTCCATTCTGCTGTTGTTGAATAAACTGCTCTATAACTGTTTGTTAGGTATAGTTGGTTTATTGTGTTATTCAAGTCTTCAAATTTTTTTGATGTTATGCTTAGTTATGTCAATTATTGAAAGTAGGAGTTTGAAGTCTCCCGTGATTATTGTTGAATTGTCTGTTTCTTCTTTTAATTCTATCATTTTTTGCTTCATGTATTTGGGGCTTTGTTGTTGAGTGCAGAGATATGTTTATAATTATTTATAACTTACTGATGAATTGATCTTATTATCACTATTTTTATATTTAAAATCTATTTTTTCTGATATTAGTATAGCCACTCCAGCTTTCTTATGGTTGCCATTTTCATGGTATATCTTTTTCTATCTCTATATTTCCAACCTATTTGTATCTTTGAATCTAAAGTGTGTCTCTTATAGATAGCATATGTTTAAATCCAGTTTTTTCTTGTCCTCTTTTTTCTTTTTTACAGAAACTTACATTTATTATCTCACCATTTCTGTGGGTCAGACACAGTTTAACTTGGTCCTCTGCTCAGGGTTTTACAAGGTTGTAAAGTGTTGGCTAGGGCTGTGGTCTCATCTGAGGCTCGATTGGGGAAAGATCTCATATGGTTGTTGGCAGTAGCCCTCTACTAGTGGGCTGTAGAACTGAGTGGACATCTTAGTTCCTTGTTGCCTATTGGCCAGAGACCATTCTTACTTCCTTGACACATGGCCTTCCCAACACAGCCACTTATTCTGCCATTATCACAGAACAGATGTCATTCTATCATCTTTGTCATATTTATTGGTTAGAAGCCAGACACAGGTCCTACCCATACTCAAGGGGAGTTAGTTATACAAGCCTAGGATTTGGGGAACATGGGTGCCACCTCAGAGTCTGTCCCAGAAGGGTTAAGACACTCAAGGTTACTCAGCTAGTTATTTGTGGAGTTGGGATTTCACTTCAGTGACCACACTCTTAACATTATATTGTCCCTTCTGCTGATTCCACAGTCTGTGAATTCTAAAGCAAAGTCATTCCTGGGAGATGTATCTTGACTGATGAAGCCTGGGTCATTTATTCATCTCTGAAGCTACTGTGAGTCATTAGCACTCAAATCATAAACCTGGAATGGAAGTGAAGCAGTTCTTCAAAGTACTATTTGGATATTAGTACCCAAAATGGTGACAAGATCCTGAGTGTATTCACTTCTGCTGGACACAGACCACTGCAGACGTCCCTGTGATGGAGAACATATTCTCAGATAAAACACAGATTGACAATCTCTTCTTTTGGAGTGGATTGTTTAATCCATTCATATTTACTGTTATTATTGAAATAGGTGGATTTATGTCAGCCATTTTATTCCCCGCCCACCCCCCCCCCCATCTTATGTCTTCTTTGTTCCTCTAGTTTCCTTTGCTGCTTTCTAGTGATTATTTTCTAGTGTAATATTTTAATTCCTTTAGTGGCTTCTTTTTTGCACTTCATTTTTTGGGTTATTTTCTTAGTTGTTGCTCTAGGCCTTACCAAATACACCTTCACTCACCAGAATATACTTCAGTTTTATTCAAACTTAATTACAGTGAGAAATAGAAGCTTTACCCCTTTTGTGCTATTTTTGTGATATATTTGCTCTCCTTTTTCTTTCAACTTCTTTAAAAGATATAAAATTATCTATAATAATAAAAGGGTAATATGCTAATTAGACCAGATGTCTTCTGGGCATCCTTCCTGATGAAGCTGGGGTTGGAGGGAAGCCAGCTGGGTCCCGGGTGCCTGTGGGTGGCCTGAGGGAAGCCAGCTGGGTCCCGGGTGCCTGTGGGTGGCCCGAGGGGAGCCAGCCTGGGTCCTGGGTGCCTGCGGGTGGCCCAAGGGAAGCCAGCCTGGGTTCCGGGTGCCTGCTGGTGGCTGGAGGAGGGAAAAAGCCCAGGTCCCGGGTGCTGGAGGGAAGCTGGTGCTGGCAGCGGGGGGAAGGAAGGCCTATTCTTGCATGAATTTTTGTGCATCGGGCCTCTAGTATAAAATAATAATGATAAGTATTGTTGGGTTTGTACCACATATATTTATATATACATATATAATATATACATACATATGTATACTTTATAGAATTTTATGTATTTAAAGGAGACCAAGTATATATTTATAGAGTTTGTTATTACTAAACTTCTTATTTATCCTTTCCAGTTCTCTTCATTTGTTCCTGTGGATGTGAATTATCATCTTGTGTAATTTCCTTATTCCCATACAACTTTGCTCCTACTCACCTCCTTTCTGTTGTTATTATTAAATACTAGAGGCCCAGTGCATGATTGAATCATGCACGTTTAGGGGGGGAGCTGGGTGCCTGTCCGCTGGTGCACCAGGCCTTTCAGAAGCCTCCAGCGTCGCCGAGGCTTCTGAAAGGCCTGCTGCCTGAGCGAACAGGCATCCAGCTGCCACGCTTTTGATGGTCCGCGGTGGGACGTGAGCTCGCTGCCCCAGAGGCCCCTTCTGTGCCGCAGCACAGCCATGGCGCAGACGCTGAGCTCGAGCCACCACTGGCGACGCGAGCTCAGCGTCCCACCGGCCCAATCGGCCACTCCGGCCACCCTGAGTCCCGCCCCCCACGCCTCCTGGCCAATCATGGGCATAGCGAAGGTACGGTCAATTTGCATATTTGTCTATTATTAGGTAAGATATTATGCCTCTATATGTTGGAGGTCCAACAATAGTTATATACATATTGTTTGTTACAATTGCTTTTTAAATCATTTCAGAGAAGAAATATGCATTTATCCTATTCTTTGTAATTACCTATGCAATTATCTTTCTTGGTGAGATTTATTTATTTGTTAGTATTCTGGCAGCAAAGTTTTATCCTATATAATAAAAGCCTAATATGCTAAGTGTCCAGTTGTCTGGTTGTCTGTTCAACCAATCAAAGCATAATATGCTAATAATATGCTAAGGTCGCTCAACTGCACACTATGACATGCATTGACCACCAGGGGGAAGATGCTCTGATCGGTAGGTTAGCTTGCTGCTGGGGTCTGGCTGATCAGGACTGAGTGAGTCAGCTAGGACATGCCCTGGAGCCCTCTCGCAGTTCCTCCCCAGCTGGCCAACCTCCTGCATCCCTCCCCGGCCCTGATTGTGCACCAGTGGGGTCCCTTGGCCTTGCCTGAGTCCTCTCGCAATCTGGGACCCCTTGGGGGATGTCAGAGAGCCAGTTTCGACCTGATCCTGCAGGCCAGGCCAAGGTACCCCACTGGTGCACGAATTCATGCACCGGGCCTCTAATTGTAATATAAACTAATATAAAAATGTGGTATAAAAAGGGAAGAGGAGAAGTGGTGCAGGTAAGGAATACAGGTATGCCTTGCAGAGTGCATAAAATAAAATTGTTCTCTAGGATCACTTGCTTTCAGACTGAACAACTTTCTTTAGTGCTTCTTGTAAGGTCAACCTATGTTTTTTTGTATTAAATTATTGTTGTTGTTTTCACTTAATAATGTACCATATCATTTCTTGTGACTCTTCCTCAAAAACATAACTCACTGCACCTATATGATATTCCATGGTCAACATGTATCTCACCATTCTTCTATGGGGTTGTTTTTAAATTTTTATTGTTACAAATGTTGCTATCATAAATATATTTGCATGTATATCATTTAGAAAACATTCTTTTTTAATGTATGCAATTAATCTGAGAATATATTTATATCTAAAACCATTCAGATAGTCCAAAGTCCTCCTTCATGGGCCATCCCCATCTTTTCCTTAAATGCAGTCACTCTTACTGGTTGGTGTGTGTACCTTTTCATATATTTGTCCATGGGTTGACTCACAGGGGTAGGGGGATGGGAGGAGAGAGAGAGAGAGAGAGACAGAGAGACAGAGAGAGAGAGACATGTTTTTGTGTTTTATTTTTTGGTACTAGTTTTTGTTTTACATCAATGGGATCATCCTATATGTCCTGTATTTGGCTTGTTTTCTTCACTTAACAACATGTATGGAGGTTCTTTCCATGTCATAATTTGAGCACATTCTATTTTAAAACTGCTATGTAGAATTCCAGAGTCATTTAACAAACTTTTGCTGCATCTCAACTGTGTGGCAGGCCCTAAGGATTCAGGAACTATATTCTCATGGAGCTTTACTATCACAGTATGGATGTACCAAATGAATTCCTATTTTGATCAGGTCTTTACCCAAAGACAGGTGCTTAGCAGAGAAATTACGAGTCAGGAAGTGGGATTAGTTTATATTTTTTAAGAGGAATGTACGAGAATGATAGCTTGCTCATTTAGTAAATGGAAATTTTGTGGGTTCTTTTTTTTTTTTTTTTTTTTTTGTTAATCCTCACCCACGGATATTTTTCCATTGATTTTTAGAGAGAGTGGAAGAGAGGGGCAGAGACAGAGAGAGGAAACATTGATGTGAGAGAGACATATTAATTGGTTGCCTCCTGGGTTGAGCATGCAACCAAGGTATGTACCCTTGACTGGAATCGAACCTGGGACCCTTCAGTCTGCAGGCTCTAACCACTGAGCAAAATAGGCTAAGGCTGTGATATTTTTTAATATTTAAAAATATAATGTTTAGGAGAGCCAAGATGGTGGCGTAGGTAAATGCCAGTACTTGCCGCCTTTAACAACCACATCAAAATTACAACTAAAGCCCTAGCTGGTTTGGCTCAGTTGATAAAGCGTCGGCCTGCAGACTGAAGGGTTCTGGGTTCGATTCCAGTCAAGGGCACATGCTCCAGTTGCAGGCTCGATCCCCAGTGGGGGGCATGCAGCCAATCAATGATTATCTCTCATCATTGATGTTTCTATCTCTCTCTCCTTCTCCTTTCCTCTCTGAAATCAATCAAAAATATTAAAAAAACAACAACAAACAAACATGAGAAATTGTGTATTAAATAAAATTAAGCAGGCTTTAAAAAAATTACAACTAATATACAGAACAATCATCATTTTGAACCACCTGAAATCTGACTGAATGGAAGTCCTACAACTAGAGAAGTAAAGAAAAAAGTACATCCAGACTGGTAGGAGGGGCAGAGGCTTGGAATGGGCTGGTCTGACATCCACCTGTCACATGTTTTTTAATCCAGAGAGATATCTCAGCTGCAGAGGTATCCCACGAGAAACAAGGAGTCCCAGCCTCACCCCAGCCCCCTAGCCAGGGTTTCAGAGGTGGGAAAAGAAGGCCCCATAACTTTGGATTGAAAAAACAGCAGGGATTGTGGCTGAGTGACATGGAGGTTGCTGAAGATGCAGGCAGTCCCTCTTAAAAGGGCTGGCACATGGACTTACTCAGATTCGACACCTCTGAGCTCTAGCAATGGGGGGGATTCGGGGACGTATGGGGAAGAACTGTACTGTCTGGCATCAGAGCAAGAATTCAGGGATGGCTTTCTCCCAGACAGGGAGGCACACAGGGGTCATTATTCCTATGCTGAGACCTCCCCCATCACAGAACTGACTGGCAGCCACATCTGAGTTTCCATCAGCCTGGCTCACACTGTTTGCTACACCCTGGTGATTCCTTGAGACCCTGTCACATCCAATTTGCAGCCACACACAAGTGTTTGCAGTGGCTTTTCCATATGAATAGCCTGTCCTGGCTTGGGCTTCAGACATTTCTAAAACCTCTCAAACAAGCATCAGCTGGCAGCAGCATGCCCCATACCTATCAATAAGCGGCCCAAGACCTGGCACTAGCACCAGCCTGCCTTGGTTCACTGCTTGGCCTCACCTGGGTACTTCCAAGCCCAACACAAGTAGCAGAAATCTGCATATAGCTCTGTAGCTACTGCTGGGTGGACCCAGGTAGTGGCTGACTTTGTACCACCCCAGAGCCAGTGCACTTGGTGGGCAGCTTCAGACCACACCATATTACAACTCTTCAAATCCACAAGCAACACAGTCAAAGGGAAGACTCAGCGAGCACCAAAACCCCACTGAAGTAAGTCCTACACCAGAGGAGTGTCTCCTGCACAGTAGCTCTTCTACTGTGGTTGCAGCTGATCCTCACAGCCAATTGGCCTGAAAGTCATTTCCTCCCAGTAACACCAACAGCAATCAAGGCTCAACTACAACAATATTGTGCACACAGCCCACACAAGGGCATACCTAAAGTGTTCAGTTCAAGTGACTGGGGAGGCTGAGTCACTGGGCCCTACGGGACATCTACTAAACCAGTATTACATGAACTGTTGAAGGGTATTCTTTAAGAAGAAGAAGAAGAAGAAGAAGAAGAAGAAGAAGAAGAAGAAGAAGAAGAAGAAGAAGAAGAAGAAGAAGAAGAAGGAGGAGGAGGAGGAAAGCTAAAAAAATATGAACAATAAAATAGCAATAAATACATATCTTTCAGCAATTGAATCTAAAAATCAAAATAAGCCTAATGGGTGTGGCTCAGTGGTTGAGTGTCAACCTATGAACCAGGAGGACATGGTTCTATTCCCAGTCAGGGCACATGCCTGGGTTGCAGGCTTGATCCCCAGTGAGGGGAGTGCAGGACACAGCCAATCAATGATTCTCTCTCATCTGATGTTTCTATCTCTCTCCCTCTCCCTTCCTTTCTGAAATCAATCAATCTATCTATCTATCTATCTATCTATCTATCTATCTATCTATCTATCTATAAACAAGGCCTCTAATGAACAAAATAAACTGATGAATAAAATAGAACCAGAGGTATGGAAACATGAAACAGACTAATGAATCTCAGAGGGAAAGGGATGTGTGTGTGTGTGTGTGAAGAGATTAAGCAAAGATCTTATATGCATATATGCATTACCTATGGACACAAACAATAGGGTAGTGAAGGCCTGGGGCAGGGTGGGACCATGGTGGAGAGGGGTAATGGGAGGGTAAAGGGGGACATTGGTAAGACTCTCAACAATAAAAATTTTAAAAAATAATGATACTAAAAATATAACATTTAATAAGCAATAAAAGTCACAGAATGATACATCCACTTTAGTGTTATTTATGTAAAGTTAAAAATGCTAAATAGTCCTGCATATTGTGTAATGGTACAAACCTATATACTATAAACACCAAATTTATGAGACTGGTTGCCTCAAGGAGAAAGGGAGGGGGTGACTGTTGAGGAAGGGTGTACACCTGGCTTCAGTTATATGTGTGACATCTTATTTCTAAGGAAACTGGTACATACTAGTGCACATTGCTGCTGGGGCTGACAGGCAGACCCTGAACAATGGTTGAATGATTACTCTGACACATGTTTCTGTGAAAGAGAGGGATAAGGGACTGCTTGGCTATAGGAACCAACATCCCCATTTGCCTGCCTCCTTAGGCTTTTATTGTAACGACAGCTTGAACTAAAATTAACTATTAGATCCTATCAGCAGGGTAAGCATCATTGAAAAGACACATGCATTTACAGTGTCCTTTGAGCAAGGATGTCTGAAGACTAAACATAAAGATTCCAGTAAACACCCAGGGGTTCAGACTTGTTTGGAAATGTCAAGGCAGGGGCAGCCGCCTTCAGACAACTCCTGTCCCATGCCTCCCCACACATTAATTACTCTTTATCCATATTTGTAATTATTAATATTTTATTTAAAAGGCAGGCTTTACATGGAAGACTGTGGGATCTCAGAGGGAAAGCAGGGATGGATGGGTGAGTGGGAATAGATCAACCAAAGAACTTGTATGCATATATACATAACCCATGGACACAGACAATTGTGTGGTGAAGGCCTGGGGTTGGGGGCAGGGGTGGGCTTGATGGGGTCATTGGGGGCGGGGAGGGGGAAAGGGGACATATGTAATACTTTCAACAATGAATATTTAAAAAAAAATTCTGTTAATCATAATATGCTATAATAAGATTCTTCAAATTCCAAAAAGAAAAGTCACTCAGGCTTTAAAGATAACACATACACACATGCAAGGCTATCTCAATGTTCTTTTTTACTTATTTATTTATAGTTGACATTATTACAGATGTCTCCCATTTCTCCGCCCCCTTTGCTGCTTCCACCCAGCCCCACCCCCACCTCTCATGGCCTTCACACTGTTGTCTGTATCCATGGAATATATATATATTCCATGGATACAGACAACAGTAATATATATATATATATATATATATATATATATATATATATATATATATATTCTTTGGCTAATCTCTTCACCTTCTTTTATCCAGTCCTCCCACATCCCTCCCCTCTGAGATCTGTCAGTCTGTTCCTTGTATCCATGCCTCTGTTTCTATTTTGTTCATCAGTTTCTTTTGTTTATTAGATTCCACATGTAAGTGAGATCATATGGTATTTGTCTTTCTCTGACTGGGTTATTTCACTTACATAGTAATCTCCAGGTCCATCCATGCTGTTGCAAAGGGTAAGAGTTCCTTCTTTTTACAGACATGTCGTATTCCATTGTGAAAATATACCACAGCTTCTTTATCCTCTCATCTACTGATGTGCACTTGGGCTGTTTTCAGATCTTGGCTATTGTAAATAATGCTGCTATGAACATAGGGTTGTATATATTCTTTCTGGTGGTGTTTCAGGATTCTTAGGATATATTCCCAGAAGTGAGATTGCTGGGTCAAAAGGAAGTTCCATTTTTAATTTTTTGAGAAAACTCAATACTGTTTTCCACAGTGCCTGCACCAATTTGCATTCCCACCAGCAGTGCACTAGGGTTCCCTTTTCTCAATGTCCTTGCCAGCACTTAGCTGTGGATGGTAGCCATTCTGGCAGGTGTGAGGTGATACCTCATTGTGGTTTTAATTTGCATCTCTCTGATGATTAGTGACGTTGAGAATTTTTTCGTATGTCTGTTGACCATCTGTATGTCCTCTTTGGAGAAGTGTCTATTCAGGTCTTTTGCCCACTAAAAAATGTTTTTATTTATTTCAGAAAGAGGAAGGGAGAGGTAAAGAGAGATGAAACATCAATGAGAGAGGAACATTGAATGGGCTGCCTCCTGCATGCCCCAACTGGGGATTGAGCCTAAAACTGTGCCCTGACCGGAATCCAACTGTCAACCTCCTGGTGCATGGGACAATGCTCAATCAACTGAGCCACAGTGGCTAGGCACTTTGCTCATTTTTTAATTGTTTGTCTTCCTGGTGTTGGGTTGTATAAGTTTTATTTATTTATTTATTTATTTATTTATTTATTTATTTATATCTTTACTTTGAGAGTATTACAGATGTCCCCCTTCCTTCCCTCTATTACCCCCCTCCACCCAGTTCCTGCCCCGCCCCAGGCCTTCACCACCCTATTGTTTGTGTCCATAGGTCATACATATAGTATATGCATGTGTTCTTATTTATTTATTGTTGACACTATTACAGATGTCCCCCATTCATCACCCCCCTTTCCCGCCTTCCCTCTGAGATTCGTCAGTTTGTTTCATATCTCTGGTTCCACTTTATTCATCAGTTTATTTTGTTCATTAGATTCCTTGTTTGTTTATTTTGATTTTTAGGTACAATTGTTGATAGCTATGTATTTATTACCATTTTATTATTTATATTCTCCTCCTCCTCCTCCTCCTCCTCCTCCTCCTCCTCCTCCACCTCCTTCTCCTCCTCTTCCTTCTTCTCCTCTCCCTCATCTTAAAGAATGCTCAATATCCCTAATTGTCAGAGAAATGCGAATTGAAACCACAATGATATATCACCTCACACCTGTCAGGAGAGGGAAATATTATTCAACCCAGTACAATAAGTCTCTCTCTTTTCATGTCTTTGTGGCTGTTGGGAAGGGGATATAAGCATACTGTTTTAGCCATCATATTTTGAACAGATAATTAACTATAAAAGGAATGTTTTTTTTAGATAGTGAAAGTGTTAAGACCCCACCAGATTTCTGCTGAGCTCTCATGTTAGCAGACATGAAATTCTCACCAGTAGCACCAATAATAAATTATTCTCTAGCGTGGCACACTGAAGTGAGTTCCTGGGTTTACCAGCAAAGACAAGTAAATTAAGTTTAATGTGAGCTAGTGGGAGGGTGCAGCATTGGGTGGAGCAGACCCAGGCATTTGGAATCACACCTCTGGTAATGAAGGGGCAACTGTGGGAGGAGGGACTCCAAGAGATGGGTTGTCGTTATCTCAGTTTTTGTAACCATTCATTCTGCCTCCAGGCAGAGAGAGTAACTGGAGGTTGAGAGTAGTGTTAAAAACACTAGCTATGGACTTCTAAGTAAGCATCTTCTTGTAGTCGAGCCTCCATATTCTCATCTGGAAAACGAGGCCATAATACTAACCTCAAAATGTTGTTATTAAAAGTCTATAAGATAATATATTGAGAGTTTCAAATACTGTTTCTGGCCCATAGTAGGTGTTCGATAAATGTTAGTTCCTTCTCCCAAACACTCCTCCATCATTTCTGTTTCCCTTGGAAAGTTAAAAACATGGGGCAAGAGAATCAATGCTATAATTTTCAGGGAATGTGAATGTCTTGACATTTTGTTAGAGGCACCTCCCACCGACACCAGAGAGGTGTTACCGGACAGCCCCCTGAGTCAGAGGGAGAGGGCTGTTTCCAACCTCGGTCCTGTCTTCTCCTGTAAATGAATTTATACAAGAGACCTTGGCTGTGTTGTGAAAAGCCAATCTATTAAAGCAATTAAGGCGTGCACCTTTATTGAAAAAGCAAAGCAAGCAAACCCATACATCTGGCTTAGGAAGTGCAGATGGGCTCTCAGCTCACCTGAAAAGCAGGATGGGTGGGGCTCCGAGGCATCATATATCCTCCCGCCTGTAGGTATCAGAATTCCTCTGCTGACTATTTCGGTACAGGTTAATTCTCAAGGTCCCTTTTTTTTACTTTGTTGTGGCCTTCCCAGAATTCATGAGAAGCATCTGTCAACTTAATCTTGCCAAGCCTTGAGACTGCTGGCTTCTCTGCTTAGGGAGTAAGACATTTTTTACTTTCCCCTTTCCCTCTTTCCCCCTCCCTTTCTGCATTCTCTCATTAGGGAGGTTTTTGAACCATTTGCTCTGATGTCTTTGTCTGGGGAAGATAATGGTTTGTTAGTTACAAGCTGGCTGCAAATTGCCCACATTGTTTTGGCCTTGTTTTAACTTTCCTGTCTCAGTTTCCCTATTCCCCCTGCCCTGGAATCCTGGAACAATTCCATTTACAATTATGTTTCTACTTATATTGCATCTATGTCTCTTTATGTTATTATTGCAAGTCAGGGGCACAACGTGCGATTAAATTAGTGTGTGGGTTTCTGAAATTCAAAGACAACCGACCAAGGAAAACATGCCTCACTCTTTCACCCTTGCTCCCCTGCACCTCAGGCCAAGCCTTTTCCTTTCTCAGAGCCATCTGCTCTGGCCCTAGAGTGTAAGCAGGCCCATGCAGAGTTCGTCCCCTTCTATAGAAACATTTGTTGCGTTTATCCCAAGAGTGACGTGGCGAATTTTCTCTATTTGTTCCTGTTGTTCTTTCACCCTTCTTTTGCACATTTGCGAAACAGCTGCTCCAGTTAGCTCTCTCAGTACTCTTGTGAATATGGGGATCCCTTCTTTTGTCAAAATCTTTGCAGCGGGTTCCTGGCTAGTATTTTGTAATCCATTCTGAAAATTTTAATAGCCCCCTCATTTTTCATGTTCAGTTGAGTTTTGCATCTTAGAGATAATAGTGAGTATTCTGACTTTACTCAAAGAGGCTATTATTTATTCCACTTCTAAGCATTGATTTGTCCTTGAATTTATATGCTTTATCCTTCTAATATGTCTGGGTGTTTCTTAAGTTTTTTATTTCTTTTTTTTTTAATTTCTTTGTGAATTATCCTTAAGGAGTTTCAGACTTGAATGGGTACAAGACTTTTCCATTTCATGGACCAATAAGAAAGAAAACAAAAAACTCGAGGGTTGAAATCATGTTGCCAACACTTTATTTTTGCCAGGAAGAAAAAAGAATACCATTTTCTATGATCATTTCATAAAAGGACACTTTCACGTCAAAGCAAGCAAGGAGGTAATCTTGCAAGAAAGGACAGTCCTTTGAGTGGAAGGCATTTAAAAAGAAAAGCCTGCTGCATTGTCCCTTTTCTCTTTTTGTCTGGGATCAGTGAACATGTGTGCGAAGACACGTGGAACCGCTCACTGCCTTACGGTCTCTACCCATATCCTGTTACCAGTTTGCTTTGAGCATTTCTATCTTTATTTTGCTCCTGCCTGGCGCTTTCCCCTCCTGCTCCAGCAGCATTCAGAGACCTTTCCCTCCAGCGAAGGCTTCCCTGCCACACTGGAGCGCCTTGCTCATCCATTCTGTTAGGCTGGATGGCAAAGGAGCCAGTGGTAGAGAAAGCCCAGCAGAGGCGGCAGCTGTTAGCTCTGAGGAAACCAAGCAGCTGTTTGCTGTCATTCCAGAGCTATCTCATCATTTATTGTGCTCACAGGTGGCTTTGCAGTTCTCCTGTATCCTTGTTTTCACTCAGGCCAGAAGAACCCAGTGCCTTTCATCTTGGTGCCATGACTCAAGGTCTTTGCCATCTGTCATGCTTCCCTTCAGGGCTTTTTTATAAGTTTTTGTGTGATAGTCTGGAATGAGTTCCAATGTCAAACACCTGTCCGTGGGACAAGAATTCCTACCCTTTTGGGTTTGATCAGATTTTCTCTTTGAATTCCAAGCACAGTCTCTGCAAAACAGAAGAAGATGAAATGTCTGGTGTGCCGGAACTCTGCACCCTTTGTTCCACTTCCACCTACCCCTCCTCCTGAGAGTTGGTGGCTTCGTGCTGTCATTCACTCTCCCTCCAGAGTGCAAGTATCTGACAAAACTGCTCACAGTAAGGGGTTAGGAGTGTAACTTCCTCCCTCCTAGAGGTTTCCACACACAATGGAGTGGAAAGAGAATTCAGCGTTGGAGTGTGAAGGGTTTAATTCCAGCCTTAGGGCAATTGACATAATTTCTCTGAGACTGCTTCTTCATCAACAAACTAAGAAAGATAATAATATCTGCCCCACAGGCTTGCAGTAAAAATTAAATGAGATCGTGAGTGATCAAAATGCTTTAGAATCTGTAAAGTGTTTTGATTATTTGCTCATCTTTTTCTTGAGTTGTAAATAGTAGAAACCTACCTGAGCTAACTTGAGAAGGGATATTGGGTTTGACCAACCAAGTCTCAGATAAGGTAAAATAGAAATGTTTCCTTTCTCTACATATAACAGATCCTTCTAGTGCTCACCAATCATCTGGTTCTGCTCTTCTTCACAAAGTGAAGTGATAGTTCCCAGTCCTTCTTGCATCTAGATGGAAGTATGTGACTTTCTGGCCAATAGAATGTGGAAAGAAGTGACATATCCCTCTTCTAGGCCTGGTTACCAATGTCCCAGGTGGTATTTCATGTTCTCTCTCTTCAATACCGGGATGGGATGGGATGGGATGGGATGGGATGGGATGGGATGCTGTCAGGGGGGATCTTGAAACCACAAGATTGTGGAGACACAAGACGAGATGAAAGGTGCAAGGCTCCCTGAGTCACCACTTGGAGAGAGCTGTGTAGGAGAGCTGCCCAACCAAGAACATTAGTGTTGGACTTTGTGTGAGCAAGAAATAAATCTGAATTCTGTTAAGTCACTGAGATTTGGAACTTTTTCTTATAGTAGTTAGTCTGCTCTAATACACAATATTGTGAGTTTACTAGGTGTATCAGTTAATAATGCAGATTTTTTCAATAGATGGAGTTACACATATGTTGATATATATGCGATTTGATATGTATGCTATTTTGTTGTATTGACAGCAAGCTTCAAAACTTCATATGTCAAATTTGCTGAAGGTGTTAACATCATAGATATTTTTACGCTTAAAAATGTTGAATTTCGTGCCAAAAAAAGAGCATTTGCGGGAAGTTTTAATTCATTACTTTATTTTGAAGAAAAAGTTATCATATACTTCAGGAAGCTTATGGTGAACATGCTCCATCCCAAGATACTTGTGAACACTGGTTTAAACGCTTTAAAAGTGATGATTTCGATGTGAAAGACAAAAAATGTCCAGGCCAACCGAAAAAGTTTGACGACCAACAAATACAAGCATTATTGGATGAAGATGTGTGTCAAACCCAAAAACAACTTGCAGAAAGATTAAACGTTGCTCAGCAAACAATTTCCGATCATTTATAAGCAATGGGAAAGATTTTAAAGGAAGGAAAATGGGAGCCACATCAACTGAGCGAAATACAAGTGGAAAACCGAAAAGTCATCAGTAAAATGCTGCTTCAACGGCACAAAAGAAAGTCTTTTTTGCATCGAATTGTGACTGGCGATGAAAAGTGGATTTATTTTGAGAATCTCAAATACACAAAATCATGGGTTGATCCAGGTCAACCATCAACATCGACTGCAAGGCCAAATCGCTTCAGAAAGAAGACAATGCTCTGCGTTTGGTGGGATCAGGAAGGTATGGTGTATTATGAGCTTCTAAAACCAAGTGAAACTGTTAATACTGATTGCTACTGACAACAAATAATCAATTTGAACCATGCTTTGATCATGAAATGACCAGAATGTTCCAGAAGACACGGCAAAGTAATTTTGCTTCATGATAATGCACCATCATACACTTCAAAACGAGTTAAAGACACGCTAAAAGATCTTGCCTGGGAAGCATTAACCCACCCGCTGTATTCACCAGACCTTGCTCCTTCAGATTGCCACTTGTTCCGATCGATGGCACACGCACTTTCTGAGCAGCACTTCAAAACGTACGAAGAAGTGGAAAATTGGGTCTCTGAATGGTTTGCCTCAAAACAAGAAAAGTTCTATTGGGACGGTATCCACAAATTACCTGAAAGATGGGGGAAATGTGTAGCTAGCGATGGACATTACTTTGAATAAAGCACTTTTGATGTTTCTCTTGAAATTATTGTGTTTTCTTTGATTACAAAATCTGCCATTATTAACTGGTACACCTAGTACTTCTCCCTGCCCTCTGGTAACATAGGTTAATAACATTATATAAATTTTTTTGCTGCACACCAGCTTTCTCTACCTTCTTATCTATCACGATGGAAAATGGCCACCAGCAACTGCAACCAAGCTGACCTCTCCTCCATTCAAGAGAACAGCTTGATTGCAACCAAAAGCGCTTGTTTTATATTTCAAATTATTTGAGAGAACTGGGTTAAGTCCAGCTAGTGTTGGATTCCAATCAATGAATGATATCTGGGAGGATAAGGAGGAGGAACAATTTCTAGAAAATCGGTCCTTGGCAGCCAACCCAAAACATATTTACCACAGTGTTTCATACTTGCTGTTAGCATTTTTAAAAAGAAACATCAGAAGAGTGGAGATGTACTTTTCTTCTTATGTACCTCCAAAAGAATGAATCTCTAAGGATGGTTTTGGCTTTTTAGTTATCAGATAATGACTTACTTCTTGGGGCTGGGCAGCCTTTCTCAGTTACCATCAAGCTATATAGGTTTCATGAAACAATATTGCCCATCTAGTCTTGGGAGGCACTGGATTAGGAGCTGCATATTCTAGCCTGTGGGCCATACCAGGCTGATGACCACAAGATAATTATTCTCGCCCCTGACCTATTGCAGATATCTGATAATAATACCTATCCGATAGGTTTGATGTAAAAATTAAATGAGATCATTAATGGTCAAAATTCTTTATAATCTGAAAAGTGTTTTTGTTATTTGTCAGTCTTTTTCTTGGGTTGTAAATAGTAGAAACCTACCTGAGCTAACTTGAGTAGGGATATTGGATTTGACCAACCAAACTTCATATAAGGTGAAATTGAAAGGTTATCTGCAGGAGGTCAGGGGTAGGAATCATCTTGTGCATGGGTACTTCAAGTGTGATACAGGAATGTCCTCCTTAGGTGACATTGGGATTGTGCTGCAATAGATGGTAGACAAAAATAGGAATTTGATTCTCCTAAAATCACTGAATGATTATCACAAAACAAAAAGTAGACACAGAAATGTCTGCTTTTCCATGTAAACAACTCTCCATATCAAGGATGTCAAACTCGCAGCCCACGGGCTGCATGCGACCCACAACGAATATTTTTGTGGCCCAGCCAATATAATGGCATGTAAGAAACGTTTCAATAAAAATTTTGTAACTTAATTTTTACAATATCCTGTTATACATAATTATTAATAGTGAACTACAATGATCGCTAATGACTGATCACTATAATCGTGCTGCATTCATTTCCCTTATGTGCCTTACGCGCAGGAGCACCATTTCTCTCCACTAATACTAGCAGCAAATATTTTAGCAGCCGATTGCCATGTCATTAGTCTTGTACTGACTTGTTTGGTGTGCGCAACAGGAAATATTTCGCTTTTAGAGAACAAGAAAAATAGGTTTATTTGTGTTACACTTATTAATTTGTGCAGTTATTCAGTGTCTGGTAAGTTAATGTTCAAGAAAAATATTAATTTTTATTAAAATGTTCTATTATTTTATATTATCGATTACTCATTCATTTCAGCACTTTGTATTCAGCATGTCTCTATCGAAATAAACTTACGTTTCTATGAAAATTGAAGCTTTTGTTTTTGTGTGGCTCACATAAACTTAAACCTTGTTTATTTGGCCCATGTTAGTCTTTGAGTTTGACATGCTTGTTGTAGATCAATACCATATTTTGTTTATGCATTCGTCTATCATTGGGCATCTGGGTTGCTTCCACCTCTTAGCTATTGGGAATAGTGCTGCAATAAACATGTTTGTGCACATATCTCTTCAAGATCCTGTTTTCAATTCTTTTGGATCTATACCCAGAAGTGACATTGCTGGATCATATAATAGTTGTATTTTTAATTTTTTGAGGAACCTCCATACTGTTTTTCATAGTAGCTGCACCATTTTACATTCTCACCAACAGTGCACAATAGTTCAAATTTTTCCACATCCTCACCAGCACTTGCTAGTTTTTGTTTTTCTTTTTTGGATAGTTGCCATCCTAATGGGTGTGAAGTGGTATTACATTGTGGTTTTCATCTGCATTTTCTTCATGATTAGTGACCTTGAGAATTTTTGCATATGCTTTTTAAAATTTCATTTAAAATTATCACTGTTTACATTCAATATTATTTTGTATCAGGTGTACACCATAGTGGTTAGGCAACTATATACTTACAAAGTGTTCTCCCTGATATTTCCAGTACCCACCTGGCACCATACATATTATTACAATATTATTGACTATATTCCCTATGCTGTACTTTACATCTCTGTGACTATTTTGTAGGTACCAGTTTGTACTTCTTGTTGGCCATTTGTATGTCTTATTTGGAGAAATGTCTGTTCAAGTCATTTGCCCATTTTTTTATTATTAAAAATTTTAAAATTTTGACACTATTGATGCCCCCCCCCCCCCCGCTTTTGTCCACCTCCACCCACCCTCACCTCCCCCTTCCTTGGCCTTCACTATGCTATTGTCTGTATCCATGGCATATGCATATATGTTCTTTAGCTAGTTCCCTCTTTATCCAATCACCCCATCCCCCTCTCCTCTGACAACCACCAGTCTGTTTCATGCATCCATGCTTCTGGCTCCATTTCGTTCAGTTTATTTTGTTCATTGGATTCCACATATTAGTGAGATCATATAGTATTTGCCTTTCTCTGACTGGCTTATTTCACTGAGCACAGTACTCTCCAGGTCCATCCATGCTGTTGCAAAAGGTAATAGTTACTTCGTTTTTTTTTTTTTACAGCTGTGTAGTATTCCATTGGGTAAACATACCACAGCTTTTCTATCCACTAATCTGCTGATGGCCACTTTGCCCATTAAAAGAAAATTGATTGATTTTTAGAGAAAAAGAGAGAAACATCAACTTGTTCCGATTTTTTTTTTTAATCCTCACCTGAGGATATTTTTTCCATTGCTTTTCAGAGAAAGTGGAATGGAGGGAGGGAGAGAGAGAAATACTGATGTGAGAGAAATACTTCGATTGGTTGCCTCCCATATGGACCCTGACCAGGGCTGGGGAGCAAGCCTGCAAGTCAGAAAGGTGCCCTTGATGAGGAATCAAACCCATGACTCTTTGGTGTGCAGTCTGATGCTCTAACCACTGAGTTCACTGGCAATAGCTGTTATTCTGCTTATTTATGCATTTGTTGGTTGATTCCTGTATGTGCCCTGACTGGGGATTGAACCTGAAACCTTGGTGTATCAGGATGATGCTCTAACCAACTGAACTACCTGGACAGGGATACTTTGCTCATTTTTTTAATTGGGCTATTTATTTTGTTTTTGAGTAGTAAGATTTCTTTATATATTCTGGATATTAATCCCTTATCAGTGCAAGTATTTCTCCCATTCTGTAGGTTGCCTTTTTACTCTGTTGATTGTTTCCTTTTTGGAAAGAAGAAATCCACTGGGTGTGTAGGAGAGTTCTCATTTCATTGTATCCCAGACAGTGCTGGATAGTGTCAGATTTTTTCATTCTTGTCCCTTGTATTTTATACACTGTGAAAGCCTTGGAACTTGGACGGAAACAGTTCTAGAACCCAGGACTCCTTACTCCTAACCCAGGGCACAGTAGTTAGTGTAAATAATAACCAATTATGCTCTTTTACTTCTCTTTTCTACAAAATTTTCAGAGATATCCTATATAATAAAAGCATAATGTGCAAATCGACTGAATGGTGAAACAACTGGTGGAATGGCCGGTTGCTATGACCCGCACTGACCACCAGGGGGCAGATGCTCAATGCAGGAGCTGCCCCAGCCTGCAGGCCCCAGACCAGATTAATTTGTATACTCACTCCTGTTTGGCTGGCAGATGTTGTGAAGTGATGCCAGCAGGGGCCCATCTGATAGCCCCGCCAGTCACCCCATAGAGGGAGTCAACCGGCGGTGGCTGAGGGTAGGGCCAGTGAGCAGGCTGCACCAGGCTGGCCAAGGCGGGTGCCAGCAAGGGCCCCCCGTTAGCCCCACTGGTCACCTCACAGATCGGCCCTGATCACTGGCCAGGCCTAGGGACCCTATCCATACACAAATTTTGTGCACTGAGCCTCTAGTTTATATCCTAATATATAAAAACCCAGGGTCCATAATGACTGACCGAAGGCTCGACCGAACACCGGAAGTCAGTCCTGCAGTCAGTGTTGGGTTGCCGTGGTGACCCAGCACTGACTGTCACTGGTGCGGGCACAGTGACCCAGCACTGACTGTTGAGGGGGCTGCAGATCAGGCTTGGAGAGAGGCCCAGAGAGAGAGGCAGGGTCTAATCTGCAGCCTCTGTGGCAGCTGTTGATCAGCTGTTGCCTCTCTCGTTCTCTCTGGGCTTCACCAGCAGCCGCACCCCTGTTTCTCTCTGGGCCTCCGCAGGGGCTGCTGATCAGCCCCGCCTCTCTGATCAGGCCTGGAGATAGGCCTGGAGATGCTGACTGGCATAGAAACTGACCAATCAGAACCAAATTGGCTGGCAGGGGAGGGCAGTTGGGGGTGATCAGGCAGGCAGAGGCAGTTACGGGCGATCAGGTCGGCAGGGGAGAGCAGTTGGGGGTGAGATCAGGCCGGCATGGGAGGGCAGTTGGGGGCAACCAGGCTGGCAGGGGAGGGCAATTGGGGGCGAGATCAGGCTAGCAGAGGGAGGCAGTTGGGGGGGACCAGGCATGCAGGGAGGGCAGTTGGGGGGGACCAGGCCTACAGGGGAGGGCAGTTGGGGGCGACCAGGCTGGCAGGGGAGGGCAGTTAGGGGTGACCAGGCCTGCAGGGGAGGGCAGTTGGGGGCGATTGGGCTGGTAGGGGAGCAGTTAGGCATCATTCAGGCTGGCAGGGGAGTGGTTAGGGGGTGATCATGCTGGCAGGCAGAAGCAGTTAGGAGCAATCAGGCAGGCAGGCAGGCACACAAGCGGTTGGGAGCCAGCAGTCCTGGATTGTGAGAGGGATCTCAGACTGGAGAGGGTGCAGGCTGGGCTGAGGGACACCCTCCCCAGTGCATGAATTTTGTGCACTGGGCCTCTGGCCTACACTAATAAAAGAGAAACATGCAAATTGACCATCACTTCACAACATCTGCCAGCCAAACAGGAGTGAGTATACAAATTAACCTGACAAAGATGGTGGTGGCCCTGCCTCCCAGCCGCTCTGGGCCTCTGGGCAGCACACATGCAGGTGCGGAGTGGCCGGGAGGGGTGGGACTCCTGCTATGAGGGGGAGGGCAGGGGGCAGAAGGAGCTACAGGAGCGGTGCTCCAGCTGGAGCAAAGTCTGAAGGCTCCGGCAGGAGTGAAGGCCTGGGTCCCGGGTGCCTGAGGAAAACCAGTGCTGGCAGCCAGGGGGAGGAAGGCCTATTGCATGAATCTTCGTGCAACGGGCCTCTAGTATATATATATATATATAAAAGCCCAGTGACTGAATCGCAGAATGACCAGAATGAACAGTCAACCAGTCACTATGATGTGCACTGACCACCAGGGGAAAGACGCTTAATGCAGGAGCTGCCCCCTGGTGGTCAGTGTGCTCTCACAGTGGGAGTGCCGATTGAATGACTGGGATGAGGCCGAGTGTCTGCACCTATCAAATACCCAAGACAATCCAGACTCTGGCCTGACCCCACAAGCTGATGCAGGCCCTCTAAGGTGTGTTCTAGAAAGAGCACGGGGAGCTGGCATAGACGGATGGCAAGAGGGGACGTGACTGTGGACATCCCCGGGGAGGCTGTCCTGATGGCTGAGGATCCTGGAGCACAGCTGCCCTGAACATCCCTGATGGTGTCACCAACCTGGCATCACACATCAAGGACATTCACTGAGTGGCTTTGGGGTGCAAAGCTCTCCGCCACGTTCCTCAAGAACACAGAACATGCTTTTACCCAAGACATTACCCCAAAATATCAGCCCAGACTAATTTCCTCACTCAGCAGCCGCTCAGAGGGCGGGTCCACAGCTGCTTTGCTGACCAGGATGAGTGGTGCTCCTGCAGCGGGCCGATTCCTGCAGGCCACACCCCCACCAGTGCACAAATCTGTGCACCAGGCCTCTAGTTTGAAGGTGATTGACCAAGTGTGGGCATGTAGTCTGCCTTTTGACCTCATAATCCCCCTTACCCCCAGTCTGGCAGTTAGGGCATACAGCCAGTCTTTTATTTCAAAAGCCTCCTGGAAAACATGACTACTTATCCTGTTGTGTTTCCCTAAGTGTGTATGGAGAATGGGGCAGAGTGTTGAGGGTAAAATTGCATACTGTTATTTGAAAAGTCTGGGGTACTTTAAGAAGAGCTGGAGATAAAATTCAAGGAATAGTTGAATCAAAAAAGAGGGAGGGTGGGTGGGAAGAGAATAACCAAATAATTTATATGCATAACCCATGGGCACAGACAATAGTGCACTGAATAGTTGAATCAAAAAAGAAGAAGAGTGGGGGGGTGCGGGATCAACGTGGAAAAAAGGGAGGGAACATCTGTAATACTTTCCATAATAAAGATAAATTTTAAAAAAAGGTTCATCAAAATAGGCTGAGGTATTATTAATGTAACTAAGGAGAATGGTTGTTCGGTCAGAGACACTGCACATTTCAAATCTGGGAGGTTGATCTGGTTCTGCTATTATGAAAACATAGGGTGTGCTTTTATAGGTCAACATTGTTCTATGCAAATCATACATCATCCTAAGGCCCTCATTATTCAAAAATAATATGAAAAGAAATCCTCCTTCCTTTACCTTTGTCTCAGAGGATTTCCTCTTAGCTGAAAGGGCTGAAAAGATAGTATTCACACAAATTAATAGGCATGGATTAAAGCTTATGTCTTTCCCCTGAGGAACACACAGCCTGGAATTAGGCCCTGCGCTTATGAATAATGCAGAGAGACACCAGGGAAAAGGGCAGCATGATGGGTGGGTCTCAAGCCGCACTCCAAGAAGCTCTTCTTTACTTAATCCAGACCTAGATTTGTTTACTCAAAAGCCCATTAACCTTTAAGCCTTAGTGTCCTCATCTGAAAAGGAGGGTAATAACAATTCTGCCTTCGCAGGACTGCTGTGACAATTAAAAGAGACCATGCATTTGAAGTGCTTAGCATATAGAAAGCACTTGACAAATGCCACTTCTTATTAGTTTCTACCCTCTCTGAATTCTTAAAAAAGGCTTTTGGTGGAGTGCTTCATAATTTAGTAGCTAATTGCGTACTGTCGTGGGTAGTTTGCTGTAGTTTTTTCTAAGTTAATTGTGTCTTTCTTATGCATCATAGATCTTATGAAGAAGACACAGTGGTAATAATACCTAAACCTGCTCCTTTGTAGTGTGCAAATGTGTCCACAGATTTTCTCTTCCATGTCTTTATTTTTAAAAAAATGTATCTTTATTGTTGAAAGTACTACAGATCTCTCCCTTTTTTACCATTGACTCCCTCCACCCCCACCCCCAGGCCTTCACTACATGAGTTATGCATGTATGCATATAAATTCTTTGGTTAACCTCTCCCCACCCACCCACCCACCCACCCACCCACCCTTCCCTTCATGTTTTTAGAATCTACCATTTGCCCAGCCCATAGCTGAACACGGGTGAAGCACTCTACAATATGTAATAATTGACTGATGGCTCTTTGTCAGAAAGATGAATCCCTTCCCAGAAGTGAATTCAATGATTGTGAATCATAGAGCTTCACTTTGAAGAAAGAGAACAGTGCATTTAAAAACATCCTAAAAGAAAGCATCTCACTTTGAGAATGTTTAGTCTGCTAGATTAAATAAAAACGCTTGTGAATCCTTTGCCGGAGCACTCGGCAAAGTTAAAAAGTACCTATGGCACACTGTCCCTTCTTGAAGAGGAAAACACAATATTGTAATGGTACAAGCAAGCCATCACTAAGCAACTGAACCAGGTCTGGAGTGCACAGGAGTCAACATGCTTCTTTGTTCACTATGATGAGGAATTACTAAATGGAAATGCTTAATACAATCTTACTTGCAACAATGACACTCATTATTTTTCAAAGCACTAATCAGCAGTTGATAACTAATATTCATGGCAGTCTCTGACAATAGGTCACAGTGCTGTTCTCTGAATGAAAGAGTTCAATAAAAAGCTTTGGATATTTATTTTTGTAGAAGGCATAGAGCTGGCATCTGGATTAAAAACCACCAACCCCGTGTTCTAGGTTTAACCCAGGATTATAAAAATCCATCTCAAATAATTTCAATAGTGGTTAATCTTGATTGAAGCGTGTTTATCGGCTCTATTTATTTATTTAAATTTAAAACAATGGACCCCAGACAGCATCACTGGGAACCTGTTAGAAATGCAAATTCCAGAGCCCCATCCCAGGCCTGCTGAATCAGAACCTCTGGGGGCAGGGCCAGACGCTCAGCTCTCACCAACCACTGGTGATTCAGATGCTCTTTAAAGTTTGAGAATCAAGGTCACCATATGAGATACAAAGGTAAACAGTTGAAGAGTTACATTCAGTTTAGCATTAGTGGAACATCTTGAACCATTGTTGAACTGTTGTAGCATTTTCTTTTTTAAAAAACCCCTCTCCCAAGGATTTGTTTACTGATTCTTAGAGAGGAATATATATATATATATATATATATATATATATATATATATATATATATATATATATATATATATATTAGAGGCCCAGTGCATGAAATTCGTGAATGGGGTGTGTGTGTCCATCAGCCCAGCTTGCACCCTCTCCAATCTGGAACCCCTTGAGGGATGTCCGACTGCCCATTTAAGCCCGATCCCGGTAGTATGGGGCCTAAACGGGCAGTCGGACATCCCTCTCACAATCCAGGACTCCTGGCTCCCAACTGCTTGCCTGCCTGCCTTCCTGATTGCCCCTAACCACTTCTGCCTGCCAGCCTGATCACCCCCTAACCACTCCCCTGCCAGCCTGATTGATGCCTAACTGCTCCCCTGCCAACCTGTTTGCTCCTAACTGCTCTCCCCTGCAGCCTGGTCACCCCTAACTGCCCTCCCCTGCAGGCCTGGTCACCTCTAACTGCCCTCCCCTGCAGGCCTGGGTCCCCCACAACTGCCCTTCCCTGCAGGCCCAGTCGCCCCCAACTTTCCTCCTCTGCCAGCCTGGTCATCCCTGACTGTCCTCTCCTGCAGGCTTGATCACCCCCAACTGCCCTCCCTTGCAGGCCTGGTCCCTCCCAACTGCTCTCCCCTGATGGCCATCTTGTGGTGGCCATCTTATGTCCACATGGGGGCAGCCATCTTTGACCACATGGGAGCAGCCATCCTGTGTGTTGGAGTGATGGTCAATTTGCATATTACTCTTTTATTAGATAGGATATATATATATATATATATATATATATATATATATATATATTTAGAGAGAGAGAGAGAGAGAGAGAGAGAGAGAGAGAGAGAGAGAATCAGTTCACCTCCTTCCCCCACACTGCTTGATAGGGAATTGAACAGGAAACCTTTTTCATGTACAGGTCCATGCTCCAACCAACTGAGTCACCTAGGGGACATCTGTAATACTTTCAACAATAAAGATACATTTAAAAAAAATAAAGACATGGAAGAGAAAATCTGTGGACACTGTACCATTTTGATCTCAGAAAGAAGTGTATGTAATGGAGGAGATTCCTCAAGGTAACCTTCACTTCCTGCTGATACTGGAGTCATTTATAAACACCTGCCACCAGTTGCATCTGTAACAATCAATTTTTGAAGAGCTAATTTATCAAGAATATATAGTGGGTTTTGTGTGTGTTTTTTTCTCTCCCCAGAGACATTATGTCCATTGATTATTACATGGGAGATTGGTAACCTGAAAAGATTTAAACAAAATAAAACATAATGTCTAGAAAAAAATATGGGCACATAAATATCTTAAACTTGGCATTGTTTTGAAAGTTTGAAATCATGTATATTAACTCAGGCAAAAATGACTGAAAAAGCCATTGCTCAGTTACATATTAAGAAACAAATTTGGGGAGATTAAAAATGGTGGCAGAGTAGGTGGATGCTGCACGCACATGCTCCCAGGAACAAGCTGAAATTACAACTGAAATATGGAAAGACTTCCTGAACAATCAATGAAAAACACAGGAGAGAACCCGGATACCCAAGGACCGAAGGTAGAGACTCATAGAGACTGGTAGGAGAGGCAGAGGCACCAAAGGGCTGGCTGGGCACCCACAGACAGCAACTGAAGTCCCGGAGAGATATCTCAGCTGTGTGTGGAGGGGGAGGGGGTGCCACTGAGAACTCTGTGATCTAGTTCCCAAGCGGGGCTCCCCAGCAGAGAGCACCAAATCTGAGGAGGGTACTCACATAATATCTAGCTGTGAAAGCAGTGCCGTGGTGTCTGCCAAGGAGTGGCAGTTGAAAGTATGGGCACCCTCTTGAAGGGCTAATGCACAAAAATTCCCCATGGAGCCACCCATCTTGTGCTCTGGCAGAGGGAGGGTGAAGAGGATTAGAGCTGTGAGAGCAGAACCCAGGACTGGGGACTTGGGGAGATAAAGCTCAGAAGGCAGACACCCCAAGTTTCCTGGGCTGAGTCATTCCCTCATAGAGGACATCTTTCCCACATAGACATTTGCCTTGTCTGGGGGGAAGACAGTTGACACACCCTATTGGAAAACACCTTGCCCTGAGGCCACTTAAGAAATTAAAAGTAACAATTAGCCTCCAGGCAGAAGCAACTGCCCCACTCTGTTGAAAAAACTCTCGCTACACCTTAGGATGATTGCCTGGGGGCAATTCAAGTCAGAATCCTATTAGTCTGTAGACTGTCTCTGGAAGCTTTGAGTCTTTGCCTGATCCAGTTAGTCAGAAACAGTCTTTAACACTGTCCTGCACTAGAGATTGAGACGTGTAGAGGATCTACCTAATACATAATCATAAACCCAAACAGACAACCAAAATGAGGAAACAAAGAAACAATCCCCAAATGAAAGAACTAGCGAATTCTCCAGGAGAAGAGATAAATGAAGCAGAGATAAGAAATTTATCTGAAACAGAGTTCAGAGTAATGATGTTAACAATGCTCAACATTATGAAAAAAGATATAGTAACTATGAAAAAGAACAGTCTGAGATAAAGAATGACATAACACAAATAAAGAACACATTGGAAGGAATACACAGCAGATTAGGGGAAGCTGAGAATTGAATCAGTGAATTAGAAAACAGAGTTGAAAATATCATTCAATTAGAGAACCAAAAAGAAAAAAAACAATTAAAAAACAGGAGGACAACTTAAGGGAGCTGTGGGACAATGTGAAATGTAACAATATTAGAATAGCAGGTGTGCCAGAAGAGGCAGAAAGGGAAAAAGGAATAGAGAACTTATTTGAAGAAGTAATGGCAGAAAACTTCCCTAACCTGGTAAAGGAAAAAGTCACACACGTTCAGGAGGCACAGAGAACCCTAAACAAGAAGAACCCAAACAGACCCATGCCCAGACACATCACAATTAAAATACCAAAAATGAAAGACAGAGAGAGAATCTTAAAGGCAGCGAGAGAAAAGAAAACTGTTACCTACAAAGGAGTTCCCATAAGGCTGACACCTGATTTGTCAACAGAAACTCTACAGGCCAGAAGGGAATTGCATGAAGTAGTCAAGGTAATTGAAAGCAAGGATCTGAAACCAAGATTACTATATCCAGCAAGGCTATCATTCAAAATAGATAGTCAAATAAAGAGCTTCCCAGACAAAAAAAAAAAAAAAAAAAAAAAAAAAGGCTAAAGGAGTTCATCACCACCAAGCCAGCATTAAAGAAATGCTAAAGGGATTGCTGAGAAGAAGAAACAGAGAGAGAAACCCAGTCATACAGAATTAAAATGGCTATAAATAAGTACCTCTCAATAATAACCCAAAATATAAATGGATTAAATGCTCCAATCAAAAGGCATAGGGTAGCTGAATAGATACAAAAACATGACCCAACTATATGTTGTCTACAAGAGACCGACCTCAAAACAAAAGACACACACAGGATGAAAGTGAAGGGATGGAAAAAATTTTCCATGCAAATGGAAAAGAAAAAAAAGCTGGAGTAGCAATACTCATATCTGACAAAATAGACTTTAAAACGAAAGTCATCACAAGAGACAACAAATGTCACTACATAATCCTAAAAGGATCAATCCAACAAGAGGATATAACCCTGGTAAACATATATGCAGCCAATATAGGTGCACCTAAATACATAAAAAAAACTTCTAGAGGACTTTAACAGAGAGATTGACAACAATACAGTCATAGTAGGGGACTTTAACACCCCTCTGACTTCACTGGACAGATCTTCCAGACAAAAACTTAACAAAGAAACAGAGACTCTAAAGGACACACTGGATCAGATGATTCAATTGATATTTATAGAACATTTCACCCCAACGCAGCAGAATATACATTCTTCTCAAGTGCACATGGATCATTCACAAAGATAGACCACATATTAGGACACAAAACAAAGTCTCTTCAAGTTCAAGAAGATTGAAATCATATCAAGCATCCTCTCAGATCACAGTGGAATTAAATTAGAAATCAACTACAATAAAAACACCCCAAAACATTCAAACACATAGAGGCTAAATAGCATGTTATTAAACAATGAATGGGTTACCAACAAGATCAAGAAATAAATAAAAAACTTCCTGGAAACAAATGAAAATGAACACACAACAACCCCAAATCTCTGGGACACAACAAAAGCATTCCTGAGAGGGAAGTTCATAATACTACAGGCATATCTCAAAAAAAAAAAAACAAACACAAAAAACAAAAAAAAAAAAAAAAAAAAAAATCAGCAATACACTATTTAACCCTACAACTTAAAGAACTAAAGAGAGAACAACAAGAAAAGCCCAGAGTAAGTAGAAGGGAGGAAATAATAAAGATTAGAGCAGAAATAAATAACATAGAGACTAAAAAGGAATACAAAAAAAATCAATGAAACCAAGAGCTGGTTCGTTGAAAGGATAAACAAAACTGATAAACCATTAGCCAGACTCATCAAGGAACAAAGAGAGAGGACCCAGATAAATAAAATCAGAAATGAAAGTGGAGAAGTAACCACGGACATGACAGAAATACAAAGGATTATAAGAAAATACTATGAACAACTAACTATATGCCGACAAGCTGGACAATGTGGATGAAATAGACAAATTCCTAGAAAAATACAATCTCCCAAAACTGAATCAGGAAGAATAAAATAACCCAAATAGGCAAATAACCACTGATGAAATAGAAGCAGTAATAAAATAAAAAAAAACTCCCCCCAAACAAAAGCCCAGGCCCAGATAACTTCACTGGGGGAGTTTTTCCAAACATTCAAAGAACTAACACCTATACTCCTCAAACTATTTCAGAAAATTCAAGAGGAAGGAACACTTTCAAACTCTTTTTATGAGGCCAGCATTATCCTAATTCCAAAACCAGATAAAGACACTACAAAGAAAGAGAATTACAGGCCAATATCCATGATGAACATAGATACTAAAAATCCTCAACAAAATATTAGCAAATCACATCCAGCAATATATTAAAAAGATCATACACAATGATCAAGTGGGATTTATTCCAGGGATGCAAGGCTGGTACAATATTTGAAAATCAATAAACGTGCTACATCACAAAACCAATTGAAAGACAAACATCACATGATCGTATCAATAGATGCAGAGAAAGCATTCGACAAAATCCAACACCCATTTTGATAAAAACTCTCAGCAAAGTTGGAATAGAGGGAGCATATCTCAACATGATAAAGGCCATATATGACAAACCTACAGCCAACATCATACTCAATTGGAAAAACTAAAACCATTTCCCCTAAGAACAAGAACAAGACAAGGATTCCCACTTTCACCACCCCTGTTTGACATAGTAGTGGAAGTGCTAGCCATAGTGATCAGACAAAAAGAAGAAATAAGAGGCATCTAAATTGGAAAAGAAGAAGTAAAATTCATACAATAAAACACCCCAAAACATTCAAGATGACATGATATTGTACATAGCAAACCCCAAAGACTCCATCAAAAAACGACTAGACTTAAATGAATTTGGCAATGTAGCAGGATACAAAATTAACACCCAGAAATCTATGGCTTTTTTTTACACCAATAATGAACTCACAGAAAGAGAAACTAAACAAACAATCCCCTTTATCATTGCAACAAAACAATTAAGATACCTGGGAATAAACTTAACTAAGGAGGTGAAAGACCTATACTTAAAAAACTACAGGACATTGAAAAAAGAGATAGAGGAAGACATAAACAAATGGAAGTATATACCGTGTTCATGGATTGGTAGAATCAACATCATTAAAATGTCCATGCTAGCCAAAGCAATCTGTAGATTCAATGCAAGCCCAATTAAGATACCAATGGAATATTTCACAGACCTAGAACAAACTCTCCAAAAATTCATCTGGAATAAAAAAAAAAAAAAGACCCCGAATAGCTGCAGCAATCCTGAGAAAGAAGAACAAGGTTGGAGGGATCACAATACCAGATATCAAGCTATATTACAAAGCCACTGTTCTCAAAACTGCCTGGTATTGGCACAAGAACAGACATATAGACCAATGGAACCAAACAGAGAACATAGAAATCGACCTAAGCCATTATGCTCAATTAATATTTGACAAAGGTGGCAAGAGCATACAATGGAGTCAAGATAGTCTCTTCAATAAATGGTGTTGGGAAAATTGGACAGATACATGCAAAAAAAATAGAGAAAGAGAGAAAGAAAGAAAGAAAGAAAGAAAGAAAGAAAGAAAGAAAGAAAGAAAGAAAGGAAGGAAGGAAGGAAGGAAGGAAGGAAGGAAGGAAGGAAGGAAGGAAGGAAGGAAGGAAGGAAGGAAGGAAGGAAGAAAGAATCTAGATCACCAACTTACACCATACACAAAAATAACCTCAAAATGGATAAAGGACTTAAACGTCAGATGGGAAACCATAAAAATCTTAGAAGAATCCACAGGCAGTAAAATATCAGACATATGTTGTAGCAATATCTTTACTGATACAGCTCCTAAGGCAATGGAAACTAAAGAAAAAATAAACAAATGGGACTACCTTAAAATAAAAAGCTTCTTCACAGCAAAAGAAACCATCAACAAAACAACAAGAAAGCCCACTGCATGGGAGAACATATTTGCCAATGTTATCTCTGATAAGGGCTTAATCTCCAACATTTACAGGGAACTCATACAACTTAACAAAAGGAAGATAAACAACTCAATAAAAAAAATGGGCAAAGGACCTAAATAGACACTTTTTGAAAGAGGACATAAAGAAGGTCAAGAGATATATAAAAACATGCTCAAAGTCACCAATCATCCAAGAGATGCAAATCAATATGACAATGAGGTACCACCTCACACCTGTCAGAATGGCTATCATCAACAAATCAACAAAGGACAAGTGCTGGCAAGGATGTGGAGAAAAAGGAACCCTCGTGTACTGCTGGTGGGAATGCAGACTGGTGCAACCACTCTGGAAAACAATATGGAGTTTCTTCAAAAAATTAAAAATGGAACTCCCATTTGACCCAATAATCCCACTTCTAGGAATATATCCAAAGAAATCAGAAACACCAGTTGGAAAGGATATATGCACTCCTATGTTCATAGCAGCACAATTTACAACAGCTAAGATTTGGAAACAGCCTAAGTGCTCATCAGCAGATGAGTGGTTTAAAAACTGTGGTACATCTACACAATGGAATACTACGCTGCTGTAATAAAGAAGGAATTCTTACCATTTGCAACAGCATGGATGGGACCTGGAGAGCATCATGCTAAGCGAAATAAGCCAATCGGAGAAAGATAAATATCAATATGATCTCACTCATTTATGGAATATAATGAACAACATAAACTGATGAATAAAAATAGAGCCAGAGGGAAAAAATAACATTTTAGAATATAATAGAAGTAATCCTGTTATTTGTAGATTTTTGATATTTCCTACAACTTTTGTGATATCATACTATATTAGTACAGTTTCAGTAATATTATTACATTTATAATTCTTTTTTTCTTGAAATATGAATGTTTATTGCATGTAATATTATTATATTTAAGATTGTTTTTCTTGAATAATTGGTGTTTACTGCATGTAACATTATTATACTTAAAATAGTTTTTCTTGAGATATTAATGTTTATTACATGTAACATTATTATATTTAAAATAATTTTTCTTGAAATAAAAAAATGTTCCCATTTGAAAAAAGAAAGGAATGAATTTGGTAAATGATGTAATTTCATTCTACTAGCTACTGGTCCTATTGCCACAAGTCACTCTACTTCTCCATACCTTTTTTACTTTTGTGGAATAAGGAGCCATTTCTTAGCTCCTTTCCATTTTCTGAATTCTGTGATTGCATGCTGGTCCACATTGTGTGAAATAGCTTGTAGTTTTTTCAAGGAGTTATCATGTACAGACCTATGTCGTAGCAATATCTTCACCGATACAGCTCCTAGGGCAATGGAAACTAAAGAGGAAATAAACAAATGGGACTACATCAAAATAAAAAGCTTCTGCACAGCAAAAGAAACCATCAACAAAACGACAAGAAAGCCCACTGCATGGGAGAACATATCTGCCAATGTTATCTCACTTGGCCTATACAAGAACCTGATCCTTCTGTGCAGTAAAATAAATGTTTAATTTTGGAGACCTGAATCTTAGAAAGCATGTTATAACCATTGTATCGATTGGGCAGAAGGTCCAGACATAAAATAATTAATTAGCTTGGGAAACGCTGTTTTGAACAATGTCTTGCTCTGCTTGCAGGCTGCGCATCACAGGAAGAACGTTCTTGCGTAGCCAAGCCTTGACCTCCCTGTGCACTTTCTCATCACTGCAGCCTTCCAGGAGAGAGCTGTGAGCTTAAGTTGAGGCTAAGCTGCCCACACCTTACTTACTCTCCTGGATGAATGTTTCCTGGGAAACTGGACAATCTAGAGGGAACATAGTATCCACAGGGCAGTAGTTGGGACTTAGGGCTTAGGTGTAAGACTTGTATATGCATCCTCGCTCTGCCACTTTGCTAGTTGTACCTACTTCATAAGGCTGTGCAAGGATTGAGCAAAACTAAATGAGATGATAGGTGTAAAGAATGTCCACCACTGAGGGAAAGTGGATACTTTAAATTGGTCTCAATGAATATGTAACTTTACCTAAAAATCTGTATTCTTTGGCATTCTGCTTATTCTTCATGTTCAAATGTGTTTTAGGCTTAGTCACTAATTGATTAATTTATTGACTTCTTAATTTAAGAACTATTTATTGAGTATGTATTATATGTCAGATTCTCTTATAGATATTGGAGATAATAGCAGTCAACAAGACAGCAAAGGTCCCTGCTTTTATGGACATGTATTTTAATGGAGAGAGACAAAGTACTCCCTTTCCCAATAAACAAACGAATAGATAAAGAAGAAAATTAACGGGTAGTAATAAATGCTAAAAAAAAAGAAAAAAAAAAGAAAGAAAGAAACAAAGTGATGTGGTAGAATCTGGGGAGCAATTCTAGGTCAGGTATTCTGGGGAGGCTTCTCCAAGGAGATGACATTTAAGATGTCACTTGAATGACAAAGTAGAGCAAAGTTCCTGAGTCCAAGTGAAATATGATAATGATTTAGATGAGGGTAGTGGTGGCTAGGATGGAAAGGTGTGACTGGGTTAAGAGAAGTTGTAGAGATAGAATCAGTAGGACTTATTGATGGATTGAGGGAAAGAGAGGAGTCAAGGATGATTCCTGTGGGTTTTTCGCTTGGAGTGATGTTGGCACCATATACAGAAGCGGAGCAAGCTGAGGGGGAGTAGGTGGGGGGTAAGAAGAATCAGGAGTCCAGATTTGGAAAGATTAACTTTGAAGTGCCCATTAAACTCCAAGTGGAGATGTCAAGTAGACAGCTGGATATATGAGGCCAGAGCTAAACATTTAGAAGATTTTTTGCCTTTGGATAATATTTAATGAAATGGGCTGGATAGGAGTACTTAGGAAAAAAAGCACAGTTAGAAAATAGAGGTTCTAGAATATTCTTACAATTTTATTTATTTTAAAAAATATATATTTTATTGATTTTTTACAGAGAGGAAGGGAGAGGGATAGAGAGTTAGAAACATCGATGAGAGAGAAACATCAATCAGCTGCCTCCTGCACACCCCTCACTGGGATGTGCCCGCAACCAAGGTACATGCTCTTGACCGGAATCGAACCTGGGACCCTTCAGTCCGCAGGCCGATGCTCTATCCACTGAGCCAAACAGGTTAGAGCTATTCTTACAATTTTTTATACTTATAACTCATAACAAAAGCTAATAGAAATAACTACTCTCTATATATGTATATCCTACAACCCTTATAAAATTAGCCACATAAAAGTGAATTGATAGGAATTTTTTACTTTTTCAGGTTCTTCACCCGAGGATATGCTTTTATTGATTTTTAGAGAGACAGGAAGGGGGAAGGGGGAGTGGGGAGACAGAAAGAGAGAGAGAGAGAGAAACATTGATGTGAGAGAAACATCAATCAGCTGCCTTCTGACTAGGGATTGAGCCTGTAACCTAAGCGTGTGCCCTGATGGGGAATTGAACCCACAACCTTTTGGCATACATGATGACTCTCCAAGCAACTGAGCCACCTGGCCAGGGCGACTTTCTCAGGTTTCTTTAGCATACATAACTGGGGGCCCAAAAGAAATACGGTCGTAATACACTGGTCTTATATACATTTAATGACCCATGATTTTTAGTGCCTACTGCAAGGCATCATATTAGGCATTGTGTGAAAAATGAAATCAATAGAACAGTCAGTTTATTTATTGGTCAAACATATTTGCTGAGCATATTCTGTGTGCAAAGTATTAGGTCATTTGAGCATAGACCACAAAAATGAAAAACCAGTCTCTGTTCCTAAGAGAAGATAGTCTAAAACTGCCATTCAAAAGGAGAACGAACCACTCAAAAGCCACAGGGATAGTATGCTTCCTTTTCCTTCAGTATATCTGATGTTGTTAGGCCATTAGGGGAAATCTATGTGGACTGAATGCATTTGGTGAGGTAGGCCACAGACCGTAACTCATTCTGTCTTTTCCCCTCCCTTATACTTCTGGTCAATGGGAGAGCTTTTCTGGGTGGAGAGAAGCTTATCTCAGCCCATCCCATACTTCTAGTTGACTGGTACTTAAAGCATCCCAGCATTCATATTCTCATTATCTGGGAGAAGAGACATAAAAATCCATCAGCGCTTTAAATAGCGAAGTTCTTTTCCCTGCTAAATCAAGCAGTCTCCCAAAAGAACAGTTCTAATGCTTCACTATTTGTTCAAAATTCTATACTTCTTGTACAGTTGATGGAGAGATTGGACGAACGCCCACTTATCAGTGCAAATGAGAAGGAAAGGCAGCACTTTTATCTGGGATGATGGTTATATTTGCTTTATCAAAATGCAGCTAAGCCTTTTGGTGGATCGTTGTTAGAAAGAACAGCTCAGCTTCAATTATGGTGAAACAAAGATAATTTTATTTAGTAATCATTGTTTAATTTTTTTTTTAAATATTTTTATTGATTTCAGAGAGGAAGGGAGTGGGAAAGAGAGATAGAAACATCCATGATGAGAGAGAATCATGGATCAGCTGCCTCCTGCACATCCCCTACTGAGGATGGAGCCCACCACCCAGGCATGTGCCCTTGATCGCAATCAAACCCAGGACCCTTCAGTCTGCAGGTCGACGCCCTATCCACCGAGCCAGACCGGGTAGGGACATTGTTTAATTTTTTAAAAATACATTTTTATTGATTTCAGAGAGAGGAAGGAAGAGGGAGAGAGGGATAGAAACATCAGTGATGAAAATCATTGACCAGAAGTCTCCTGCACACCCCTCCACCTCCTCCAACAGGGGATGGAGCCCTCAACCTGAGCATGTGTCCTGAACTGGAAACATACCATGACCTCCTGGTTCATGGGTTGACAATAAACCACTGAGCCACACCGGCCGGGCTTATTGTTTAACTAGAGGCCCGGTGCACAAAATTCGTGCACGGAGGGGGGTTGTCCCTCAGCCCAGCCTGTACCCTCTCCAATATTGGACATCCCTCTCACAATCCAGGACTGCTGGCTCCCAACTGCTTGCCTGCCTGCCTTCCTGATTGCCCCTAACCACTTCTGCCTGCCAGCCTGATCACCCCCTAACCACTCTGGTGCCAGCCTGTTTGCCCCCAACTTCCCTCCTCTGCCGGCCTGGTCACCCCTAACTGCCCTCTCCTGCAGGGTTGATCACCTCCAACTGCACTCCCTTGCAGGCCTGGTCCTTCTCAACTGCCCTCCCTTGCAGGCCAGGTGCCTCCCAACTGCCCTCTCCTGCTGGCCATCTTGTGGTGGCCATCTTGTGTCCACATGGGGGCAGGATCTTTGACCACATGGGGGCAGGATCTTGTGTCCACATGGGGGCAGGATCTGCCTCCACATGGGGGCAGCTATATTGTGTGTTGCAGTGATGATCAATCTGTATATTACTCTTTTATTAGATAGGATAGAGGCCTGGTACAGGGGTGGGGGCCAGCTGGTTTGCCCTGAAGGGTGTCCTGGATCAGGTGGAGGTTCCATTGGGGCGTGGGGCGGCCTGAGCTAGGGGTCTGTGGTGGTTTGCAGGCCAGCCACGCCCCCTGGCAACCCAAGCGGAGGTCCTGGTATCTGGAATTTATTTTCCTTCTACAATTGAAACTTTGTAGCCTGGAGCGGAGCCAAGCCTGGGGCTCCCTCTGCGGCAGGCAGCCATTTCTGTTGGGGTTATAATTGAAACTTTGTTGCCTTAAGCGGGTGGGCCCGGCCAGGGTGTGCGGAAAGCTTTGCTTCCCCTGTTGCCGGCGGCAACCCTGGCCTGCTCTCTCAAGCTCCGTTCTGCTGCCATTTGTTTGAATTTGTTTACCTTCTATAATTGAAACTTTGTAGCTTGAGTGGAGGCTTAGGCCTGGCAAGGGCAGGCAGAAAGCTTGGCTTCCTCTGTTACCTAGGAAACCTTGCTCTCTGTGGCTGTAGCCATCTTGGTTTGGGTTAATTTGCATGCTAGTTCTGATTGGATGGTGAGTGTGGCTTGTGGGCGTGGCTTGTGGGTGTGTCGGAGGTATGGTCAATTTGCATATTTGTCTATTATTAGGTAGGATATTTAATGGGATTTATTAAATAACCCCAGATAAATGCTTGGCTCCTTAAACTACTTGATACATTTGCTAAGTCATCCTGGCAGACCCATGATGATGTGGTTCTGCTTGCAAGGAAACTCTCAGTAAACTCCACATGAAGTTTTTCAGGGTCACTGGCCAATTGGTAATGGAAATACTCAGGATTTTTTGGAGGAGGATCAAAATAATTTCTTTGTGCTTTATGATGTCAAATTCTGTGGTCACAGCCAAATACCTGACCATATGCTTAAACAGGTTCATACTCTTTTTTGTTGTTGTTCATTGAAATACCTTGGCCTCTTTCCCTGATAACAGTGCAACTTGCTTCTATGTCTCTTGGCTTGAACAAGAATGGAACACTGAATTACTCACCACAAAATGTTAAGTTAATCCTCTTTATGTCTGCTTTCCAAAGTGTATGGGTTTCTCTTCAATCAATGATACCTGATGTCAGCCCAGTAGATATTTAGCTATTAAATGTTGCCAGCCTATCTAATAAAGACAGAATATGCAAATTGACCATAACTCCGTGACAAAGATGGTGGCGCCCACAGCCAATAAGGAAGGAATATGCAAATGGGTGTGACAAGGTGAGAGGTGGAAGGAGGCTCTGGGCCGGAGAGAAGGTGGTGCCAGCAGCCAGGGGAAGGAAGGCCTATTCTTGCACAAATTTTCGTGCATCGGGCCTCTAGTTTAGAATATTTAGGTTCAGTTGTTAACTAGTACTTAGAAAGTTTAAATGGTATCCATTTACTAGTTTCTTTCAGTCACTGAATTTAGCTATACTAGTCAGTACCTGGCTTATATTATGTTATGCTTTATACTGGATTAATATCAGAAATATAGAATTGAAGAACATTTTTATTATTTTATGCAAAGTAATACAGGAAAATTATAGTTTATTAATTTATATGCTATTTCTTATATAAAGAATCGTATGATAAATTCCTGCTTGAAACCAGTGTCAAAGAAATTGAAGCAACTTCTGATGACTCAGTATGTTTTCTTTATTTAAGAGGTGGGAACTGTACAGCACAAATGTTTTTTTCCTTTTATTGCAAAGGCCACGGAATGAATATCTAATATCTTTAGGTGCCCTATTATGTTAAATTCTTAGCTGGTTTATTTTCCATCTTTTAAATGTGTATAGCACAGTTTTATAACTACTGCATGTGTTTTTAAAGACAAATAGGAAAGGTCACCTTCTTGAAGAGGCTTTGTCTGCAGACTCAATTGAAATCAGCTCCCTTCCCCTAGTCCCTTGACAAATTTTTCTTTCTAAGCACTCTTCTGTCATTGCATTTATAAAAAATTATAATTATTAGTTTTTGTTTCCTTGTTTATGTTTGTCTCCTTCTCTAGACTCTGAACTCTATGATCATAGAGAAATTATCTGTCTTGCAGTATGTTAGCCCTAACTGAACCCAGCACATAATAAATGCTCAATAAAAACTTAATGCTATCAAATTATGAATAAATTGCAACAATCCTAGTAGCATCAATCACTAAAATCTTATAGCATAATATTTCAAACATCTAGGAATGTTGTTGGGGTATTAGTACATGCTAATTTACATAATAATGTATTTGTCTCTTTTTAAAGGTTTGCCCCCCCCCCCCCTTGCTGGTCTGGTTGCCCTTCACTGCCCCCCTCTGCCAGCCTGGTCACCCCTCACTGCCCCAGGATTTTCACAATAAGCAATTATTAACCTAAGATCAAAATGAGATATTAAAGAACTAAAGAGATCACTAGAATTCATAACTTAGTAAATTAATAATTAATTGGTGTGCATTATTCAGGTAATATTATCTATAGCATAATACCTGTATCAGAGTTATATAGAAAGAAGGGACAGTGTGGCTGCATATTTCAAGTGTAGTTTTAGGATTTACAGTTACAGGGATAGATGCCTGTATATATTTCCTTGGACAAATTGTGTTTTACCTTTTTTTTGTGGTGGGAGAGGTACAGGCAAGGAAGGCTACATGGGATTCCTGTTGCATGTCAAGAAAATAGCAAAGATGAAATGGGGAATAAGAATTTAGGTCCGGAAGTATTCATATCTTCCTGACAACGGGAAAATCCTTTACCATCTTCCTTTCTACCCTTCTCCCTCCCTCCCACCTTCTCTTCCTTCAGTTGTCATATCTCCTTGGTCTCCTCCAATCTGTGACAGTTTCTCAGTCTTTCCTGGTCTTTCACGGCCTTGACACTTTTGAATAGTAACTGTCAGATATTTTGTGGAAAGTCTCCCAATTTAGGTTTGTCTGATGTTTTCTCATGAAAAGACAGGGATGAATTTTAGGGAAGAACACTATAGAGGTGATGTGCCCTTCTTGTCATATCATATTGGGTGGGGCACAGGACATCAACGTGACTTCTTTCTGGTAACTTTAACCTGGATCACGTGGTTTAGGTGCTGTACGCTAGGTTTCTCTGCTATAAAGTGTTTTTTTTTTCTTTCTATACTCAATTGGATAGAAGTGTGCTTTTTGTCCTCAGCTTTCTTGAAGTATAAATGACAAATAAAAATTGTATGTATTTATCGTGTACAACAAGCATGTCAAACCCATGGCCCGCGGGCCGCATGTGGCCCACAATGAATATTTTTGCAGCCCAGCCAATATAACGATATGTAAGAAATGTTTTAATAAAAATCTCATAACTTAATTTTTACAATATCCTGTTATACATAATTATTAATAACGAACTACAATGTTTGCTCATGACTAATTACTATAATCGTGTTGCATTCATTTCCCTTACACGCAGGCGCACCATTTCTCTCCACTAATACTAGCAGCGAATATCTTAGCAGCCAATTGGCACATCATTAGTCTTGGACTGACTTGTTTGGTGTGCACAAGAGGAAATATTTCGCTTTCGGAGAACAATAATAACTGCACAGAAGACATTATGCTAAGTGAAATAAGCCAGACACAGAAAGACAAATACTGCATGGTATCACTTCTATGTGAAATCTAAAAAAGTCAAACTTATAGAAGCAGAGAATATAATGGTGGTTGCTGAATACAAAGAGCTGAAATAAATGAGTAATTATTAACATAAAATAATAGAATATTTTAATAAAAATTAGTATTTTTTTCTTATACATTAACTTATCAGACACTGAATAACTGCACAAATTAATAAGCGAAACGCAGGACAGAAAGACATCCTGCCTAATTAGCATATTTTGCTTTTATTATTATAAACTTGAGGCCTGGTGCATGAAATTCATGCATGGGGGGGAGGGGGTCCCCTCAGCACAGCCTGCACCCTCTCCAATCCGGGACCCCTCGGGAGATGTCCAACTGCTGGTCTAGACCGGCAGTCAGACATCCCTCTCACAATCCTGGACTGCTGGCTCCTAACTGCTCACCTGCCTGCCTGAATGCCCCAACTTGTCCCCCCTGCCAGCCTGATCACCCCTAACCACCTCTGCCTGCCAGCCTCATCGCCCCTAAATGTCTCCCCGCCAGCCTGGTTGCCTCCAATTACCCCCTCCCCCCCACCTGCCTGGTTGCCCCTAACTGCCTCCCCCCCGTGGCCTGGTTGCCCCTTAGTGCCCCCCCTGCTGGCCTGGTTGCCCCCAACTGCCCCCCCTGCTAGTCTGATAGCCCCTCACTGCCCCCCTCTGCTGGCCTGGTCACCCCTCACTGCCCCCCTCTGCCAGCCTGGTCATCCCTCGCTAATCCCCCTGCTGGCCTTGTCGCCCCACGCAGCCTGCTGTTCAGTTGTTACTGTGAGGGCGTCATGACCAATTTGTATATTACCCTTTTATTAGTATAGATAGTCACCATGTTGAACATTAGCTCTCCAGAACTTATTTATCCCACATAACTTAAACTTTGTATCCTTTGACCAACATCTCCCCATCTACCCCACTCCCCAGGCCCTGGCAACCACCATTATATTCTCTGATTCTATGAGTTTGACTTTTTTAGATTTCACATATAAGTGAGACCATGCAGTATTTATCTTTCTGTGTCTGGCTTATTTCACTTAGCATAATGTCCGCTGTGCTCATCGATGCTGTAGTGTATGACAGGATTTTCTTTTTGTTTTGTTTTTTAGTTAAGATTTTTTTTTTAAGAGCAGTTTAAGGTTCATAGCAAAATTGAGGGGAAGATATAGAGATTTCCCATATGCTCTTTGTCCCACATATTCATAGCTTCCTCCATTATCAAAAACCCTCACTAGAGTGATACATTGTTAAAATTGATGAACCTACATTAACACATTATAATCAACCAAAGTCCATAATTATCCTTAGGGTTCATTCTTGGTGTTGTGTTCTGTGGATTTGGACAAATGCATAATGATAAATATGCATCATTATAATATCATTTAGAGTATTTTCACTGCCCTAAAAATCCTCTGTACCCCTCCCTTCTATTGAACTTTCCCCTTAACCACCAGGCAATGACTGATCTTTCTACTATATCCATAGTTTTATTTTTTCCAGAATGTCAGATAGTTGGGATTGTACAATATAAAGCCTTTCCATATTGACTTCTTTCACTTAGTAATATTCATTTAAAGTTTCTCTATGTCTTTTCATGCTTGATAGCTCATTTATTTTTAGGGATGAATAATATTCCATTGTCTGGATGTACCACAGTATATTTATATATTCATCTACTAAAGGACATTTTGGTTGCTTCCAAGATTTGGCAATTATGAATAAAGCTGATATAAACATCTGTGTTCAGGTTTTTCTTTGGACATAACTTTTTATCTCCTTTAGATAAATACCAAAGAGCATGATTGCTGGATCATATGATAAGAGTATATTTAGTTTTGTAAGAAACTTTCAAACTGTCCTTTTTAGAAATTAGGATGCTTTTATTTATTTATAATTAATTTTTGTAATTAAAGTAATATATGCATATAGTTTTTTAAAAATTGATATGTAACTTACATTAAAATGCATATCTTGAGTATTCAGCTTGATACATTATTAACAATGTGAACATGCCATTCTCATTGCTGAGTAGTGCTCCATTGTATGGACATAGACTTTTTCATTCTCCTAATGATGGACATTTGGGTTATTTCCTGTTTGGGGCTTCCTTATAAACTAAATGTTTGTGTCTCTCCCTCCCCCAAATTCCTATGGTAAAACCTAGGAAACCTCACCATGATGGTATTGGGAAGTGGGCCTTTGGGAACTGATTTAGTCATGAGGGTAGAGCCCTCATAAATGGATTACTAGTAGTGCCCTTATTAAAAAAAAAAAAAAAAAAAGGCTCCACAGAGCTTCTTAGCCCCTTCACTGTGAAAAGACATAGAAAGAAGATGGTCATCCATGAACCAGGAAGTGGGCTCTCACCAGATAGCAAATCCGCTGGCACCTTGACCTGTTTTGCAGCATCCTGTTCTCGTTTCATTATAAAAACATGTTTAAGTGCATTGAGTAAGAATCTGCAGAGCAATGAGAATGCATGAATGACAGCTATGTGCATCAACACGGTAAGTCTTTAAATCATAAAGTTGAGTGAGAGAAGCCAGGCCTAACAGAATGCATATGTTTATATAGAGTTTGGAAACAGGCAAAATGAAACTAGATTGATATTTATAATCGACATTAAAGAAATGCAAAGAGGTAAACATCACAATTTTTAAGTAAGCTGTGGCAGTCAGGGTGAGGGTAGGGAACTAGCTAAGTTTGGGAAGGGCAGGCAGGTGGCTTCTGGGGGCTGACAGTGCTCTGCTTCTGTGGGGGAGGTCACACAGGTCTTCCTTTGATAACAAGTTTTAATGTGGGCGCTTAAAGTTTTGGGTACTTTTCTGTGTGTTACATTTTGCTATTTAAGATGGAAAAGGTACTTAAAGTATATGAAGAGCAAAAGTCCCCATCCCTCTTCTCTCTGCAGAGGTGACACTGTGGGTCTCATTTGGTTTCCTTCCAGACACTTTTCTATGCAGCTACACCCCTAAATACACATGTACACAGGATACAATTTTCTTGTATTTCTCTTAAATGATATATGCTTCATTCCGTAACCTGTTTTCACTTGATGAGTCTTGGACCCATTAAAGCTCAGTCCACCTTCTTCTTCACTGCCATGCCATAGCTTTTCGCACAGTATTAATGCATTATAGCTGGACTGAATTAGTAATAGTGCCTATTGCATGGGGTCATTGTGAAGATTAAGTGAGATATTGGATGTAAACTGCTTAGAACCCTTAGGGCCTGAACCAGTTACTTCACTCCTGAGTGCTTCCGTTTGCGTATCCGGAGATGATAGCAGCTGTAAAGTGGGATTCACATGAGGATCAAATGGGTCAGGATAGGAAAAGGTGTTCCTAGCAGTGCCTGGCACAGGCAAGCGTTGGCTGTGAGAGCAGTAAAGGTGCGGATGCCCCTTGCTTTGATTATTGCGAAGGCACAGTTTGCTTTAGTACCTGGAAGGGCAGGTTCCCTGTCTTTATTGTTTATTTTGATCATTGTTTTTGCTCTTCTTCCTTGTTTTCTCTTCTAGATGCACTTTGTCATCTAGTTTCATAAATAGAGGTTAATTTACTGAAGTTATAGATTGATTTGAGGAGAACTGACATCTTTACAATATTGAGCCTACCCATCTGGAGGCAGATCATCTCTCCTTATATGCTGGCCCTTTCCTGCCAAACTGTCTTCCAAAGTGGCTGTATCATTTTGCATTCCCACCAGCAATGAATAAGAGTTCCTGTTGCTTCACATCCTCGTCAGCATTTGGTGTTGTCAAAATTCTGAATTTTGGCAATTCTAATAGGTGTGCTTTCCTTTTCAAGGCTGAATTTTATATATATAATCTATCCATTCATCCATTGATGGACACTTAGGTTGCAGTGTTGTGTATAATGCAATAATGAACATGGGAGTGCAGATATCTCTTTGAGATACTGATTTCATTTCCTTTCAATCTACACCCAGAAGTGGGATTACTGGGTCATTTGATAATTCTATTTTTATTTATTTATTATTTAAAAATATATTTTATTAATTTTTTACAGAGAGAAAGGGAGAAGGGTAGAGAGTTAGAAACATCGATGAGAGAGAAAAATTGATCAGCTGCCTCCTGCACACCCCCTACTGGGGATGTGCCCACAACCAAGGTACATGCCCTTGACCAGAATTGAACCTGGGACCCTTCAGTCCACAGGCTGACGCTCTATCCACTGAGCCAAATCAGTTAGGGCAATAATTCTATTTTTAATTTTTTGAGTAATCTCCATACTATTTTCTGTATGGATGTACCAGTAGAAATGTGTTGTGTTTTTTTCTCTCTCTCTCAAGAGTTTAAGAGCTGATTTATTTAGTTTCCAAACTTATGGGATTTGTGAAAGCTTTTCTTTTGTTAAAAATTTCCCATTTATTGTAAAATGGTAGAGTACATAGTTTGTATGCTGTTGATTTTTTTTGGAATCTATTGAAGTTTCTTTGTGACTTAATTCATAACCTATTTCTGTATCTGTTTCAAGTATTCTTAAAATGAATCTGTTTTTCTCCATGGCTTAATTTCCACATCTATGAAGCAGGAAGAAACAAAAATATCCAATTCCTTTGGGTTTTGTTTTGAAGGTTGCAAAGCCAAAGACCAAACTGAGAGAAAAATATTACACTTGCTCTTCTACCTTTTTGACACTTTCTTCTGCAATCTTGCAATGGATATATCTTGATGCAAGTAAACATGGTAGGGGAGAGAGAAAAATGAAAATATCTGTCCTTCCTGAAAATGGATTGATTATCACTGGGTAACAACAGGTGCTTAATCCTCTGTGGGTGCAAAATTCCGTTGACAGAGAGGGACTGGACAGAGTGGAGGAGTAACCACCTGTGATAGTGATTCTGATCTATTGTGGATTCCTTCTGGGCCTGCTGGCCTTAGATACTCATGTAAGTGAAGGTGAACCCTTAGTTGATGCTCAGAAGTATCACTGTGTACTAGAATGGGTGGTGGTCCTCCCAATAGGCTGATTGATGGCAAGCTGGCTAATCAATCAGAGAGCTAGTCTGGTTGCTTAGGAAGCAGCAGGTCTGCTCATTTAAATTTTCCACAGGAAGCGGATTTTGATGGCCAAGGACTTCACCTTATGAACTCAATCCAGATCTCTACTGCTAACCTCTCAGGTTGTTCACCATAGGACTCCATGCCCCTTAGCTCCTGCACGAATTCTTCTCATGTTGTCTCTTATTCTCTTTTCTTCTGTTCTGTGAATTCTTGTGGAACTCACTGTTGGCACCTTGCCTTCTCTTGGATGTCCTCATCAATGTCTCCTTCTAGTTATCAGGAGTTCTAAAGCCTTTCCAAATGCAACAAGTCATCGGGAAGTGTTTTAAGCTAGGTAGTTTTTATAGGAGTGCATTTGCGCTATTTGTTTTAATTTTACTGTATGTTTGAAAATTACCAAAGTTTACTTTGCAATTGGAAAAAATACATGCTTTTCCTCCCCCAAAAACCAGTAACCTTAGCTATTGGCAGTATTGCAAGAGGTCTGTACTTGACCTGTATGAAGACAGAGAATGTTGCTAATGCCTATCCACACACAAAGGAAATCTTGTCCAGGAAAGGACAGCATTTCCAGAACAAAAGAAGAGGGAAAGGGTTAAGAGAGTACCTGGAACTTAAGAGTATCAAGAGGCACCAGAATGATCTGTCAATATTTTGGGCTGTCATTAGAACAACAGACTCTTCACCATACAAGGCTGCGTGGTGTACTGTGTACAGGACAGAGCATGAAACCAGAGAGAACTGGTTAGAGTTCAGGTTTTGCTATATATTAGCTGTGAGATTTTGGCTAAGACACTTGGCCACATTGACTCCACATTCTTCACATGTGTAAAATGCTAGTTATAAAACTAATACCTGCCACCGATGTAAAAATATTGTCACTACTGATATAGTGAAATGGTAGATTGGTATAATACTTTAATCCAGTTACAAAAATTAGGAGGTTTTGAGGAGTGAGATTTAGAATTGCTTTCCATTAATTTGCTTACAAAGAGATATTCATCTTCCACTAGAGGTGTTGGTTGTGAAAACCTCTATGGAACTAATGATAGTTAAGGGTTTCTTTTTCATACCATCAACCAATTTTTAGCAGTAAGTACAACTCTCTGTATATACCATCCGATTTATTGAAAAGTGAATCAATAAATGTATTTATTGAATGCCTCGTTTCATAAAGGAATTTGAGGAAGGACCCTCAATTTGACATTCTTATATTTCTTTATATTTGGATCATGCATTTGTCTTGGTTTCCAAATATAAAATGTGGTGAGCTCAGCAGACCTGCCCCCAGTGTCAGCCCCTCTCTTTTTAGCATACCTCTCTGTGCTTCAGAAGCTGGAAAACTCAAACTACATGTCCCAGACACCTTTACTTGCTAATGTTTGGATGCGAATTGCATACATCAAAACTAAGACGTACAGGTCCTGTTTTGATGCTGCTGGCAAATACAGCTGCGGAGACCTTGGTTTTTCTGCAGCAGTCACTTACTCTGTCAGTGTTAGAAGCCTGGAACTATGGGGTATAGGTTCCTGATTCTATCTTCCTGATTGTGGCCGTGAGCCAGTTTGTCAGTGTTATTTAGGGAGTTATGCTTGGATGCTAGGCCTTCTCCAGCCTTTCCAATGATTGTGAATGTCCCCAGATTGCCCAGACAAATCCCCTTCTGTCTAGCGTAGCAAGCTGATTATTGCACTGAATCCTGATTGATTGACTTGTAAATGCTTTATGGGCAGGAACCCTGTGATATAAAGAAATGACCTTGCATTTTATCTGGAGTGAAACAGATGATAAATAAATGATTAAGTGTAAGTTTCAGTAAGATGTTTGAGTGCTACAGATAAAAATAAAGTTGGTAAAGGGGGTGGGGGTGCGGGAGATGGATGTTGCAATTTTAAATAGAGTGGTTTTGGAGAGCCTCGCTGATAAAAATGACTTATGAGACCTATTACTTCAATTGTGTGCAAGGCTGAAGTGTAGTTACTGTGTTAAAAACGCAATTACCCAGTTATTTTGTTCTCAGATAACCCCTCTAAGCGGCTGCTCTTTACCCACAGCAAACATGGCGGGCTCGACTTCAGCCCGACCCTCGAGCCCGCAATAAAGATGGCTGCAGCACTTCCTGTGTTTGCCCTCAACAAAGATGGCGGCCACGCTTCCTGGTCTCGGTTTTCGCCTTCAATAAAGATGGTGCTTGTGGCACAGGTTCCCTGACAGTCTGGATTCCGGTTGCAGTTTTATCTATTTTTTTTTTTTTTTAAGATACGTGTTCGCAGACGTAAGTAACAGGAAACCAGGAGCCCGTGTCCCTCTTTTCTCCGGGGCCCGCGCACCGCGCCTGCGGCCCGGGGCCTCCCCGCCCCGCGGCGACCCGAGCCAGGCCGGGGAGGGTGGCGGTGGGGGTGCCCGGGGCCCCGCTCTGAAAGTCATTCCAAGTCCTCTCTTTTTAGCGGCTCAGGGTGCCCCGAAAAACCTCTCGTAGCCGCCCTGTTGGTGATGCCACCGGGCGTCGGCGGCTGAGACGGGGAGGAGGAGACGTCCCGCCGGCGGCAGCGGAAGCGCCGCCCCCTCACCTGCCAGCACCGGGGTCGGCCCGGCTCACGCCCGCGGGTGTCCCCGCCGCCCGCACCGCACCCCTCAGCTCTCTGCGGCAGAGTCTTGGCCATGTGCCTTCCAACCGTGCGTGGCTGCGACCAGGACGGGCGTCTGGACGTTTTCCTTTTGCAGAAAAAGAACTCCCATTGAATGCCCCCGGCACGTGTGGCCATGGCCGTGTCGCGATGGCAGATTCCGAATCCTTGGAGGGAAGGGATGGCATCTCTGACCACATAGAAGCTTTACAGTAGACTGGACACACACACACACTGCAATGTCACTCTTGGAGGTGATGGTGTATAAGCCTTTTCTCCTGGGGCAGTGGTCGGCAAACTGCGGCTCTTTGGCCCCTGGAGTCTTTGGCAAAGGCCAGCTTAGGAGTACCCTAAGTAAGTGAATAACAATGCACCTACCTATATAGTTTAAGTTTAAAAAATGTGGCTCTCAAAAGAAATTTCAATCGTTGTACTGTTGATATTTAGCTCTGTTGACTGATGAGTTTGCCGACCGGTGTCCTAGGGTAAGAGATCCTTCAGCTGATGGGCACCTGCCGGTGTCTGGTCCCCACGCCCAGGGCTGATCAGGTCCTGCCGATGCCCACGCGCCGAAGGGCACCTGCGCGCACATGGGCGGCTTCTGCCGCGGTGGGGCAACGCTGCAGGAGGCAACGTTAAAAAACTCCCCACTGTTTCTTCTCAGCGATGTTAATGAAACGTCGCTCTGTGATACTCGAATAAAAAGTTGCTTTTTAAGCAGGGTCTCTGACCCCCCTTTTTTCCCAAATCTCTTAATAGCTGGAGGAATTGACCCCCTTGTGTGGGAAGCAAGAACAGAACAGATGATTCGTGTTCAGTGTTGCTAATTATTTTCAGAAACACTTGAAATTAATGAGGTGAATTAATTAACACAGCCCTGTGTTAAACACCGTGGTCTGGCCCTCTGCTAGGGTTCAAAGGATGCCCATTTCCTTAAGGAGCTTATATTGCAGGGCGGTGGCTTTCAGGGCGCATCGTTCCTGTCATCTGACCTTCCGTTTTGTCTCTTCCCAGGGGGAAATGGAGGCTAGAGACAAGCAAGTGCTTCGCTCCCTCCGCCTGGAGCTGGGTGCAGAGGTTCTGGTGGAGGGACTGGTTCTTCAGTATCTTTACCAGGAAGGGGTCTTGACGGAAAACCATGTTCAAGAAATCAAAGCTCAAACCACAGGCCTCCGGAAAACAATGCTGCTGCTGGATATCCTACCTTCCAGAGGTCCTAAAGCGTTTGATGCATTCCTCGATTCCCTGCAGGAATTTCCCTGGGTCAGGGAGAAGCTGGAGAAGGCAAGAGAAGAAGCCATAACTGAGCTGCCTGCAGGTAGGCATCAACAAGATAACTCCAAACCAGCTCCCAAATTGTTGGACTATGGCCTTTGGATTTGAAGTTGAGGTTTTAGGCTAGGAGGGGATCAGCAGTTCCCAAGAGTGGGTAAGGAGTTTGGACTGAAGACGTGGCGTTACAAGGATGGGACGAAGAGGTGGCATTAGGACGCGCTGGGAAGGAAGGAAGAATGAACCATGATTGAGAGGGTGAGGAGGGAGCTCAGAGAATATACTTAGAAATGCTTCCAGGGAAACTTGGCGAGTCACTTGGGAGACATGTTCTCATCTGAGAGCCAGGTCGTATCTCGGCCCTTGGCATCAGGAGCCATTTGGAAAGTGCAGATGGGAGAGCAGCGGTTAGGCCTCCTGATAGCTGCTTCATGGGGTGCCAGCCCTGCCTGCTGGAAAAGGTCAGATTCCTGAAGGAGGAGGCAGCCTCTAGGAAGGCATGCCCTGCACCTGTTCCCTGGCCGGTACTACATGGCCGGAAGGGATTGTTTGGGAGGCTGGCTCAATTTGTTTTTAAAGGTTATTGATTTAAAGTCATCCTTTTTAGTTTTGTTCAGACACCCAGAGTATTTAACTTGTAAGGGTAGTAGTTAGTGCAGGGTCTCATTTTGTTTTTTAAGAAAATTGGGAGCTATGGAAAATAGAAATAGTCCTAGTGCCATTAACCTGGCTTGTAGCAGGAAGAAGATGTGAAATGAAATACTTGTTTCTCTTAACAGCTCCCCTGATTTATGCTTTTTACAAAAATTGAGGAGCAGAGAACTGAACTGCCAAAAAAAAAAAAAAATTAAAAGTTAACTTGTAAATTTTTAACAGTTAGGAAATCAACATTCTCTGGAGTTTTCGATAGCAGTAATAGAATTTCTCCAAGTCAGTGGTCCCTAGCCTTTGTTATTATTGTTTTTAAAATAGCAGTATATCTGGCTAAAAAGCAAACACGAGTAATAAAAGACCACTTTTATTGTTTTTGCCTTAAGGACCTCATATTTTGAATGATTTTTCCAGACCACATTTAGTCAATACGCATGATTAATTTTTCTATTTTTATTAATGACATATGTCTGAATATCTGATCATCATGAGATAACCAGTTAACTGGGGAAGGCCTAGTAAAATCCCAGTGTAAAAAATATTATTTTCATTTCCTTGCATAATCAAATGACAGGCAAATGTATATTTTATGCTTTTTGAAAATAGCTGGCCTTTAAAGACCACAGGAATTCTCAGGTTGGATTGTCTTTACCAAATTAAATACTTCAGGTACAAAGCCTAATTAAAGTATCTAAGACATTTCTACCACTGTATTGAAAGCAGAATAAAAATAATATAGAATTGGGAGAAGTTAAAAAAATATTAGGGTATCCAGTGTCTTTTCCTGGTATTTGACTTAGAGGTTCCTTTGGCAACACATAGTTGAAAATAGCAAAACAGGCAAACTGAAAGTCTCTTTCAATCAAAATATTTACTTTAATTTTATAATCGTTTTGGGTGATGTAAATAGTACTGCTGTATATTTTTAATAGAGGTATGACCTCATTGTCATTTCTTCAGATTCATTCAGAGAACAAGAAAAAAATTAAGATTTTTAAAAAAACAAATGGTGAAAGTTACAGAGAAGTTAAGGGAAAAACAGTGTGTGTGTGTGTGTGTGTATGTATGTGTGTTTAAGTAAACAGAACGAAACAGTGTCGAGTGGGAAAAATCTAGTGTATTTGTGTTGAAGTTTAGAAAAATAATGTTAGTTTGTTAATTATGTGGAAGTGGTCAAATGCGATGATAGGTTGGCTGCTGCACAAATTAAGTACTCTTGTTGAGTCACACTACTATTGAAAAAATATTCTGAAGAGAGTTTGATTTACATATGCCTCTATATACTGCCTACAGTGACAATTACATAAACTCACATTCTAAATAGTTACTGTTAATTATTCAACGTTTTAAGTAGGATTGCAAAATATAAATAAGGTATGAAGACTAATGGTACAGTGAACATCTTTATCCCCATCACTGTTAAAAAAAGATACTACCATTGCCTGTGAGGACTTCTGGGTGCTCCTCCCCAACCCTAGCTTATCCTCAACCCCTACTCACTGAGGAACCCTGAATTTGGAGTCTATAATTTTCTTTTTCACTTTGTAGGTTTCCATTTTATAGTCACTTTAAAAACCTACATACATTATAGAAAATTCACTATGCCATAATTTTATATGTCTATGTAAGGGATGGAGGAAATGATATTATTTTAAAGGAGTTGTTAGTTAACAACCTCCTCTTTTTGAGGCCTTTAGCTTTGTGTTTAAATGAATTAATTTGATGGCAGTATTTTAATTCTAAAATTAAATTGGGACTTCATTGAAATCTTTTTTAAGTCTTAGAAAAAAATTAAAATTAAAGTGCCTTCAATTTAATGTCCCTATAAAAATGTGAATGAACCCACAGGCCTATTTCCCAGGACCTCGGTGTTTCTTCAGTGTTGTAATTGAGTAATTTTAATAAGCTTTTAAATACTCCATTTAAATTTTTGTAAAGGCATTTTGAATTTTGAAGAACTAGGCTGCAGGAAAATGTGGTGCTTGTATATGTATGTATATACATCACCATCTTCTGACCTTTTATAATAGTTTTGGTTGTAATTATTAATTAATTTGTATAGAAAAGAATGGTTTTCTCTTTGGCCAAGAGGTGGGTCTTTCTCCAACAATGAGCTGATTTTACTTTATTAAAAAGTTTTCTTGTTCTGGTCTTCTCAGAGATTCTTGGTTTCCCCTTTGTTAGTTGAATTTTTGTATTTCACTTGTAAATTTTGAGCTGCCTCAAAGTCCTTATTTGGTGATTGATCCTACTTAGTTCTTTTTATTTATGTTCTGGAATTAAACCTTTGATTCTCTCAGAATCTGCCTAGATGACTGGTCTCCCTATCTCTGTTAATAAAACTCTAAGATGTTAATAGAAAATTGATTTTGTGTTTTTCTCACCCTATAAGGACTCTTATATTTTAAAAGAGGAATTCTGGCAGTAAAATGACGTAATCCAGCTTGGCACCGTGGCAGGAACACTTGACAGTGTATCCCTTACTGGCCAGTAGACAGTAGATCAGCTGAAAGTCCTCTCTGGGCTCCTGTCAGGTCATTTAGGAGATGAGTGTAATGCTGAATTTGGGTGAAGGCAGCGTGGGCCGGCCTGTCTGCCTTCCCAGTACTCATGGGCTCTGTCTACACTGAAGCCTCTCTCCAGTGCCTGAGCTAATCTGGATCTACAAAGGAGGTTTATGGGCAGCCCCAGTCTCACTTGTTGGTAGGACTTAGCCTAAGTGATGGTAGGCGTGACTTCTGGGCCCCAGGACTTCCTGTTCCATTGTGTTGGTCCTGGCTGTGGGACTGGGTTTCTGTCATGATTCTCATGTAACAGTCAGCCTGGCAACCCTGCCTTTACCCCAGGCTTCCTTTAGGCTTGGGAGTTATTTTCCTCCTCTCTAAGCTAGATTCCTGCTTCACGTTCTCTTACCATTGGCAAGAATATCTTGGAACACAGCTCTGTGCCTCCTGTGTTAGCATCAGATGCCTCAGTTCTTTAGCCTGCTGGAGTGGCTGACCTGGGGTGACATTTGCTTCAACCTTGCCTGAGCTTGAGCTGGTCCTTGCCATGGACCCTGTGCCCCAGACTCCTTGGCTGCCCTCACTGGAACAAGATGCAGGGCTGGCCTGTTTTTCTTCTACTTACCAGCTCCAGGGCTCAGCCTGTCCCTCTGGAGCTGACATTGCCTGGTCATGTATAGATAGCTACACTGGTCACTGTCTCGAGGTGCTCTCTGGCTCTCACATATATACTTGGATGCATCTGAAATTACTGAGCAATAATGGCAAAAAATTTTAGGCATTGTTATAGGTTTATTAGAGAGATTTCTAGCCTGGGATTTTCCAGTCATACCATGACCATACTCTGCATAAGTTCAGTGTTGATCTCAGTTTATCTAGCTTGTGGTCTATCCAAGTACTTCTGTAGCTGAGTAGAGTTTACTTCATAGCATTGTGTGTACTAGAGAGGGAATGGTGGGTGAACATCCACAGCAAGACCCCTTCTTGTGGTAAGGGCAGAGAGTATAGATTTCTGTGTATCCTCGGCATGATTATCACATCTTCCTGAGCAACAGTGAGGTGCCAGGTACTAGGTAAAAAAGACACATGAAGGACCTCCCGATTAACTGAGGGGATTCATTTGTTCGTTCATCAAATAATGAATATTGATCATGTGCCAGACATTAGGTGCTAGGGATATTATAATAAACAAAGCCCCTACTCTTATGAGCTCACTATACTCTACAGTCCAATGGGGACAGAGAGCAAGCAAATGAATAAATAATACAGTCATGTGCCACATAACAACCTTTTGATCAATGGCTGATTGCATTTACGATGGTGGTTTCATAAGCTTATGAAGGAGCTGAAAAATTCCTATTGCCAGTGATGTCATAATTCATACAGCAACACATTACTCAGGTGTTGGTGGTGATGCTGGTGTCAACCTACTGCTGCCTGTTCTATAAAAGGATAGCACATATAATTATGTACAGTAAATAACCCTTGGTAATAAATAACTATGTTACTGACTTATATATTTATCATAATGTATTTTTTTCTCATTCTTTTAGCATGTAATCTTTCTACTTATTAAAAAAATTGTGCTGTACGATAGTGTGCTGTGTTACGCTGTCAGCAGGTTCATGCACCTCATGTTTACCACATCTCTTGATTGCATCATTTTCTCTTGTACTTGATTAAATCTCATGTTGTTTGTACAATAACACGCTGTACAGGTTTGTAGCCTGGGAGAAAGAGGCTGTACTGTATAGCCTACGTGTGTAGTAAGCTATGCCATCTAGGTTTGTGTAAGTGCACTCTATGATGTTCATAAAATGACAAAATCACCACAACCCATTTCTCAGAATGTATCCCATCATTAAGCAGCACATGGCTGTACATCAGGTGATGAGAGTCTGTGAAGAAAAACAGTATGTGTGCGGTAAGGAAGGGCTTAGCATATCATTAGGCACGGTCAGAGAAAGCCTTTCAGATGAGGGGACGTTCAGCAGAGACCTGAATTCTGCCACAGAGTGGATACAGGAGGAAGAGCAGTTCAGATGGTGGGAGCCCCAGGTGACAGTGTGGCTGGAGCGCAGGCCCCTCTGGGATAAGAACCTTCCTCCTGGAGATGAATCACAGCCCATGTCAGCATCAGTGCAGTTGCAACCATTTGTTGTTGTGCTTCCCAAAATGTAAGATGCGCGCAGAGCCATGGTCTTGGTAGCTTTTAAAATGATTTTCGATGGTAAGTGGAATGGGATTGAATCACATGGTGAGAAATTCATTTTCTCTTTCAATATTGAAAGCCAGGTGAAAGCCTCTGTTTGGTACAAGTATTTCTGAAACATCTTGCTTGATACTTGCCAGCTTTCTTTTTAATAGAAAAAAAGGTCCTCATGCGTAAAGCCTTCTTTGGACAGCAGTGTTTAGCTCAAATTTAATTGTTTTGCTTTTTTTCTTTTTCTTATATCCATTTAACATTTTTCTTCCATTTGTGGCAAGTAAAACTGATTTCTATTTATGAAGTTCCTTTAAAAAACACATTGCTTTGCCCTGGCTGTTTGGGCTCAGTTGGTTGAGCATCAGCCCACGCACCTAACAGTCTTGGGTTTGATTCCTGGTCAGGGCACTTACCCACGTTGGGGATTTGCTTCCTGGTCGGGGTGTGTACGGGAGGCAACTTATGGATGTTTCTCTTTCACATCGATGTTTCTCTATCTTTCCCTCTCCCCATGTTTCCCTTTCTCTTCCTCTCCCTTTCTCTCTCAAATCAATAAAAACATATTAAAGAAACCCACATTACTTTTATTTAAGTTAAAATGACTCAACTTAAAGAAAAATACTAAGAAAATAATAATGGTATGAGACTATGGCCTAAAACATGAAGCTGCTTTTCATCTATTTTCTCACTTAAAAAGAGTGACTGGAGTTTGAGGCAGGAACCATTGTCTGGATGGCATAGTTGGGGAAGAAGACTCTAGCTCTAGCTCAGATAGAAGAGATGGCCATATTCAAGGGTTTTTGTTTGTTTGTTTGTTTTGTTTTGTTTTTACTGTTTTGCTCATTCAGTTTATGTATAGTGGCTGGGAACTGGTTAAATTTATTAGTAGAATTGCCAGAATGACTTAATTTTAGACTGCCTAAATTGTAAACACATTAATTTGCTATTATAACAAAGTCAGCAAGATGAAGACATATCCTGGTATTCCAGACTTTTAGACTGGGAGGGACTTACAGTTCATCTAAGTTTTCTGAGAAAACCAAGTCCTAGGGAGATAGTGTCAATACTTAGCCATGATCACATAGCTACTTATTTGTTGCCAGCACTGGAATCCAGGCCTCCCGACTCTTGATTTACGACCTTTTCTGCTGTGCAATCTTGGCTCCCCACTGGGTTTGAAATGGAATTGTATATGCTGTAGTGTTAATAGTTGAAATTAGCTTTGTAAAAAATTGTGTTAATGGTTTGTTTTACTTTTAAGAAGAAAAATTTTAAGGGCTTTTAGAGGTATTTTGGAATAAGATTTTACTAAAATATTTTATTTTAATGAATGCTAATTTTAATGATTGAAAAGAAAATTTTGATAGTTCAGTACTGCATTTCATCAAAAGATTCCCTGCCCCCTGACCCTCTTCCCCCTCCAAGGCTGACATAAAGGAAGAGTTTTATTGAGTATTTACGGGACTGATGAAATAATGCATCTGTTGGCAGCTAATTGCAGCTCTTTCTAGGAATAGCAAACCATGTGGCAGTTCTCTCCCCAGCAGGGATGCATCTATCTCACTTTAAAGAGTGGATTTATTGTTCTTTTCTCTTAGAAATTATCACTGTGACTTTTTTTTCTCTTCCCTGTGGCTGTATGGGTCATTTGGCTACATCAGTCACCTTACTGACCATAAGAGGTTGATTTAGCTTCAACTTTGGCTTTTAAAAAACTACTGATCCCCAGACTTTACCCATGTCAATTCATGCCAAAATATGTGGAGGTGGGGTATGGGCAGTGGTATTAAAGATACACACACACTCTCACATGCACATATACCCATGCACATGCACCAATGCCCTAATAGGTTATTTTAAAGGAAAGCCAGGTTTGAGCTTCTTGTTTTCTGACCAGCTGATTAGGTGCATGGCTTCTTTCTCCTTATTGCTCCCTAAATATGGGCCTCGCACAGCTGTACACTTACTTGAGGAGCTGTTCTTGGTTTTGCAGGGGAGGAGGTGGAAGGGTAGTAGGAATGGAGATGTAGAAGGATATAGAGTTTTGTCTTAAATCTATAATCACAGATGTTTCCAATTCTCTGAATATCTTGAACATTGTTGCTTAAGAATATTCCGGAATCTTAGACCCCATATAGGTGTCACTCTGACATCAACCTTAAAATGCATTAGAACTCTAGGGGAATACATTCATACATAGAACGAATTTGATCAGAGGGTTTGAATAAGCTGGTGAATTTGGATTTGGGGAATTATTTTCATCGCTTCTTCGCATTGTTTGGAAATTAAAAACCACCCACAATACTCTGTGCTCTGTAGATCAAGCTATGTCCAAATGGAGACGGAAACTGCCAGTGGAGAATGCGTTGGATGCTGCTCTCAGATACAAAGTGAGCTGAAGATGGCTCAAGGATGGATGAGAGACAAATGGCCAGCGGGGAAGAATAGGACCAGCTTAGTCTGTCTGTGGGTTGGTCAGACAATCTGTTTGTAATTAAAAATGAATTTTAATCTTTTCTGTGTTCCACAAAGAACCTCAAATAATATCAGTAAAATACTTACTCTGTGTCAGGCACTGTTCCAGGCCCTTGACACTTATTAATTTATGTAATCCTGACAGTTACCCTTATTGCATAGATAAAGAAGATGGAGGTACAAAGATGTTAAGTCATTTGCTCAAGGTCATATAATGTGGAATCCAGGCAGTTAAATGTCAAAGCCTGATAATTCATAGCCTATAAAAACAAATTCTCAAAATTAGTTTTTCTTTCCTTCCTAATTCTGATTACTTGTGGCTGCACCAGAGCCCAACATTTATCAGTCCCATGCCCTCTCCTACTCCAGTCTCTCCCAGACGCATAGCACTAGGGGCTTTTCTGACTTTCTCTTTCCTGCCTATTGTCAGAAGACTAATTCCTGGTTGGAACCTCTCTCTCCCCCATCTTACTTTATGTGTGTGTGTGTGTGTGTGTGTGTGTGTGTGTGTGTGTGTGTGTGTGTGTTTGGCTGGAAAGGTCTAATGTGAGGCCATATGGGGTCAAGGAGCAGAGCCCCTGGGTTGCTCCTATCCCATCTTGATACCTTGAGAGTAAAAAAAGACTAAATTTTCTTGGCTGTGATTAGAGACAGACATTGTGTCGGCTCTCCTGATACTGCGAGTCGGGTCCCACTTTTACAGCTCTTAAATCCTGCTATCAACAGGCTGCAGTTCCAATAACCAGCTTTTCTGGTGGTGCAGCCTCAGAGTTTAATCATACACTTAGCAAGGTAGCTTTCTCTTTTTTATGAGTGCAGTTCAGACTTGCAGGCTGTTGTTATAGCTAGCTGCAGGAATGTTTGCTTTTGCTTAATTTTAATAGGCAGCTGTGTTTATACTTGTTCTTTAGTTTGAGCGGCATATGATTCTTTGGAGGACTTTTGCCCCCAGAGAAAAAAAAAGTACTGTACTTTTCCAAACAGTAAATTTTAATTGAGAAGGAAATATAAACTCTAGAAGTTTGGGGCAGGTTTTAGTCTTAGGCTTTATTTTTTGTTAATGTTATAAAAGAAATCTTAACTCCTTATAAGAAGTGCCAAGTTGACAATTCCTGGAAATGTCCATGTTCTATTTATGCTCAGCACCGTAGCAGAGAGGCTGGTGACGCTGTTACCAAAATAATATCGCTGAGCTGTAGTAAGTGGCAAACAGGAGGCTTGAGGTTTTATACCTAAATAGAAGGCTTTAATAACATCTCTCAGTTCCACCATTTGTGCGTAAGGTATATGGGTGCTGAATGATAATGGTGAAGTGGTTACAGAGAATTCCAGAGCAAGCAGAGCACATCTGCTGGGACTTGTCCTGTTGTTAGAACTGCAGAAGGCTAGAGCTGGAGGGATCTGAGAGCCCCCAGTTTACAGATAGGAAACTAAGGAATGAAAGTCAGTCCACTAGCATGTATATGGGCTCTTTGGTTCAAGCGTAGACTTGTTTTTTTTTTTTCTTCTTTTAAAAAATATATTTTTATTGATTTCAGAAGAGGAAGGGAGAGGGAGAGAGAGATGTAAACATCAATGATGAAAGAGAATCATTGATTGGCTGCCTTCTGCATGCCCCCCCCACTGGGGATGGAGTCTGCAACCCAGGCATGTGCCCTTGACTGGAATCGAACCCGGGACCCTTCAGTCCACAGGCCCACACTCTATCCACTGAGCCAAACCAGCTAGGGCTTCTTGATAACATAAGCGTAGACTTCTTGATAACATAAGCAAATATAGGGATTTTCCCACTGTGTACTGGGTAGACCACAACTTTAAAGAATTCCTAAAGTTCTAGGAGTGGGGAAGAAACAGTTCCAAGAGGAAGAGGTGAAAGCTGTTTAAAAGGTGTCCGCTGTACTCTGTCACTCCCATTCTTTTTATATTGAACAGGTTCCACACTTGCAGGCCTGAACAGAAATGACAACTCTTTAAGGAAGGAGAATGTTCTACAGCAAAGCCCAGGTTGAAGGCCAGAGGTGGTAGGAAAAGTACAAGAGAGCAATGTTTAGAGCGAGATAGGTCTTAAACTTTTTCAAAATGAGGAGATATTGGGGGAAAATGGATTGAGGATGTTAAAGTAGAGAGGAGATTAGAGAGAGAATTTGGATTGGGTTCTAGCTAAAGGCTTTACATACGTAAACTCACTTTATCCTCATATTTGAGGATAGGTCTTTGAGGTAAGTACTATTAAAATTATTTGCATTTAAAAATGAAAGTATTCGCTAAATTGCCCAAGGTGGCATAACTCAGGTAGTAGCAGAGCTGAGATTTGAACATGGACAGTCTGGTCCTCCAGTCCCTGCTTTTAATCACTAGGCTACCCTGTCTCTCCCTAATACCAGTTCTTGGTTCTGCTCAGAGTCACTTGGGCAAGCTATAGCTTCTTTCTTTTCCGACCCTTTCCTGCCTTGGTTCTCACAGTTAGCCAACATTTCCATTGAGTGTTTTTTTTAAAGAGCTTACCAAATGACAGCTCTTTAAGGAAGGAGAATGTTGGGATATTAAACAACAACAAAAAGAACTCCAAAGAAGATAAGAAATGTTTTCTAAGAAATGGGATTAAACAAAATAAAGATTTTGAATGGGATTGATATGGCAGTTTTTGTTTATTGAATTTTTAAATATGTATCTCTTCCCGTTTTAAATAGGCATTTGATGGTGCTATGGGCAAATGTGCTTTTTCAGGCTTCTCATATTTGTTTGAGCCCTTTTATTCCTTTATGTGCCAGCCAGGATCCATCCAAGAGGCAAAAACCACACAATAATTTGAACAAGAAAAATTTAACATAATGAATTATTAACTAGCAAAAAGTTAACTGTGGTTAACTACTAAAGGGGTAAATGAGGTCTCTAAGCAATATGGAAATAGCGATTGCAAGAAGCTGCTTTTTTCTAGAGCTGAAGGAGAGTAAAGGATGGAAGCTCTAAGAGCTTGCAAGAGGTCCCTCCCCACCCCAAGACCTCCTTGGAAATGAATTGACTGCCTCATTAATTTGTAGCCTGCTGGTGGCCAGTCATCTTTCCAGAGGGTATAGGGTGGAGCTGGTCTGGGAGAGCAGCCTAGCTGATTGAGAAACTTGGTAGGGAATGTAGGTGGACCTGAGCTGATCCTCAGAAAGCTTCCTGCTGAGTGGCAGAGATATTCCCTGGAGAATGAGCACCATGGGGTTTTCCAGATGCCTCTGCCGTCACTGTCCCCTTTAGAGGGCGTAACACATCCCAAACCAGAATGAAAAGCCCCTCCTTCTGCTATGGCCTTGCAGTGCCCCTCTATTGATGAAACTAACACTGAACCATCTGGCAAAAGAGAAATGTTTATAGAGTCTAGCCCCAGTATCACCAAGTAGGGGAAGGGGGTGAACTTAGAGCTGAGAAGTAATGCATTGCTAATTGGAGCATCTCATCTGTAAAATGATGATAGTGCATAATTCCCAAAGTAGTTCTGGGAACCTCATTCATTCATTCATTTAGCCAACATTTATTGACCATCTACCATTTCTGGCTATTCTGCTAAGGCTCTGAGATTATGGTTGTCATTGTCTATTGTTTCTTTGTCTCTGCAACTAGACTGTAATCTCCTCTAAAACAGAAGAGATTACAGTCTAGTTTTGTAATCTCCTCTAAAGCAGAGGAGATTACAGTCTAGTTTTATCTCTGTACCTGCAGAATTTGTTTAGCATAGTGCTAGATACATGTTAATCTTCACATGTTTATTAAACGAATGAAGGAATGACTATAAAGATAATATAAAAACAGTCATACCCTCAATTAGTTTAAATTGTACTTTGGGAAAGGTAGAGGTAAATACAACACAACACAACACAACACAACACAACACAACACAACACAACACAACACAACACGGTATTGTAGTTATCTTTTGTTGCACAACAAGCTACTCCAAAACTTAGTGGCTTTAAATAACAATCATTTATTTTACTCATGAATGTGCAATTTGGGCAGGGCTCAGAAAAGACAAGCTCATTTCTGCTCTACCTGGTGTCAGTTGAGGTGGCTTACCTAACTGGAGCCATAGGATCCATTTCCTAGCTAGGTCACTCACGTTGGTGGTAAATTGGTGCTGCTTGTTGGTTGCTCTCCACCTGGGCCTTTCTGCTTTAGGCTGGGATTTCCTCAAAGTATGAGGTTGAGTTTCAAGAGGCAGGAAGCGGAGGCTGCCAGTTCCTTAAGGTCTGGGCCCAGACAATGGCATCCTGTTAACTTTTACTGTATTCTTTTGGTTAAGCTGCCCCAAGGTCCAGATTCAAAGAGAGATAATAGAGTACTCACATTTCCTTGGGGGGGGGGGGGAGGGGGAAAATGTGGGGGGGTGTAAAATCATTTTGGGGCCTTATAGCACTTATCAGATGAAGTGATTTAAAAAATATATTTTTTTATCATAAATGGGAAATTTGCTGTCATATACGAGAATGATGTAAATTAATGACAAATGTTTATTATTAGTTTAATAGAAAATGTTTTTTAAAAAGTGACATAGCTCTATTTTTCTGAATGTAAAAGCAACACATATTTATTGTTTTTAAAAAAGGCTCTAGAAAGATATCAAGAAAATGGAAATCCTACCTAATAATAGATAAATATGCAAATTGACCATACCTCTGACACGCCCACAAGCCACACCCACAAGCCACGCCCACCATCCAATCAGAGCGAGCATGCAAATTAACCCAAACCAAGATGGCTACAGCCACAGAGAGCAAGGTTTCCTAGGTAACAGAGGAAGCCAAGCTTTCCACCTGCCCTTGCCAGGCCTAAGCCTCCAGTCAAGCTATAAAGTTTCAATTATAGAAGGTAAACAAATTCAAACAAATGGCGGCAGAATGCAGCTTGAGAGAGCAGGCCAGGCTTGCCGCCAGCAACAGGGGAAGCAAAGCTTTCCGCACACCCTGGCCGGGCCCACCCGCTTAAAGCAACAAAGTTTCAATTATAACCCCAACACAAATGGCTGCCGGCCTTGGAGGGAGCCCCAGGCTTGGCTCCGCTCCAGGCTACGAAGTTTCAATTGTAGAAGGAAAATAAATTCCAGATACCAGGGCCTCAGCTTGGGTTGCCAGAGGGTGTGGCCGGCCTGCAAACCACCACAGGCCCCTCGCTCAGGCCACCCCACGCCCCAAGGGAACCCCCACCTGATCCTGGACACCCTTCAGAGCAAACCAGATGGCCCCCACCCCTGTTCCAGGCCTCTATCCTATCTAATAAAAGAGTAATATACAGATTGATCATCACTGCAACACACAATATAGCTGCCCCCATGTGGTCAAAGATCCTGCCCCCATGTGGACACAAGATGGCCACCACAAGATGGCCAGCAGGAGAGGGCAGTTGGGAGGCACCCAGCCTGCAAGGGAGGGCAGTTGAGAAGGACCAGGCCTGCAAGGGAGGGCAGTTGGAGGTGATCAACCCTGCAGGAGAGGGCAGTTAGGGGTGACCAGGCCGGCAGAGGAGGGAAGTTGGGGGCAAACAGGCTGGCAGCAGAGTGGTTAGGGGGTGATCAGGCTGGCAGGCAGAAGTGGTTAGGGGCAATCAGGAAGGCAGGCAGGCAAGCAGTTGGGAGCCAGCAGTCCTGGATTGTGAGAGGGATGTGCGACTGCCCGTTTAGGCACATCCCTTGAGGGGTCGCACATCCCTTGAGGGGTCCCATATTGGAGAGGGTACAGGCTGGGCTGAGGGACAACCCCCTTCCGTGCATGAATTTCGTGTACCAGGCCTCTAGTCTCTAATAATTATACTAGAAGCCCAGTGCATGATTTAATCATGCACGTGTAAGCTGTCTGTCCGCTGGTCGGCAGCTCCGAAGTCCCTGGGCCCCTAGGGTGAGGCGGGGCGGGGGCATGGTCCTCCTGTGGCCGGAGCCCAGGCCAGGGTCTTGCCTTTGCCTCCCACCCAGGAAGGCTGGGGCCGCCGCCATGTGCTCCTGCGGCCCAACTGCCGCCAGACTCCTCCCCGGGGAGCCGCGCCGCCCACCCACCGCCCGCCCACTGCCCGCCTCCTCCAAACCTCCAAAACGCCGGCTGGGCTCGCTGCCCCAGAGGCCTGTCTGTGCCGCAGCACAGCCAAGGCGCAGATGCTGAGCTTGCGTCGCCGCTGGCAACGCGAGCTCAGCGTCCTGCCGGCCCAATCACCACCCCAGCCACCCCAAGTCCCGCCCCCTGTGTCACCCGCTGGCCCAATCATGGGCATAGCGGAGTGATGGTAATTTAAATATTACCTTTTTCTTATGTAAGATTGCCCCCAGATAATCATGATTTAAAATAAATGAATAGTGAAATGCAATATTTGTTTTTTTTTACCATAGGAAATTCTGTTTTTGAAGCTCTCTCTTTTCCAAACTCCACTCATTTTCAGAAAGTTATTATTGAAACTTAAAGATTGAATTTCTTATATGATGTCAAATAAAGACTAAAATTTAGGTTATATGTATGTGTGATACATATATATATATATATATATATATATATATATATATATATATTTTTTTTTTCCTCCAGAGAGTAAAACTTCCTGAATCAACTTGAAGTAGTCTTTTCAAATTATTACCAAGGCTAGTTGCTATTTCCAAGGCTTGTTGCTATTTCAATTTGCAGAGGTTGGGGTGGGGAGCAATGGACTTAAATGACCTTCTCCAAATGACTCTTAAGGAACTATGAGGAATATTTTTCACTCAGCTGTTTTTTTTTTCTTTTCTGTTTATCTTTCTATGAGTTTTCTATGAGTATTCTATTTCAAAGTGTTTCGCTAGATATTACATAACCCGATTTTTTTCAATGTCTTCTATTTGGTATGCTTTTAAATATTATAGTTCTGAATCTTTTCTATTTATTATTTTCCCTAAGCAGTTAGACTGTAGGTGATTAAGCCTCTACCTGTGCCATTTTAAAATAAATTTATGTCCTTCAAATGGACTATATTTATAAAAAATATAAGTGTTCTGGATAGTAGAATAGATTCCTCCCTCACCCTTGCACTTAGAAAGGCATTTCTAATGACTCTTTTCACTTAATCAGAGTGTATTTCAAAGGACCTGTTAAAACCTTTGGTGGAATAATCATATCCCATCCTCCTCACTTCTTATTACCAGGGTAGCTACCATAAACCACTGTAGGAATTAGGAGGAGGTGACAGATAGTCATTGGAAAGAGCAGTACCTGAAACTCCAAAACTTTGCTTCCTGCAAGCATTTATTTAATATTTACTATGTGCCAGTTAAACAGGGCAGAATTTAATAAGGTATGATCCCTACCTTCAAAGGTGCTCCAAATAAATGAGATGATACCTATGAAGTGCTTACAACAGAGTAAGGCATCTATTCAACATTCACTGGATGTTAGTTGTCCTTAATATCATTTGATGTGACTGAAGAGTGTGACACAGAGAGGCCTGTGAAAGGAACGGGGATAGCTCCACTTGGCCTGTGGGAAGACAGTACGGGTAAGGCTTTAAAGAGAACGTGTATATCTTTTGTTGAGTGTTGAAGGGTAAGTAGGAGCTCACTAGGAAGGCAAAAGGGGAAGGGCATTCTAGGCGAGGTAACAGAAAGTGCCAAGGCATGGAGGCACTGTGAACATGATGGGGTGGGATGACAGCAGCTAAGGCGGGGGGATCCAGCCCAGGACTGCTCATTGTGGGCCATGTAAAGGTCCAACAGGAAATGGAGCACAACTGATGACTTTTGAGAAAGGGATTGACATGAACAGACTTGCATTTAGAAAGCTCACTGTAGTGACATATGGATGGGAAGCTGGTGAAAATGAGGCAAGGAACCCAGTTAGGAAGCTGTTGGAGTAATTCAGATGAAACATTGTGGTGACAAGGCACTGACATTGAGGATAGAGAAAAGGGGAACGGGACTGAGAAAGATTTGGAGGAAGAATTAGTATATGAGTTCTCAATGGGGGATATGGTCCCATGGGGGCCAAAATTGGTTCTGGGGAAGGGGTGTTAAAAAAATCTTAGCTATTACAATTGTTTGTGGCCTTCCAAAGGGCTACAGAAAATAAACATACTACATGTTATAGTTTTAAAATTTAGTGGGAGGGATGCAATTAGGGGCAAAAATGTCCAAAAAATCTTTTTAGGGAGACAATATTGAAAAAAAGGGGTGAAAAGCATTGGGTTAAAAGTACTCATCACCTGACTGAGCTCTGGGCTGTGGGAGAAGGCGGATTCTAGGCTGATGCTCTGATTTCTGGTTTAGACAGCTATTCAAATTCACCGAACAGGGTATACAGGGTGAGTGGTTAGTGCATAGGTTATGCTGTTTATGAATTTAAGCTAATAATGACTCACATTAATTGAGCACTTATTTGAAGACAGGCCCTTTAAGAGCTTTACATTTATCAATAGTGTGAGACAGATATTATTTTTGTTTCCATTTTTTTCAGATGAGGAAGCTGAGATCTAGCCTAGAGCCACACAGCATTTGCTCAATGAAAATGCTCTGTAAGATATGAGTGTAGACTAAGGTAGAAGTTCTGCTTCTACCTTTATCTTCTCAGGTGGATTATTTTGGGTTTGTTTTCTTTCTTTAAATTTTAATTTCTTCATTTATAAAACAAAGCTGCCTCTTGCTCATCTCCAAGAGTAGTTATTAAGGTTAAATAAGAGGACATATGAATGAATCTTTTAATACATAATGTGCTGTGTAAATGTAAGTAGTATTTTTAACATTAGCTGCTACCCCCTAGGTAGTCAATAAGTGCCATTTTTTCTCCCCTGCCTCTCCCCTCTGTATTCAGATAGCTCCCAGAGGATTGGAAGGAAAGCATGAAATCTCCCCAATATGCCCACCATTTTTGTTGCAACTGTATCTGTGTCTTCTGACTCTTCCCCTCTCTTCAATCTCAGAAGATGACTCTAGCAATTTTTATTTCCTTGGGTTTTCATGAATGCCCTCCCATCTAAACACAGTGATTTACTTCTCAAGCGGTGGTCATTTGACATCTGCCCCTTATAGCTGTTTTTGCAGAGGTCATCATTGACCTTTGGTTATATCCATGGACATTTTTCAGATTGCCACTCTCTCTTGCATTCTTGGTGTTTCCTCCTTCCTTGGTCCTGTTTTCCTTTTGTCTCTCCATCTACTACTTCTCTCATATGCTAGCCTTTTAAATACTTGTATTCTCCCAAGTTGTGTTAAATCCTTCTTCTCCTCTCACTGGCACCATTCTCCTTGGGCAAAGCCCATCTGCATCCATGGCTTGGTGACCACCTCATTGCTAACTGCCTCTAAATCTCTATCTTCAGCCCAACTAGATACCTTCACTCTGGTCTTCTGTACCTTAACTCAACATGGCCAAAATAAAACACCTCATCTCTCAGATCCAACCTCCTGCTTCTCAATTTATTTTCCCCAGCTCAAATAATATATTCCCTTACTCAAATAGAAGAAACATTCCCCCCCCCTAAAGTCAGGTTTTTGTTGTTGTTGTTTGTTTTATTTTAGTTTTAAATAATGTAGCCCAGATATTGCTTCTTTCTTGAAGTTTTGCATGACCCCTTATGGCTGGCTGAAAACTCCTGTGTTTCCAAAAGCACCAAGAGCATATATCTATTTATGGCACGTCCATATTATGGTAGAATTTTGTTCTTCAGTAGACTATGAGTTTGTTTAGAGCAAGAACTTAATTTCTTTTAATTTTTTTATTTTTTAAAATATTTTATTGATTTTTTTACAGAGAGGAAGGGAGAGGGATAGAGAATTAGAAACATTGATGAGAGAGAAACATCGATCAGCTGCCTCCTGCACACCCCCCACTGGGGATGTGCCTGCAACCAAGGTACATGCCCTTGACTGGAATCGAACCTGGGACCTTTCAGTCTGCAGGCTGACGCTCTATCCACTGAGCCAAACCGGTTTCAGCAAGAGCTTAATTTTTTATCTTTATATATTTTGAACCTAGCACATTGCGAGATACTTAGTGGGGCCAATAAATGTTGGTTGAATGAATGAATAAGTGGTCACCTTATTTGCTTTCCTCACCTTTCTCTTAATCTCCAAGCACCTTAACTATTAATATTAGTTTGTTAGGTTACTATAATAAAATATAATAAAATAAATAAGACTAGGTGGCTTAAACCACAGCAATTTATTTTCTCACAGTTATGGAGGTTGGAAATTCAAGATCAAAGTGTCATTATGTTTGGTTTCTTCTGAGGCCTCTGTGGCTTGCAGATAGCCCCCTCCTGTTTTTTCACCTGGTCATCCCTCTGCATGTGAGTATCCCTGGTGTCTCTTCATGTGTCCTAATCTCCTTTTATGAGGACACCAATCAGATTGGGTTAGGGCTACCCCCATGGCCTCATTTTAACTTAATTGCTGCTTTAAAGACCCCATCTCCAAATACATTCACATTCCAAGGTGGGTTAGGGCTTCAACATAGGAATTTTGGGGAGGCACAATTTAGCCCATAGCACTATTATCACTAATTTTTAAAATTTTTATCTTATTTTTCAGTTTTTCCTGGATAGCCAGCAGTTAATAACTCCTTAGTTCTTAACTTTCCATGAAAGTGATTTTTTTTGGCATTTCTTACTGGTTGCTATTTAGTGTTAGCTGAATGCCAGCCATTAGTCATTCATACTTAAAAATTTGTTCTGGTCTCTGTTTAAGGCAATTTCTAACCTGTCTGTCTGTTTATTAATTCATTTTGTCAGCATTATTAGTAACTGTTATAATAATGAAATCTCACATGGGAAGGTGTTTCTTGCCTTTCTTATTGATGAATATTCTAGTTGTGGAAGTACAGGTTAATTATAGGAGTGGGTACAGCAATCTGAACCCTAGAAACCCAGCACTGTCTAGGGCCAAATCATTTTAAAGAGGAGATTAAATTCTAAGACTAAACATTAGCCCCTTTGAGCTGATACTCCCAGGAACATTGCACAAAACAAAATGAAAATCACCCTCTCCAGAATGCACATACCCCAACAGACTTCTAACTCCAGAACTGTACTTTGCTAAGAGAATAATTTTGTGCACATAGTAGCCTTGATTCTTAGATTCTGGGCTCCCCCAAGAATCTGCATTTTTGGTTTATTTTACATCCAGTCCCCTGAGCTATTACCCCATTTATTTCCCACAAATGCTAGAGACTTGGACCCTGCTTATTTTTTTACTGCTCCCCTCCTCCCCCCAACTTTTACCACTTGTTGCTTGGGTTTCTCCTTTCTCAGGCTCTACTTTTCTTTTCTTTTTTTTCCAATTTTTTTATTAAGGTATTATATGTGTACATATCTTACCATTGCCCCCCCCCCCACCCCACTCCCATATATGCTCTACTTTTCTTAATATCTCATGGACATTCCTTCTTCCTTTTTTATTTACCTTCTTCTTTCTTCTACAATAGCCTTCTCTTTTCAGAAACAAATGGAACGATTTGTTTCAGAAACAAATGGAACGATTTCTAAGTTATTTTGACTATTTTCTCGCCACCTTGCCTTCTTGCTTTTCGTATAGAGCAGAGGTCTATTCCTTATGGGTGGAATCCAGTCCACTACCTGTTTTTATAGGGCCTGTGAGTTAAAAATGTTTTATTTTTCATTTTTAAAGGGTTGAAACAAAAACAAAATGAAAGAATAATATTTCATGATGTGAAAATTATATGAAATTCAGATTTCAGTGTCTGTAAATAAAGTTTTATTGGAATACAGTCGTGCTCATTTGTTTACATGTTGTCTATGGCTGCTTTCACACTGTACCAGCAGAGTTGAGACCTTGTGTCTGACAGAGCCTAAAAAATATTTACTGTGTGGCCTTTTACAGAGAAAGTCTGGCCACTCAAGAGCGAGAAGGGCTGGAAAATAGCTTTTCCTGACAGGAATCAGCTTTGTTTACCTTTCTTTTCTTGGTGCTTAACAGAGTGCTAGATTAAACCTAATGCTTAGTTCTAAAATTGCTTTGAGAGTCAAAACTGGAGAAGCCTTTCTTCAGGGCAGACTTTTCCTGTGAAAGAATGTTATTATCTTTGCCATTTCTTTTGAATTTAATTTTGCCAGAAGAGGTTTATCATACCAGGGCCATTGAACCTTTTCTTTCATTTCTAATATTGTGCATAATAGAGAAAGATTAGGTAAACCAAACAGACGAAATTCCTTTGTACTCCGCATACTCACAGGAGGATTTAATTACAGTTTCCTCATGGTTTAGTCTCAAGATTTTTAAGTATTGGGGCAATGAGATAATGTTAGCATTTGAGTACTAACCACAAAAAGAGTTAAGCAAGGTTTGTAGTCATGAGCATTTGGTTTTTGTTCCCATCCATTAGATATTTTGTGTATTTTTATGCCTCCCTCCTCCCCCTCTCCCTGGCCCAGCCAATCATGTCTTTGTTTTTACCTTCTTTGAAGGAAATAATTTATCATTGAAACTCAAACCTGACAGGTAATGCCAAGCAAGGGTAAGAATTTCTTCCCATTCCCCAAGATAGCCATTGTGCTCTTTCTCTCTGTTTTCAGAAGTGTGACTATATTGGGTTTCTTAATCCCCTCAGGCATTTGTTAATAATACCTTTTTGAGTGTTCACCAAGTGCTGTGGCCTCTAAAAGGCACCAAAAGGATTACATCAGAAATAGAAGGTAGAGCCCTTGTCTTTCAAGGAGTTTGTAGTCTATATGGCAGGAGAGGGTGACATGCATGTGAATTTCTGAACATTTAACAACAGGCTATAAGAATTATCAATGAATGGAGTTCCACCAGAGCAAGCAGCATGAGAATTGTTAATAGGAAGGTGGGTAAAGTTGAGAATGCTCCTAGGGTGACTGAGTTTTTGAGGAAGGCAGTCATTGATTACTAGGGAAGAGGCTAGTCCAGACAGAGCAGATGCTGAGTACTTCCTCCTAGATATCTTCCCAGGATGCCTTGCTAGAATGTTAAACCTATTATGGAAAATGGAATGAGTTTTTTTCTGCTAAATTCAGGCCTCTTCTTATCTTCAGTATTCTCATCAATGTCATTTTGTTTTCTGAATTATGCACCTGTCTTTTACAAATTCAGTTCTTGTTGTGAGGGGAAGGACAACAAATAGGTTGTTTGGATCAAATGAATTCTTGTGTTTAAAAAAGAGAGAGAGAGGTAGGTAAGAGAGAGGAAATGAGTTGATAGATGATCTTGATGTCTAGGCCTTGGATTTGGGCTTGATAGGTAGGGGAAGGAGCCTTGGGTGTGAGGAAACTGGCCTAGGGAGAAAGAAAAATACCACTCTAACTCCCATCTTCCAGGGCTGACATCATTAACTGCCCCATATCTTCCAGATTTCTCCAGATTTTTGTTGAGATAGAGACTTTCATTCCACTTCTTATCTTAACTAAGAAAAGCCATCCTGAATTGGCTTCAGGTTGGTGCTGCTGGTAGGCCTGATAGTGATAGGCATTGGGGAAAACTGAGAATCTTATATCTTAGGTGATATTTGATGGTGTCTCTGCATGGCATGAAGATGCTCAACTCTGCAGTTTCCCTTGTGAGAGGGAAGTATCTCAGCCTTTTCAGGGTCTTCTTGCCTCCAGACTTCTTAGTGCCTTGTTCACATTGTCCTGATGTTAGCAGCAATGTTGAACCTCGTTGTAGCAACCTCGGTTCTTGAGTTTAGCAAAGAAAGAATTCAGAGCCAAGAACTCGAGCACAAGAGGAGGTTTATTTAGCATGACATTCAAAGAGAAAATTCAAGGGAGCTGCTCAGAGAGCTGCCTTGGTTTTCTAGAAAGAAAGTCATAGAGGCAGAAGAAGTGAGCCAGTTGGCCTGGGTGGACTCTAGAAACAAGGTATAGAGGCTTAAGAAGGGTTCTTAGAGCTTGGGAGAGAAAGCAAAGATATACGCCTGAAGAAGGAAGGTGTAGGTGTGCACTGGGTCCTTTGTCTTAAGGGTTTTTATATGTTTTCTAAACGGGGGAATTTTAGGGGAGGTCTACGGGGAGGATCTCAATAGAATATTCATCAGCTGTCCAAGTGTGTCCTTTAATATGCAGATTCATCAAAATGGGTCAGGGTGGTGGTCTCTACTGATTGGTCAGTGCTAGGATCATTGGTCATTGCATCTGGTCCTGATGCCATCCATTGCCTTGCTTCATTTTGTCTTGTTGCTTTTCTAGGCCTGGAGCTAAAATACAACTGAGGCCTAGATTTTATCTCTAGTATGACCAAAACTCTGTTTCTGTGGTCAATAGACCTGAGGCTTTGTTCCTAACATTATTTGATGCTGATCAGAACCTCATTGTCCTGAGGGCTCAATGCTTAAGGGAGTGGTCCTGCCAGGGAGAAGGAGGTAGGTGGTTCAGGGTGCTAGATGAGGCCAGTTTGAATTAGCTGCCTACTCAGTTTCCCCATTCCTCTTGCCAAGGAATTTTCCTGGCTTCTTACTATTCTTACTATTCACACTGCCTTACCACCACCCTGAATCTGTATCTCTTGTTTCTTCTCTACACTCTAAAAAACAAAGAAGCAAACCCAAAACCCCACAACCCTTTTACGCAGAACTTGGCAGATTAAAATAACTTTTATTTTGCTCATGATTTTGTTGGGGTAGGAATTAGGGAAAGGCTGAACTGGGTGGTTTGTCTCTGATCCACAGCTGAGGCAGTTGGGGCTGGATGATCCACTTCTAAGATTGCTTCTTCACTCATATATCTGATACCTGGGCTGAGATGGCTGACAGTTGGTGCTGGCTCTTGGGAAGGTGTTCAGCTGGGCCTGTTGGCCTGAGCACTGACTGACAGGTGATCTCTCCATTTGTGCTTTTGTTACTCACAGCATGGCAACTGGGTATCTACAGGGACCATTCCCAAAAGGTGTGGGTAGAAACCTTAAGGCTCAAGGCTTCTTATGATATAGCTTCATAAGTTCAACAACCCCATTTCTCAAATAACTTATTATGATTAACCCAGACTCAGAGGAGGGGAATTATTCTCCACATTTCATTAGGAGAAGCAGCAAAGAATTTGAGGCCATCTTTATTGGCTGACAGTGGGATAATATCAGGATAGCATTTATTTAATAGCAATTTATGCCCTTCCTGAGGTTCAAGAGGCTTAAAGTACAGATACCAATATTTAGTTTCGTGTAAGGGGACCCCATTCCAAGTGGCACAACCTTCATTTAAGCAAAAACTCTGATGTAATTCATCCCAGTCATTTGAAGAATGGAAACTCTAAAAGTACATTAGTGTAATCTCAAAATATCAAGAAAGATGTCAGTCCTCTGAAGTCATTGCGCAAACTAATTTGTCAAAAGAGTTCTAAGGAATCAGATCTTACAGCTGGAAAGGACTCAAAGGGATTGCATCACCATTTTCACCTTACAAAAGATTTATTGAGCACCAGAACCTGGGAATGCAAAAGATAGTAAGACAGAATTCTTGCCCTATATCTTGAGACATAGTTGAGGAAATAGGACTGGTGCTTAAAAGATGAATAGAAATCCATGGAATGGAATGTAGACTGAGTGGCAAATAAAAATATAGGTGATATGTGTATAAGAAATGATCAGTAGAAGCTATTGGGGCTGGGTCGGGGCTGGGAAAGGGTATAAGGAGATGGGTTTTTTCATTACACTTAAAACTTAAAATCCAAGTTACAGGCCATTACCTGTGTGACCTGGGTCCCTGCTTCATCTCCTTTTCTATCTCCTTCTTTGAATATGCAGGTGTTTCAAGATCTTTGCACTAGTTTCTTCCTCTGCCTGGAATGCTCTTTCCCCAGATATTCCCATGGTTAGCTTTCTCACTTCAATAGATCTCTGGTCAAATATGCCTTTCTCAAGCTTTCTCTGACCACCCACCCTATCTACTTCCTACCTATCTTTACTATTTATCTCCATGAAGGAAGGGCTCTCATCTGCCTTATTCATCATTGTATTTTTAGCACCTAGAACAATGTCTGGAAAATAGGTTGTACCCAATAAAAGATGGCTGAATGAATAAATGAGTGAATGAAGAACCCGGAAACAGGAGCAGGATTTCGCGAAGTGGAGAACAGATGATGTTTCTGGCTGCCTGCAAGGTAGAGTAAAAGAGAAGCAAAATGTACATGATACATTTATAGATTATCTGTTTCAACACATGATATCAGGGTCCTCATTTTACAGCTTGGGCCCTTCAAATCACCCTCTTTCATGCTCCATGTGATAAACATTATAATAGGGCTTACACAGGGAATGATTCATTCAGACCAGAATAGCTAGGTCATGCCTGGTCTCAGTTGTAGGAAAACTTGCCATTTTTTGAAAAATACTCTGTACTATATACCACTTCTTTGTCTTTGCTCTTGTTCTTATTTCCATCTGGAATATTCTGCTTTTTGTCTTAAACTATTGAAATTCCACATGAATGATCCCTTTCCTCCATTGTACTTAATATTTACATGATTTGATTATCACATAAACACATTCTTCTTCAACTGGAAGTATTTGTGTACATGTATTTCTTTCCCTTGAATATAAACTCTTAGAGGTCAGAGCTTGGGTCTAGTTTAGCTTTTATTTACCCATGTTAGTACATAAGAGAGTCTTACTAAAAATGTGTTAAACTTAATTGAATATGAGTAGTCAGTACTTCAGCTTGTAATGTAAAATAAATACATACGCCTAGAAATTAGAAGAAGCAATGCTAAATTCCTGAAGAAACTAAACAATAATTAAGTATCTTCATCAGGGTCTTTTTCTGATTGGTTTGATCTGTTTAGCATCTTCACATTGTATTCATGTTTATAAAGGACCTGCAGAATCAACAATTCACACATTTTTAAGTTATCTATTGCTGCCCAGCCAGTTTGGCTCAGTAGTTGAGTGTTGGCCTCTGAACCAGGAGGTCATGGTTGAATTCCCAATCAGGGCACATGCCTGGGTTGTGGGCTCGATCTTCAGGGGGAGCCTGCAGGAGGTAGCTGATCAATGATTCTCTCTCATCATTGATGTTTCCAGCTCTCTTTCCCTTTCCCTTCCTCTCTGAAATCAATAAAAATATATTTTAAAAAATTATCTATTGCTGCATAGCATACTATCCCCAAAATTTAGTGGCTTAAAACAATAACAGCTTATTGTTTCCCACAATTTTGTGGGTTGGCTAGGATCATATGAATGTTCTTCTTTTCCATGTGGTGTTGACTAGTATCACTAATATAGGAGGTGCTTTGAGTTTCAGAGTTTGGCTGGGACTGGAATGTGCAAGAAAGCTTTACTCACATGTCTTATGTTAGCTATAGGCTGGGGCACCTTCATTCTCTTATTAAAATAAGAGAATTTTCTCCAGTATCTTGACTAGCCTCTTTATAGCATGGTGGCTCAGTTCCAAGTGTCTGAATATGGAAGATACCACTTCTCTCTAGGTCTGGAACTGGCACAGCATAACTGCTATATTTTGTTGGTCAGAGGGAGTCACAAGACCAGGCCATATTCAAGGGAGGGGAAGTGAAGTCGACTTGATGGGATAGGTAGCAGGTAAGCAGATGGGAGGAATTAGTGGCAGTGTTTGCAGATAGTCCACCTCAGAATGCTTAGATATTCATTAGTATAATTAATCTTTTCAGTGAGAAATAAAGCATTCTTTAAAAAAAAAAAAAACCCACAAAAAAACACCAAACACTTTACTGATTTCTGAGAGGGAGAGGGATTTAGAGATAGAAACATCAGTGATGAGAGACAATCACTGATTGGCTGCTTCCAGCTCCTCCCACCGTCCCTCCTGCCACCTGGGGTATGTGCCCTGACTGGGAATTGAACTGTGACCTCCTGGTTCATAGGTTGATACTCAATCACTGAGCTACACCGGTCAGAGAAATAAAGCATTGTTAACTTCCAGAACTTCAAGTATTATTTGAACCCATGGTTTTGAATTGTGAATTGTTTATAGAGAGAATTCTGTGTACAATTTGGGTTTAATTGAGCAGCAGCTGAAGATGATCACGGACTGTGTTGCTCTTGTTTTCTGCTTTCCTTGCCTTTCAATTGTTTGTATATGTTCCCCTTGTTTGATTGGAGGTTGGAATCAGAAGCCAAAGGATCTGAAGGGTGGTCCTGGACTCTTCTCTGGTTCTCAGTGTAACCTAGAGCAAGTGACTTCATCAGCAGGGTCAATAAGCAACAGGCCAAGAAGCAAAAGGAAACAAGCCTGTTGCTCTGGGCTGATATTATACTGTTAACAGATGGCAGAGGGAAGCTAGAACTACTCAGCTGCTGTTTGGCTTCCATTTTCTCTGTCCTGTTTTCTCTAATTTCTTTCTTTCCTCCTAGATTTCCCCATAGCAACTACAGGAATCTTTTGAAAATATAAATCAGATCATGCTGTTCATCAGCTTAAAATACTCCAATAGATTTTCACTGTACTTATAATAAAATACAGACTCATCATTATCATATATTGGCTCCTGCTCTCATCTCTCCAACTTCACCTCCTACTGCTGTCTCCTCCCTCTTTATGTTTCAGACACCTTTTATTTCTTTGTGTTCCTAGAGCCCCCCATCCCCTGCCCTCCCCCCCCCGCCCCCGCCGCCATGCATCCTGCCTAGTTCATCCCATCCAAAGGCCTTTACACTTGGTGTTTCCTCTCTCTGGAACAATCTGCCCTGGATCTCCGCCCCTGGATCTATGTGTGGCTGGTGCTTCATTCAAGACCCAGCACACAGGACCTCAGAGAGACCTTTCTTGACCTCCCAGACTATAGTGGTACACCAGGAACTCTCCTGAATTTCTCTGTTTCTCAACTTTCTCATCTATAAAATGTGGTTGATATGAAATATATTACATATATTTCATAGTTATAATGAGGATTAAATTATCTAATATTTAGAAGGGTATGTGGCATATAATATGCTCTCAAATGTTAGCTGTATTATTATCTTTACTACCTGAAATTCTCCTGTTTATTTATTAGCTTGTTTGTTTTTCATTCATCATGAGAATGTCAGCTCTTTGCAAGCAGGAACTGCCTTTGCTTGTCTTATCGTATGTCTTACCTGTATTTCCATTGTGTTCACATATACAGTAGATTCCCAACAAGTACTTTTAAAATGAGTAAATAAAAGATAGGAATGGTCATCCTGAACAGAAAAAATTTTTAGTGACATGAAATTAAAGCTTGCAAAAGTTGAATAGATTGTACAAGACTGTTTAGTTGCTCAAAATGAGTTTAAGATTTTTGATTCAGAAGAACTCTATTCAAGGGTGCTGAAAAAACTTGGAGATAATTTTTAAGTTTTATTTTATGAAATTTTGATGAGTGAAAAAATGTTAGAATTGTGAAGGTAGGTAAATGCAATCCTGATTTCCAATAGTGAGGAATACGGTTCAAAAAACCATAGACTGGGAGGGAACTTTATGCTACTTGTGGAAATAATTCTAGAATGGATTATTGGAAGGATGGTTTGTGAATATTTAGAACAGTGTTGTTTAGTGAGAAAGTGGCCTGGAAATATATATATATATATATATGTATATATATTAATTCAATGGCAGAATTGAGAATAAAGACCTGATTCTGCTCCAGCAGTGTTTTCAAAGTGGGATCTTAGAGCTCCTCAAATTCTATACAAAATAGAATATTTTTTGTATGTTTTTATTTTGAGGATAAGCAAAAAAAAAAAAAAAAAGAAAAGAAAAAAAAAGCTGCTTTTGAAGACAGTTTCTCAGTTGGGGAACACTGACCTCTGGAAGTACAAGGGCATAGTCTCAGAGGTCCATGAGATGTAATTCCGCCTTGCAGTCCTTCAAAATAGATCTGTGCAGTACTCTAGATTGAGAAACTTGGCACTGTAGTATTTTGCCAATTCATCTGATTAACTACCTGTTATTCCTCTACAGAAAACAGCATATGTTCTTCCATTAGACCTGGGCTATCCAATACAGTAGCTTCTACCACATGCGGCTGTTGAACAATGAAAATGTGACTACTCCAAATTGATATGCTCTGAAGTGGAAAAGGCATAGTGATTTCAAAGACTTAGTAGCAAAAATGTAAAATATTTCATTATTTATTTTATTTTGAGTGTTGAACTTTTTTTTTAATATATATTAGGTTACATAAAATATATTATTAAAATTAATTTCCCCCTTTAAAAAATGTGGCAACTATGCCACTAGAAAATTTAAAATTACATTTTTGGTTGGCATTATTGGATGGTGCAGCATTAGAATTTGTTGCTTCATTCATGAGGAAATGCTGAAGGAATTTGTGAACATCACTGTGCAGATGAGGTGATATGACAACTGCTTTCAACTATTTGGATGGCTTGCATTCATAAAAGAGATTCTATTCTCTTCTGTATTTCTCAGAAGGTAGAGGAAGACAAATATAAATGTCAGGTTAATATAAGAAAGACCTTTCTAAAAGTATTGTCCAAAGATAGTACAGACTCTGTCTAGAACTAGTGAATTCCTCATCATTATACATAACTAGAGGCCCAGCATGCGAAATCCTGAGAGACCCCAGACTCCGCTGTGCTGCGAGACCCACCAATGCACCTCCTGGTGACCGGTCTTTACGGTGTTATGGCCACAGGCCTTTTATAATATAGATTCGAGCAGAGGCTAGACAGCTGCCTATTTAGGGTTAGAGTATTCAGGTGTTTAAAATTTCAATCCTGAGATGAAAACAGGCAAAGGGTTGATTTTTATAGAATATGATACAAATGGATTATGAAGTTTACTTCACTTTTTATGTTCTTTTCCTCTAAACTTTCATATGAATATTCTTTAGTTGAAGAGCTTTGTTGCATTCTTGGTTTCAGAAATATTCACTCTAAGCCTAGTGAATCTGGTGAGCAGTGTATCAGTTAGGAATATGCTTGGCAACAAGTGGAAAAACAAACAAAACACAAAAACAAAACTGACAATGGCAAAATAAGTAGGTATTTATTTTAATCATATAACAAGTCTGGTGTCAGCTGCATCTGGTATTGGTTCTTTGGCTCAAAGGCATCAGGGTAGGTGTCTTTACTTTTCTCTTGGCTTTTCATTTGCTTGTGGTAGCAAGATGGCTGCAGCTATCAACACGGTATCTGAAAGGCTGAAAGATAAGGGGAAAGAGGCTGTCACTTTTATCAGAAAAAGCAATAGTCATCCCAGAAATACTGCGCATACCCCCTCTTTTGTTTTATTGGCCAGAACTGTCACATTGCAAGGGAGGCTGCAAAGGGAATGTTTGCTCTTCTGGTATCTAGAATGGAGACGGCACAGGAGGAGGAGATTGGAAATAGAAGTTGTGTTTTGGGTTCCTTAGCTCAAAGAGCAGGGTCTGCCACAGGTAGTCTTAGGTGTGATTGAGGGCACTACTCCCAAGCCAAATTCAAGTGTTTTGGAGTTAAGAGAGAACATGATCCAATCCCCTCTTTTTATTAAAAAGCAATTCTTTCACCAAGTGGTTTTAGCTTCTACTGATGATTGTTGCCTAGGTTGAGTTTTGTTAAACAATACCTTCTTTTTAGAGATGAAAAAACTGAGGGCCAGAGAAGTTCATGCCTTTGCTTCTTATATAAATTACTTGTAGTGCAGGAGTAAGACTTCTTACTTTGCTTCCCCTCAAATCTCCAATCTTCATTAGCAAGGAGAGCATGTTCCTTCAGAATGATAAGACATGTAGGATATAGTTGTTTCTAATCTCGCGTCTTTTTACAATAGATTTGGACATTAGACATTTGTCTTACTACAAAGGAATTCTGAGTATATGAATGTAACATGTATTTTATCTTTGTGTTCATCGCTCCATTAGCATGTTATATTTTCCTATCAATGTTCCCTCTGACCCATTACTGGCAATGTTCAGTTGAGTTTCTGGTTGTCATCAGCTGTTGCACGTACTCCTTAGGTATGCAGTTGCATGTTCTGTTTTGAAGAAGAAAATATTATTGATTAATTAAGAAAATAGAATTGAACAAGATGCCACTATTGCTTGCTTTTTTTTAAAATCCTAACCTGAGGATATTTTTCCATTGATTTTAGGGAGGGTGGAAGAGATAGGGAAAGACAGAGAGAAACATCAATGTGAGAGAAACACATTTATTGGTTGCCTCCTGCAGGCACCCTGATCAGGGCCTGGGCTAGGGAGGAGCCTGCAACCAAGATATGTGCTCTTGACTGAAATCCAACCTAGGACCCTTTGGTCCACAGGCCGATGCTCTATCCACTGAGCCAAACCGGCTAGGGCTACTACTGCCTTTAAAGACCCAAGGCCCCTCACCCCACTGTACCTTGCCCCACTCCTCCCTTGTACATCCTTTGTGAACTACTTTGGGAAATGATGGTGGTAATGGTATCTTCAAAAGAGCATGAAAATGAAAGGTTGGAAATGCATAAGAAATTCAAATTTTTCCTGAAGAGGAGAATTGACTTATGAAGTACTGTAATTAAAAATGAGGTTGGTGTGTTGTAACAGAAAAAATTTGATATGTTAAACAGCAAGGGTTGAGAAGCTGGGGACATGTGTTTTCACCCTTTAATGTGCAGAGAATTTGGATAGGGAACTAGCTGTGTGGGGGAGTGCCTACTCTGTCTTATCCATTGTTGGGCTTTATATATACCTATTTCTCTTAACTCAAAAACCTCTCCCAATGAGGTAGGTATTTTCCTCATTTTGCAGAGGAGGAAGCTCAGAGAGATGAATATTTCCAAGTCTCAAAGCTAAAACATCACACTAATGTTATTCAAACCCAGGGCTAACTCTAACACCTGTGATTCTTCTATTGAGTTCATCTGAATGTTTCTGAAGTTTGCAGCTCTAATTGTTTTTGTGGTTAATGTTCTTGAACTGGTAACAAGTAAAGAATTTAGTTACTTAATGACTCTCAACTTTGTTTGGCTTATTTATTTTGAGATCATGCATTTTTTATTTGGGACAATAAATGTAATTTTATATTTAACTAGATATATTTGATTTTTCTCAGGTCTTGCATTTTTTATTAGAGAACCAGGCTTTACTAGTACTCTTTTTGGAGGGGTACATTTCTCATGAGGCAAAAATCTTATTCGGATAAATGCACTCCATGACAATTGAAGTCTAAAGGCCTACTTACTGCAAGTTGTTATTTTTTCCTGCTGTGAATCTTATCATATCATGAATCATATCACGAGTAGCAACTTTGTGAACTGTGGCATTTGAGATTAAAATGATAAACAGGACGGTGTACCACATTACCCTAGTTACCAGAAGGAATAGAGGTGTTGCCAAAGACTTAGGAAGATCTGTTGTAACTGAAAGTAATCTTTGGCCATCTCAGTTTCACGATAACATGAAGAAGCAGGAACCTTGGAATTGCTCGTCTTTATATGCCTTTCCTGGATAATCACCAACTATACTCAGGTTTTGAAAGGTTCTTTTATTTTGTGATTGCATCTTTCAGCAACAACTCTTATTATCCTATTATGCAATTTGTTTCATTTATGATGCTCAGGTGGGAAAACTTTTAGTGTGAGCAATTGAGAAGATCACTATGATTGAGCATTTTGTGGTGTTTTCACTTATTTTGCTGTTGAGCAAGCAGAGTTCATGACAGGTGAATTCTTTCCAGATGTGCTGTTGACTAACTGGACAGATCCCTGGGGTCTCTTCGGGAATAACACAAGTGACTGTGTATTCTCACCCCTTCCTCCATGCACAGCTTCCTGTGGTCACTCTGTAAAGGACCCTGTAGTTGGGCAATGATTCCACAGTTAATACTGAACTGAGGAGGAATGGTAGATAGTTCATTTAAACAGGGAATCTCTGGGTTTTGCTAGGTCTTCTTATTTGGGTACCAGAACCTATCACTATCCAGGAGACACATAGAAGTTTTGCTTTTGTTTGCTCTGTTACCTTTTTAGGCATAAAACGGAAACATTTTCTCCCAAAAAGTAATGTCCCTCTATGGAAATAAGTGATAGCACTTTGTGGGATTTAAGGGATCTGGAGTCAGGCCCATTAGTAACTGAAGCTGCAATGACTCCACTTGACCTTGATGGCCTTTACCTGAGTTAATGAGGAGAGGTGGGTATGGGAAATGCAGCTCCTTGATCTACAGTACCAGGTCTTCAGCTCTGAGACAGGCAGCGTGGATAGCTGAGCCAAGGGGAGAAGCCTTCAGATTGCAAGGATTTGCTTCGTTGTTCAGAAATGAAAGACAGCATAGCACATTCAGCTCTATTTTAATGGCACTCATTAAGTCTGGAGGATTTAATGTAGTTTCTAGATGTACCTACTCATTGCCAGGCATGTTCAAGGGTGAAATTGGGACCCACCTCAGGACTTGGGGTCAGTTCTTGAGGAAATTTTTCCTGACAGTACTCTACTCCTGGAGGAGAGAGGGCTTTATGTTTTTCTCCTGGGTTCTCCTCTAATACAGAACTTACCTTGCTTTATTATGCTTGCCTGTTTACCTACTTATTTCCCTCCCTAGATTTTGAAACTTTGAGGATAGGGATAGTGTCTTATCACTGTTTGAATATTCAGTGCTTGGTATATATGAGTTAAATAGATGTTTGTTAAGTTAATGAAATAGTGATATTTAGCTGCTTTCTTCCAGATAGTTCTCTATTCATTCCAAGAAAAAAAACTATACCAGTTAGCCACAGTTGGTAATCAGAACTAATGAAACATGGTAGCATAGACATGGGTAAAGTTGAAAAATAAAGGAGATTATAAAATATGTAGGAACTGGGTAGGACATATGTGAAGATGACTTCCAAATTCACTGGAGGCACATAAAAGAACACGAAATATATCACTTTTACTGATGAGAAGTGTCAATATAGTAAATATATCAATATGACTTTTACCCACATTAATCTAAAATTTGATGCAATTCAGACAAAAATTGCAATGGGATAAATTGTTGTATTGAATTTGATAAAATAATTCTAAAGTTCAGAAAAAATATTGAGACTAGTGAAGAATGAAAAATGATGAGATTTAATATTTGATGAGATAAGATCATTATACATTATAAAATATAGTACATAAAAACAAAAGAGCATATAAACTTAGAGGCCAGTGTAACCTTGACAGACATAAGAAAAAATTATAGAATTCATTAACATAGATGCAAAAGTTCTTAACAAAATACTAACAAGTTGAATCTAACACAACAGAAAAAGGATTATACGTTATACCAAATGGAATTTATCCCAGAAATTCAAGATTGGTTTAGCATTCAAAAGTCAATGTCATTTATTATATTAACTAGAGGCCCAATGCACGAGATTTGTGCAAGAGTAGGCCTTCCTTCACCAGGCTGCCAATACCGGCTTCCTCTGGCACCCGGGACCCAGGCTTCCCTCTGGTTGTCGGCAGGCACCCGGGACCTGGGCTTCTCTCATAGCCCAGCTTCATCCGGAAGGCCGTCCAGTCTAATTAGCATATTATGCTTTTATTGTTATAGATTGTATTAGCAGAATAAAATAAATTAGAATGGCATAGCTACAATAGGAAGTCTAAAAGCAGGTTTGAGTATATATGGAAACCTAGTACAGGTTCACAACTCCTTATATGAAATGTTTGGGGCCAGTCATGTTTCAGAATTTGGGTTTTTTAGCAACATCTCATAGACAAATTCATGGTTGTTTTCACAAAACATTAATAATGACACTAAGTGGAATAAATAAAGAAATGGCCTCAAAATTAGCTCAGCTCAGGCTTTGCTACTAAATAAATTTTGGCATTAAGCTTTAAAAAACAGACAAACAAAATATTGTTTTCAGAGCTTTATGATTTCAGAATCTCAGGTAAGGAATTATAAACTTATTATATATCAAGGTGAATCAATGATGAAAGGATTTTTGAAAGTGTTGGGATTATACAATAGCATATAAGAGAGCAAAGATAAAGTTAAATCTTATTAGTAAAATTAATTCTGATTAAAGATTTTACTATTAAAATATTAAAGAATCTATAAAAGTTATAGAGTAAATTATATTCCCAATCTTTATTTATAATCTTGTGGTAGTGAAGATCTTTGTAAGCATGATATCAAAGGCAGAAATTGAAGAGTTTTTTTTAAAAAAAGAAAGTAAAGGGAAAGAGAATTAACTTCTATATAATTAATAACAACAAAAAATAAAGTTAAAAACTAATGCTAACATTGAGAAAATGTTGGCTACATATATAGCAGCCAAAGAATTATTGCACTTCTATAACTAATAAAAGAGTCATATGCTAATTAGACTGGATAGACCAGAGGTCTTCTGGACGTCATTCCGGATGTCCTTCTTGACAAAGCCTGGGCCTGGGCGAAGCTGCCCAGAGTCCCGGGTGCCTGTGTCTGGCAAGAGGGAGGGAAGCCTGGGTCCTGGGTGCAGGGGCCGAGGCAGAGGCAGTTAGGGGTGATCAGGCAGGCAGGCAGGCAGGCAGAGGCGGTTAGGGGCGATCAGGCAGGCAGGCGAGTAGTTAGGGGTGATCAGGCAGGCAGAATGGTTAGGGGTGATCAGGCAGGCAGGCAGGTGAGCTGTTAGGAGCCAGCAGTCCCGGATTGTGAGAGGGTGTAGGCTGGGCTGAGGAACCCCCCCCCCCCCCCCGCCCCATGCATTAATTTCATGCACCAGGCCTCTAGTAATTTATATTGAGCACTTACAGGTTAATAAACAAAATATGAATTCTCTGGCACAAAGTGGATCACAGATATGAAAAGACAGCTTGCAGGAGTAGAAGTACAAATGGCTGCCAATACTACTACAACTCCGATGACAATTATGACTACTATAACTAGCAGTTTGTGTGCCACACCCTGGGCTAAGAATTTACATTTACTGCTTAAGAAAATACTGAGACAGGTGTAATTATCTGCAATGAGAAGAGTCCAATTTAGGGAGTCAGGGCAGGATGTTTGAGGTCAGACATTTAGTAGGGTTTTTGTAACTCAGGACCACCTCCAAAGCTTCACTCTTCAGTGGACACTGACTTACTGCCTCTTTATATCAATATACTTATGAAAAGAAAATGCAGATGAAAGCAACCTGAAGTTACGGTTTGTTTTGTCTATCAGATTGGCAACAATTTGAAGAGAATACTCATCACTAGGGAAGGTCAGGGTGTGGAGAGGCCTGTACTCTCTTCCATTGCTGGTGGGAGTGTCAATTGGCATGATTTTTCTGGAAGGCAATTTGGCAATATGTATCAAAAGCCACATCCTTTGACATAGTATTTCTACTTCTAGGAATTTGTCTGAAAGGACTAATTTGGCAAGTACTCATATATACAAGGATGTTTAATTTAGTATTGTTTATAAAAGCACAAGGTTGAAAGAAACTTACTTGTCCATCAATGAAAAATTGGTTAAATCTTGTTATGGAGAACTGAACATGTAGAACTATATTTATGAATTTTTTAAATTTTATTCCTGATTTCTTATTGGATGGAAAAATAAAACAAAACAAAGGCAGGTTGCAAAACAGTACATGTGGTGCAACCCTATTAATTGAGAAATTCAAAAGTGTTTATTTACCCGTATATGCCAGGAAAAAAGTTGGACATGGTGTTGACAGTGGTGTAATTATAAGTGATTTATGACTCCTTTATATTTTCTGCAGCATTTATTGATTTAATTTTACTATACACATATACTCTGAATTTTTAAAAGTATTTAAAAATACATATTATAATTTTCCCATATGATGGAATATCCCAACTTGAAGATTAAGCACAAAATTTGGTATTTCATCCTGGTTTGCTTATTTACTTTGCTTTTGTTAGGCAGTACTTAGGTACCTCCTATACTCTTTGAGAGTTGACATAGGCATGAGTTCACACGTATGCATGATTTCCCACATGTTTTTCCAAGAATTGCCAGGCTTCTTTTTCACTGATTGTGTTTAAAGTAATAGTTTGCCAGCTATTTGGTTTACAAATCCAGCCAATGTGAAATTGACATGAGTAAACTTCTCAATAAATATAAGGAAGTCCTATTCATGTTTGCCCAATCAGTAGATCAACAAGGTCAGGTTGCATTATTGGGCCAACACCCTCTTAATAACAAATGGAATGCTTGAAAATAGTTTTCACTAATAATACTGAGTAGTCCTGCCCAAGGAGACTCCTGGTTTAGAAAAGTATTATTTCTAATAGGGAGATAGTCATGTTGGGAATATCTTAAAAGCTTTGCTATAACCTAGAATTTATTATGAAACTGTGAAAACTAGTGTTTTATATGGCATGTGAGCAATTTGCACAGTGACTTTGAACACCTTCCTAACCACTCAACATTGTTTAATGATGAGAATTGTGGATTAGGTAACTTGTATACATTTTGGTGGTATCTGAAGATTTGGATGCAGAGATATAAGTTCTATTTTGATTGAACTAGATGTTTAAGAAATAGATTTTTAAATTGCATACAAGTGAAAAAGGAAAACACTTGTAATGAAAATGCTGATTGATCATTCTAAAGGCCATTTGGGGCAACAGAACAAGGTGCCAAGCGCCAAGAAAGTAGTTAGTAATGGACTCTTAGAGACAGTGTCTTAATTTAGTAGTTATTTTGAATTATCGTTAAGGTGGTTTATTGACCCTGTTGTTCTGTTTTGACATTAACTTTCAAAGGCATACAAGTTACACTGATAATATTTGAATAGTAGAATTCTTATGCAGCAATTAAGAGGGTGCATTTTTGGAGTCAGGCAAACCTGGGTTAAAATTCAGGCTCCACTATGGAATAGTTTTTTGACCTTTGGAAAGTTACCCACCTATCTAAAAAATATCAGCCTTATAAGGCTGTTGAGAAGATTAAATGAAATTTTTTTATAAAGAGCTTAATAGCATCTGGCACAAAGTGAATGTTCAGGTTGTCCTTATACAGGGTGGGGTAAATAATACAATAATTATTTTGTGAACTCACAACTGTAAACTTACTTTTGCCCCACCCTGTATTATATTTCAATCTCTTTTAGAATCCTTTTAATAATAATACTAGAGGCCCCGTGCATGGATTCGTGCACCAGTAGGGTTCCTCGGCCTGGTCTATGGGGATCAGGCCAAAACCGGCAGTCTGACATCCCCCGAGGGGTCCCGGAGTGCAAGAGGGCACTCTGCAAAGTTGCTGTCGCTCTGCAGCTCCTGTGTTGAGTGTCTGCCCTGTGTGGGTGTCATAGCTACCGGCTGGTTGGCCAGTCACTTGGGCTTTTATATATGTAGATTGATATAAAGGGTTCAGATTTGAACCCTGGCTTAATAACCCCGTAATCGTGGGCAAGTCATTTATACTCTGAGCCTTAATTTTCTCATCCATGGAATGGCATCAGTAATGTGTACTTTGTCAGATGTGAGGATTAGAGATAATAGGTCAAGTGCCAAACTCTATGTTTGGAACAAAGTAGGTATTCAACAAATGCTATTATTATTATTATTGCTATAAAGTTAATATCAAAGCACATCTTAAGGCTTTTTATATTTTCTTTCTTATCTTTTTTGCTTTTAGTTATAATTTTTTAAGAAATTGGATGCACATATCCAAGATGATGCAATGTAAGAAAAGTTTACAAAGTTATATGAAACTTGATCATTAAGAGTACATTTGGTGCCAAGCTGGCATGGCTCAGTGGTTGAGCATCGACCTGTGAACCAGGAGGTCACAGTTCTATTCCTGGTCAGGGTACATGCCCTGGTTACGGGCTCAACCCCTACTAGGAGGTGTGCAGAAGGCAGCCAATCAATGATTCTCTCTCATCATTGATGTTTCTCTCTCTCTCTCTCTCTCTCTCTCTCTCTCTCTCTCTCTCTCTCCCCCTCTTCTCCCATTTCCTTTCTGAAATCAATAAAAAAATAGTACATTTAGTAAACAAAAAGAATATGAATCTGAAGTGCTGGATTATATTAGTAGAGAAGGATGTGTGCATAGGGCCCAGCGCTGGGTGCTTGTCAGGGACCAAAATCTTAGGAAGAAGTGTGAAGGATTTGTCACAATCAGCCTCCTCACTTACTTCACTGAGGAAGTGGATGTCATGGGCTTCTTCTGATCCTGTGCTGGGTGGCCAGCTGGCCAGTCCTCTAGAATAGCTACTGGAGGTGGCGGTGCACTGGCACTGAGGAAGGCCGGCTGGCTCGCAGGCACCTGTGATGTTGTGCTGTTGAGTCCCCCTGTGGAGGCTGCCTTCCTAGGTGGACCTTTGTCCACACATGCTATATCTTGCTTCATGTTTGCACAGTAAGGTGCTTGATGTGATCCATCTGTCCCTCCATCCTTCCCTAGGTATAGCAGTGAACAAAACAGGTAAAATCCTTGCCTCAAAGAGCTTATATTTTAGAGATTCAAAGCATTTTCAAATGTATTACCTCATTGGCTTTTTATAAGTATATGCATTTTGAATTTTTTTTTAGTATTTTTATTTGATAGATCAGGAAATGGAGATATTTTGAAATTAAATCACCTACTCAGGATAATAGTGCTATGAATAGAACCCATTATTTTTCATTCTTAATTTAGTACCATTTCTTCTATGATACCCTGCTCTCTATTTTTAATATGTGTTGCATCTTAAAAATACTTTTTTACACTGTTGTTCCCCCCACCCCCCACCCCTTAATACATCAGTCACAGGTAGCCAAGGGAATTGGAAAGAATATTAGATGAGTTCAGTGGACCTGTTGTAACCTTTCAGGACATTCCCATTGCTTTTTGGGTGAGGTTTGAAACCCAAAATGTAGGCTACAATGCCTGGGATCATCTGACTGTGACACTTTTTGAGCTTTATCTTGGGATGAAGATACACTCTTCCTCTTACTACATGTCTTCTGAACATTTTGGTCTTCTTCCTCACCTTAGAAACGTGTTCTTTCCATCTTCAGGCCTTTGCATATTTTGTTCCCTCTGCTTGGACTGCTCCTCTATTCCAACTTCCTGTCCCTCCACACCACCTTCATCAAGCTTCACTCAACTCACAGATTTCAGCTTCAGTGCTTCTTGTGAAGGGAGGCCTTCCCACCCTGCCCACCCGCCCCCAAGCCAAGGTCAGGTTCCTGTGCCATATGCAATTTCTTATAGCACTCCGTGTTTTTCCTTCATAGCATGCCTATCCCAATTCATGGATCTGTTTACTGCCTTCCTCCCTTCTTAGAAAGGTTAGAAGATAAGCTTCCTGGGGGCAGGAACCCTGGTTATCTCATTCTCACTGCTGTTTCCCCAGCTAGCACTCGGCCTTATATTAGATTTTATTAAAATGAAAATATGTGAATAAATGAAGGAATGAACAATTTAGAAGTACAGAACCAAGAGCGCATGAGGAAATTTAAATGCTATGGTTTGTTTTGTTTCACTTCCCTCCAGAATATAATTCTAGCATTAAAGACTGTTTATGAAATGGTGTAGATTTGTCATGTTTTACTAATGTTTAATGAATGGAAAAGCAACAGCCAAGATTTGGAAAGTTAGTAAAATTGCTGCAAAAAGTGGAAAACGAGGAAAACAAAACCCAATATGGAATCTGGGGGTAAAGAGACTAAACCAAGTTACTTGTTTTTGTATCTCTTTCCCATCAAACTGTGAGCAGTTTAAAGTCAAGTACCAGAACTTGTGTTTATATCCTCAAAGAGAGCACAATACTTGGCGCATAGTAGCTGCTGAGTAAATATTAAATGAATGGATAATATACCTCTTACCTTTGAAGTTGACTTCTTGTATTCTTAATGCAGATATTAGAAATAGGAATAGTATGACTTCTGGAAAGGATACTGGATTTAAGATCAGAGATACCTAGGTTTAAACAGGATTGAAAATGAGAGTAATTATGCCTTTCAAGTGGGTGGTGCATAGGTGTATAGAACGTGCTTAGCAAGTGTCAGGCACATGTATAGGTCTTCAGGAGATTTTTGCTCCCTTTTCTGCTTCTCTCCCTTTGGTCTATTCCCAGAAAGATTTTTAAGGAATATGGTCCATAATTGTTAGAGAAAGAGAACCTCAGAGCAGAATTATGGCAATGGAGCCATGACATGAGTCAGTATATAGCACTTGTGTTTATCAAAGCGACCTTGATGTTGGGATGCTTAAACAGTAGTGCAGTACATTGTGTAGGAATTGGGGAACAATATTCTTATTATTCTTGTTTGTGGTCAGTCTATTACTAAAAAAGAGAAACCAAGCTAATTTTAAAGTCCTTATATTCAGAACTTTCTGTTTTGACCGCCATCATTTGTTTTTCCCATCTTTACTTACAAATATCACCTAACCCCACCTCTTCCTCAGATTATTTCTACTAGTTTTGTTCTGTTCTTCACAGTAAATTCTCTCTTTTATTTCCATCAATGCCAATTCAAACAGTATGATAGGTAATGGAGGGTATGTTAAACTTTTTGAAAGATCCACTGATTTCCTTGAGTTCCACACTTACTTCTTTTTAGGAGGTGACTAGGTAGGCCAGTAATTCTCTAGTCCCCCAGCTATCAACCCCTCATCTAATTATGATACAGAGGACAGAGAATTATGGCTAATTTTTCTTTTTCCTCTGAGGATAAATGTTTTCAGAATATAGCATGACAGACTTAGGATCAACCAATAGGATCTACATGAGCCTTATGCCAGGTTTATTATGGTTTAAAAGCTAGAAGTCATTTTATAGCCACATCAGTTTAGTTCTCTTGTATAGCACCTGTTTTTGGGTGCAAAATATGTAAGGCACAAGAGATACAAAAACCATTAGTTCCTAAAGGAACTCGAGTCTGCAGGGGAGATGGACACATGAACAAACATGCTACTGGGTGACAGGGGCAGTATAGGCACATGTACAAGCAACAAAGGAGGCAGTGATGACAGGTGTGGGACCGGTGAGCGTAGTGGCATATATTGAAGAATAAGTTAGAGTTTGCAATGTGCACAGAGTTGTATTGTAAGGAGAGGAATCAGTACATGGAGAGACAGGAAGACATGAACTATCATGGCGTGTGCAGGGAACTCCAAGTAATTAGATATGGTTAGACTAGAGGCCTGTGCACGGTTAGGGTCCCTAGGCCTGGCCAGCGATCAGGGACAATCGGGGCCTTCCTTCCCCCGGCTGCTGGCTGCCGGCCGGGGCCTTCCTTTGCTCTGTGCCGCCCCCTGCATTCCATGCTGCCCTCTGGTGGTCAGCACACGTCATAGCGAGCGGTCGAACTCCCAGTTGGTCGAACTCCCGAGGGGACAATTTGCATATTAAGCCTCTTATGATATAGGATTGTTAAGTACAAAGGCTGTTGTGATGTCTGGCAAGGCCAAGGTAGGTTATGGAATCTCTTTCTTTGGGGTCTTAAGAATCATAACAAGGAATTCATATCTGCTTAGTATGGTTTGGGTGGTATTTTTGCCAGAGGTAGAGACATATACTCTGTATCAGATAAAAGTCAATGATTGTTATGTAAACATTGAAATTGTTTTAATTAATTTAAAAGAAGACTCAAACTTTCACTTTTCTGTATTTGCTATTCTGGTATATATAGCTTTAAAGTCACCTGACGAAGGCAGTATTTTGTATGGAACTCTGCTCCCTCTTGGTGAAACAAATGCCTTCATAATATGCAGTACACATGAATGTCACCTTTTCCCCATGGAGGGATGGTTTCTTTTGCAGCAGAGGTAGTTTCTTGAGAATCAGAGTCAGAGTCAGAGAGAAATGGAAGGTGGTCTCTCCTTTGTCCACTCTTGGGTACCTGGGAGTGAGATGGAACCTTGGACATTGTATAACTTTAAATCATCCATGTGGCTTGGTTCATGGCCTTGCCAGGCCGAGGAACTGGGTAATCAGTTTATAGGTCTAAGAACTGGAGCAGGACTGCTGTGCTTGCAGATGCATACTTTTTATGGAATAGGGGATGTTGTTTAGGGAATTTAGGCAGCTGGAACCTGCTGCATTAGCAATTTGGACTAAGGAAGAATTTCTGAGTGAGAAAATAAAGCTCATTATGTAATTTCATTTGGGCATTTAGGATGCTGAGAGGGGAGGGCATGAGAGCATTATGAAGGCAAGCAGGAGAGTTTCATAAACAGCTCCCTCTCTATTCATTTTTACTGTAAGAGCTAGATTTAAATAGGGTGATCATGTGGCCCATTTTGAAAAGGGCAGGCATGTTCTGCTGTTTCTTAGCTGTTCTGTCAGTTGGAGCAAAACAACAGCACTGCTCATTTTTTGCAGGGTTGGAGGAAAAACGAAGGGTTGGCAGAAGAGTGGGGTGGGAAGCTGAAGGAGAGTTGGAGAGGCCAAAAGTGTCGGACTGTGGGGACAAGGACCTGAAGGAGCCCCGCTTGGCCTCAGGGATGGGGCCTGGAACTCTGCCTTTCTGAAGCCTGTTGACAACCTCATCCTAATTTAGTCTTTTGTGGAATCTTCCACTAGATGCAGTTGCCAACTGCAGTCTTCCTAGAGAATAGAGCCTGCTGACTCTGTTATGAAGTCTACCCTGAAGGGCTGGCAGAGCAGGCCCATTCTAAGAACTAGGATAACCCCAGCATGAAGTGAAAATCCTCTCCTCCTCTAAGAAAACACTGGGTTCCTCACACCTGCCTCACCCACCCTCATTCCCACGTCCCTGCAAAAACACTAGCCCTCAGCAAAACTAAAACCGACGTCACTGTAACCTTTGGTTATTCTTTTTTTGTCCATAAAGCATCAACCTCCTGTTTTATCTTCATAAACAACAGAAATCTTCTTTCTTTCCAGAAAATCACAAAAGACAAACAGGGACCTGATTCAAACAGAATAAAATCATTAGTAAGTCAGAGTCTGGCTTTTAAAAAAAAGGAAAACAAAAAGTAAAAGGAAAGGAAAAAAAAAAGTGTCCTCTCGTTGGCTATAAAATGTGTCTGAAGGGGAAATCATTTAGGTTACTGGTGGTTTCTTTCTGTATCATACTAACTTACATTAGTAAAGTGTGATTTGAAAGGATATAGGGAGTTTGGGAATAGAGACTTTTATAGTTTTTGGTTTTCCCCTGCTTCTGACAGCAGAATACATAGGTATTTGACTGTAGAGATACTTGAGCTGAGCTATTCTGATTGTCTTGGACAATAGGACATAGAAGCAAGTGTGGGGCCATGGGATAGGCAGGTACCCGGATAAAGAACCGGGCTGGCCCTACATACTTTCTTTTCATGTCTTTCCTACACTCAAATGTGAAGACTTTGAGCAGTAGTAATATAGCCTTGTCTCCTTTAAAAAATGTGTACTCTGCTCATTGCCAACACATATTTGAGGTTGGTACCCACTAACCTTAATAGGACGTGTATAGTAAAGTATATAACATATATTATTTAAATTATAATACAATGTATTATTTAGATTTTATAAATTATCCTTTTTTAGGATATGCCACTGGGTTAAATTTGTCTGAACTACTGAGATTTAGATTATCTGGATTTTATTGGCAGTGAGGATTTCTTTTTAAAAAAGCTATTAAGATTAAATATGAAAAAAATATAGAAAAGATTAAATATCAATATCACATAAATTTTTCTAGGAAAATATAATTGAAAGCATCAAGGCAATCTCCTACAGTTGGTGGTTTCTATTATCTTGGTTCTCAGAGCTCGGACAACGTGATTGAATTTAAAAAGATAAATAAAAATAAAACTTGTAGTTTTGAAATGGAGAAGGGGAAAGACCCTGGAAATTGTCTTCTGTTTTTAAAATAGTCATTCTCATCTTAAAAATAGGAAAAAGCCAGAAAATTATTTTTCATTTATTAAGAAACCAAGCTTGTACTTTTGAACTAATACAAAGACCAGCCAATATATTATAGATAAACATTAATACTCATTGTGGAGGCTACTAATTACAATTATCTTGATTTATTGTAAATATGCCTTCAATTTTCTTCTTTATTACCAATCATCTTCCTTAGTGATAAAAAGGCCTTCATTAAAACATTTTAAACATTTATTTTGAAGCATCTACCTTTAGAAGTTTACTGATTTTATAGCATAATTTTTTGTTTTTTATTTTAGTATACAAATTATAAATAAAAACTTTACTGGGGGAGTTTGGCCAAATATACAAAAGTATATAGAAGGGAAAGTATAACTAAAACTGTACACATTTTTACAACAGAGTATATGGCATTTGGATTCAGAGTTTTAACTAATAGTAACCTCATCTGCTTAGTAATGATTAAAAAAAAAAAATCTGCCGAGGCAGACCAGGCACTTAACTAGATATTTAACTTCGAAAAGCTGAATTAGATAATGAAGTAGGAAAATTAGAATAATTTTTAAAAAATCAACATCTAAATATTTCTTGTTTTCTTTAACATTTCAGTTAAATTTGGAGCAATCCCAGAAATGAGATACCGTTAGCTATGTGAAAGGAATTCTGAAGATTAAAGCTATCCACATTTTTCTATGGCATGAAGACTCTTTTTTCAAAAAATAATTTGGAGGGGGATTTTTAAATCTTCCCTAATGTGTGATTTACCAAAGGTTTTATTTTTAATAGAAGTTTTTATAAGAATCTTTCTGATTCAATTCATTTTTGTTTGTAGATTGTTTGATTGTTACTGTGATTAATACATGAAAATAAGGTAGAATGGAATATATTTTATGAAGCCATATTCTTAAATTAACATCAATACCTATCTAGAAAATATAGAAGTCACATTTGATTATTCATAATCATTTTTAAATTCTCTGGTCACTTTGTAAAAAGCCAACCAATAATATTGTGTGGCTAGTTATTCTTATAGCAGTTTAGTTATTTTTGTGTAAGTATAGTTTTTTCCTAATAGGAATAAATCTACTTGTGATATCAAAAAAGGTATATGCATTTGATAATTTTGTTGTATAAAATACTTAATACCTGTTAAAAGCTGACTTTCGGTTTTAAAATAGCTCTGTAGTTTGGTGAGTCCTGCAAAGTTTCTGGCTTTCTCCATGGCCTGCCAGCCAAATAATTTTTGAAGCATTTTTCTTTGCTTTCTTATAAACACTTAAAATTTTTACTTGCTTTCCCGTAAGTCCAACCATTAAGTTAGAAAGCTCTGAAGTTATTATGAAATTGCCCTTTGTTTTTTTCATATATCAAGGAGGAATGATTGATTTTGTGTATCCCCTGAGTTGTTAAAACAGAAATACTTAGGGCTGCTATTCTCATGGAGCTGTATACTTGCTTTATTACAGATGAAATGATTTTGTCTTATTGCCTTACTTTAAAATGAGTTTTGTTGCTTTCATGCTTAAGCAACATATTTATATCATGCTTAGGCAAAGATATTTAATTTTATTTTTGTTGAAAATATTTATACATCTCGTACTCACAAATTTGGGATAAATATAGAATCCTTTTTGGACTGCAGATTATTGTCTGATTTACTAGAAAGCATGACATGTAAAATAGTGGCTAAGGATTATGGAGTCCTGCCTTAAAAGTTATCAAGAAAAAAAGTTAAAATAATCAAGGAAGGTACAACTGCAGTCAAAACTTTATTTCCTCTGTGAAAGCCTGATCTCTCATAGGAAGCTGTGTCTCTTAATCTCAGCTATCAAAAATGTTTAAATATGAAAGGAAAGATAACATGAATGTGTAATACATTCTGTACTGAAGACCTAATGTTCTCAAGGTGTATGGTTATTAATCTTGGTTTTATATTTACAAATTATATGGTATGCGATTAATTTGCAGATAGGGTCAATGGGGTTAAGAAAGAAGAGACTGGTAAAATATTACTCAGTCTTTCTGCTTCTGTTTTTGACTCTGGAAATGCTATTAGATAGTTTCACTCCTTTGTGTTCTCATAGCTGTGGTCAAGGTAAATAGGCTTAAAAATAAAACATATATTATTTTCTCCTTTGTAAAAATAAAAGGTCTGGAAAGTGCTCCTAGAGTTTCCAGAGCTCACCACTCCTGTGCTCCACCTTTCTACTTTCCCTGCCATCTGATTTGCAAGTCAATGTCAGGGAAAGTTCTGTATTGTAACGCAACAAGCTTCAGCTTTGGGTCCTTGCTGTGGTCTGTAACCCAAAGGCGCTATTCAAACCACATCGGAAAGAAAAATCTTTTTAAAACTTTGCCTTCACGTTAGCCCAAAATGTAGTTCTGGAGTAGCATCTGGCGGTGCTGGGTAATTCAATCTATTTTAATGCAAAGATTTTCCAAGAAGGCAGGAAACAGTCAAGGGGAAAGCTTTCGGGCATCTGCTGTTTCGTTTCCAGATCCCTTGTGTTAATTTAATGTTTCTAGGGAACTGGGCTCTTTCTATTTTCTCAGAATCCCTTCTCTAGGAACTGGTGAGTGCGGTGGCGCTGTTCGAACGGCAGATAAGCACCGAGCTTGGCTCCGGGCGCTTGGCGGTCCTGTGCAGCCTGGTCGGCGAGGCCGCGAGTCACCCTGCCGCCCCCAGGGCAGTTTCCTTCTCCCCTGCACATTACGCAAAGGCGGCGCCGAGTGACAGAGGTATACTTGAAAGACGTGTTTATTTGCATTTGCCCAATTTGGCTTTAGTGAAAGGTAAATATGAAGTGATTGGCTCCTTCTCACTCCACCAAAACCAGTGAAATTCAGCCAATCTCAAGGAAACAAACCAAACCAAACACGAACCTGAGTGAAATGCGAGTCTTGCATAAACACTTGCATTTGTGTTTAGGAAAGAGAATACAGGGCAAACTGGCATTCCTTTCAATAGCCTGCCGCCCATCTTCTGTAAATTAGCAATCACAGGTTGCCGGGAAATTTCTTGTTATTGTGATGAGCGAGTTCCCCGGATTGGTTTTGTTTTGAAAGGGCAGTTGGTACCAGTAGAGTCCCGTGTCTGTGCCACTCAAGAACGTTAACAAGTTGTGTTCCGAGTCCCTTCTCACGGCAGGTTAGCCAGGTCTTTCTCCCATTCTCATCTTCTACCTCAGAACCAGAAGGGTACACCCAAACTTCACGATTGAAAAGGAATTCTGCGGAATCAAAAATAAACGTCTGTTCTTTAAAATAGTTTTGTTTTGTATATTCTGTATGTATTATTCCTGTTTAGAAACTTGGACTGCTAATAATTTGTGTTGCTGTGAAAATTGTTCTGCTTACCTAATGTTAAAGTTTAATGAGTTCACCTGGCATGGAGAATAATAGTAATTTAGCAAGTACTCTGATAATGCCAGTGTTCTTGTAGCGGCCAGTATAACTGTTACTGAGTAGATCACATTTTGGAGTTGGAATATAGTGTGGAGGTCATTTAGGCCAATTTTTCTTGGAATTGTAAGAATCTCTTTTATAACATTTCTGACTGCTTTTCTTTTTTTTAATCCTCACCCGAGGATATGCCTTTTTATTGAGAGAGAGAAGGGAGCAAGTAGAGAGAGAGAAACATGGATATGAGAGAGAAACATTGTCTGCACCCTGACCGAGAATCGAACCCTCCACTTTTTTGTATACCAGATGCTTCAACCAACTGAGCCACACCTGCCAGGGCTTGACTGCTTTTTAAGACACTCCATTGCATTGCTGGAGAGCTCTAATTATTAGAACGTTATTCCTTATATTAAATTGAATTTTCTGTTCTTGTCCCCCTTGGTTCTTGCTCTTTCTTAAATAATACAAATATAATATTATTCTTTTAAAAATATTTTTAATTGAGTTTATTGGGGGGGGGCATTGGTTAATAAAATTATACAGGTTTCAGGTATACAATTCTACTATACATCATCTGTATATTGTATTGTGTGTTTACCACCCCAAGTTAAAATTATTCTTATTCATAAATTTTAGTGATTGTGGTATATACCGGAAGATCATGATAAAATAAGAGATTAGATTCATAGTAATGATAACCATATTTTAGGTTCCAAGTTCTTGATTTATGCCTTTTGAACCTCCCTTGGAACTGCTTAGAAACAATAGCAAAATTTCCCATTTCAAGGTAGTACTTGAGATTAAACAATAAAAGGTTATATTGGCAACATTTTTTATTTTAAAAATCCCTTCAATGATTTCACACTTATATTCTAATTGTATGTTCTATGTAATGTTCTGTGTTTTAGCTGAATTCATGAAATAAAGATAAGTGAGTTTAACAGACTCAGAAATGCTAATTTTTGTGGTTTTATTTATTCACTAGAGGCCCTATGCACAAAGATTCGTGCAAGAATGGGCCTTCCTTCACCTGGCTGCCGGCACTGCCTTCGCTCCAGCTGGAGCCGCCTTTCTGCTTTCCCACTCTTACCAGAGGCCCAGAGCTGCTGGGGTGGTGTGGAACGCCTGTGTCGTCACCATGAAGCAAGCATCCCGCCCCGCCCCCTCAGCGCCTGCATATGCAAATTAACCAGCCATCTTTGGTGGGTTAATTTGCATACTCCTGATTGGCTGGTGGGCGTCGTGAAGTTACGGTAAATTTGCGTCTTTCTCTTTTATTAATGTAGATTTATTTATTTATTTATTTTGCTTTACCTCTGTAATAGTTTCTGTTGCTGCTATAACAAATTACCACGAAGTTAGTGGCTTACAACAACATTTATGTATCGTCTCACCATTTCTGTGGTCAGAAGTTTGGGCACAATATGGCTCTTCTGTGTTCTCTGCTCAGGGCCTCATAAGGCTGATGTCCAGGTATCACTAGGCCTGGGTTCTTATCTGGAGGTCCTGGGAGAGAATCTACTTCTAAACTCATTTGCAGAATTCAGTTCTGTGTGGTTGTAGGACTGAGGTCCTGCTTCTGTGCTACTTGTCAGCCAGGGATCTTCCTCAGCTCTACATTCTTTAACTCATGGCCCTCTTCCATCTTCAAAGCCACTAATGGTGTGTGGACCCTTGTGCTTCAAATATCCTGCTTTCTCTTTCTGCTTTCTTCTGCTGCTTTTAAAGTACCCATGTATCCCAGTCATCATGGTTGAACGTCGACCTATGAATCAGGAGGTCACAGTTTGATTCCCAGTCAGAGCACATACCGGGGTAGCAGGCTCAATCCCCAGTGGGGGGTTGTGCAGGAGGCAGCATGTCGATGTTTCTCTCTTGTCATTGATGTTTCTATATCTCTCTCCCTCTCCTTTCCTCTCTAATATATATATATTAAATACTTAAATACTTAAAAAAAATAAAGTACTCATGTAATTACCTTAGGCCCATCTGGACAATCCAGGATAATCTCTTTGAAATGATCTGGTTAGTAACCTTACTTACATGGGAAAATCCTTTCCCTTACAGCAGTACCTAGGTTTAGTGCTCGATTGAATAATTAGGGGATGAGAATCTTTGGAGAACATATTTAGAATTCTGCTTACTACACCTTTCTAAGTATAGCTTTCCTGTGGTGGCAATAGTAATAAACCATCATTTTAAAGAGATTAGAAACATCTTAATTCTCAAAACTTTGCAAGGTAAAATTAAAACTAAAAAGGTCAGTTAACATCAAATATTGCTTATAAAGAATTTTTTAGAGGTTTAATAAAACAACAAACATTCATCTATAAATTGTTTTATTTAAAAACTCAAACCTCTACATTGCAAAAACTTCCCTAATCTTTTTGTTTTGTTTTGCTTTGGCATCATAATAGGATAGCATCAGAAGCAGTCATTTTATACCATACTAGAAGCCCGGTGCATGAAATTTGTGCACTGGGGGGGGGGGGCTTGTCCCTCAGTCCAGCCTGCACCCTCTTCAATCTGGGACCCCTTGGGACTGCTGGCTCCTAACCCCTCACCTGCCTTCCTCCCTACCTGCCTGATTGCCCCTAACCACTTCTGCCTGCTCATCCCCTAACCACTCCCTTGCCATCCTGATTAACACCTAACTGCTCCCCTGCTGGCCCGATTGCCCCCAAACTGCCCTCGCCTGCCAGCCTGGTCACCCCAACTGCCCTCCCCTGCAAGCCTGGTTGCCCCCAACTGCCCTCCCCTGCCAGCCTGATCTTGCCCCCAATGGCCCTCCCTTGCCAGCCTGATCTTGCTCCTAACTGCTCTCCCCTGCCAGCCTGATTGCCCCCAACTCCCCTCCTCTGCTGGCCAATTTGGTTCTGATTGGTCAGTTTCTATGCCAGTCAGTGTCAAAAGCTCTGCCTCATAGGCAGCCATTGACTCCTCACAGTTCATCCAGATTTGGTTCTGATTGGTCAGTTTCTATGCCAGTCAGCGTCAAAAGCTCCGCCTCCTAGGCAGACATTGGCTCCTCACAGTTGACCCATATTTGGTTCTGATTAGTTGGTTTCTATGCCAGTCAGCATCTCTGGGCCTATCAACGGGGCCTGGTCAGAAAGGCAGGGCTGATCAGCAGCCCCGGTGGAGGTCTGGAGAGAAATGGAGGCATGGCTGCTGACCAGGCCCGGAACTAAAGAGGGAGGCAAGTGCTGATCAATAGATCAGACCCTGCTTCTCTCTTCAGGCCTCTCTCTGGGCCTGCTTTGCAGCCCCCTCACCAGTCAGTGCTGGGTCACCGTGCCTGCAGCCATAGCAGTCAGCGCTGGGTTGCCAAGGCAACCCAGCGCTGACTGCAGGACTGACTTCCGGTTGGTTGAGCCTCCCGGTTGTTGCAGACCCAGGGTTTTTATATATTAGGATTATAAACACTACTAACAATTGCATTTTAAAAATAGTGGTGTTCCTCTGCAGTCCCATTTTAGCCTTGGAGAGTTTGTGATATGTTCAAATTAAATTTTATTGGAGTCTAATTTTGGATAAGAGATCAGGTCCCCTGACCTAGCTGCCACTTACTCATACCTAAAATGTCCTTGAATATGCAACTTCCTCATTGTAGGGCACATGTAACCCCCCTCCTCACTTCTTATTGAGCTGCATGGTTCTTACAGTTTGGGGCAGGTGGAGGGCAGGCTTACATTGTATAATCTAATTTACTATTTATAAATCTTGATTACTATTTGTTACTTAAATTCTATTTTTTTTCTTCAGAAATTTTAACTAAACAACTATTCAGAATATGGATTACACTTGGGAAAATCTAGTGCTTTGTAACTACTGAAAAGAAAGTCAAAAGACAATCACCAGATGTAGCAGTAAAACAGAAAGTGTTTGGCTTTCAGGGGAGTTTTATGAATACTCTTTGGGATTTCCCCATCTTTCAGTTACTCCAGTGCCTTCCAGTAACTCCAGCAAGTAGGAGGGCCTGGTGCGAGAAGTGGGGATGTCACAATCTCTGACTCAGATGTGGTGCTCTGAGGAAGTAACTACTAGGGATGTGGGGCAGGGGATAGACAGCATGTGTGCTGAGACTGGAAACTCAGTCTCCTCTGCCCTCAGGGTAACATGATGGTCAAATCTTAACCACATATCTTGTGTGACTATATGAAACAGAGCATAGCTAAGGTGCTCATTTTGCTTTTCCTACTTTATGATTATTTTCCTGTCATGAATGATGGTCATGGCATTTGGTATAGAAGGTTTTAATCATGGCTCAGAATCCATGCATGTTTTTATAACTGGAAGTAAATGGATCTATGCCAGTACATTATTAAGTGTACAATTATTTATTTATCCATACTCTACTTCATTACAAAAAGATTTTATGAAAATTTACACATACATACACACTCACCACCACCACATAAAAGAACTGAGTCAAAAAGAAAGTAAGGTCAGGAGAAAAATAGTAAGGCTGGTATGGGTAGGGTTAGTGCAAAGAACATCCTATATAATAAAAGCCCAGTGACCATAATGGCATAACGACCAGAACGACCGCTCAACCAGTTGCTATGAGGTGCATTGACCATCTCTCGGTCCCTCCCCCTGGCCTGTAGGCTCCAATCGCAGAATGGTGAACAGGGAACCATGGGAAATGGGTGGGTGGCAGCGGGGCGGGACTGGGGATTGGCGAGCGGGCGGAAGATGGCTCTGATCGCAGGCTAGGCCTAGGGACCCTACTTGCACTCGATTTCGTGTGCTGGGCCTCTAGTATAGTATAAAATTTTATATAGGTGCTAGAACTAAGCTATACCTTTGGCTCTAGGTTTTCTAGCAGCCAAAAGAAAATTGGAGATAGATAATAGGCTACAAGATTCATCACATTTGTAAAATTATTATAAGATGATTGGGATTTTCCCTTGAACTCATCTTTATTGAAAAGGGCATTTGATGCTTTCCTTCTGCTAGAAAGATTAACTTTGAATTGCAATAAAAGTAATAAAAAACATAATTCTGGCAAAAAGATAAATGAATAGAATGACAGAATGGGAGCAATTAATAGGATTTCTAGTGTTGCTTCTCTTTTTTTTGGTCCGTGTTCTAATATCCCAGCATTATCCTCAGCACACAGACGGCTCCAAGAAGTTTGGCCATTCTTTTCAAAAGCTGAAGACTTCCCTAAAGAGTCTGTGGGAATGGGAAGCAGAATCTGATCACCCTTTTTCTTTTTTACAGAATGGAAAACTTCTACCATGAAGAATATTTCTTTATGTATATTTTTATGTAGCTTCCAAGTGATGAATTGTGATGTTCCAAAAGTTCATTTATAAGTTGCTTGTTTGAAATCCTATCTAATAAAGAGGCATATGCTAATTGACTCTCACACCATCACAGAGATGGCAGCACCAACAGCCAAAAGGAGGGAATATGCTAATTGACTGCCATGCCCTCAAAGATGGCAGTGCCCACAGCCACAAGATGGCGGCGCCCAGTCCCCTCAGCCCCACCAGGGCAGCAGTCACATGGCAAGCCTTGGATGGCAGCTGCCCAGGGCTGCCCAAGGCTCAGGTAACCAGGGCCGGCCGAGGCTTGCGCTGCTGGCAGCGGCAGCAGTAGAGGTGTGATGGGGCATCACCTTCCCCTGATCGCTGGGTTGCCTCCCAGCCCTGAGGGCTCCCAGACTGTGAGAGGGGGCAGGCGGGCTGAGGGACCCCCCTCCAGTGCATGAATTTTCATGCACCGGTCCTCTAGTAAAAAATATATTTTCCCAAAGAAATGATGCTGTTTACAACTTAATTTCAGATTTGTAATGAACCCAAGGTTCAAAGAGGTTAAATCTGAATAAATGCAGATCTACAATTCTGTATTCAAAACCTTTAAGGTCAGCTTTTGCTGAGTTTGGATTTTTTTCCTTTTTTTGAGAAGGATAATACTGTGTATATACCAGTTATTACATAGCACTGCAGTGTGGTCTGGAGTAGGAAACTATAGTCAAACACATTAATACTTCTGCAGTGAAACTGATGAATATTCACACTCAGTGGGATAAATAAAAACTATAAATAGCCTCATGTCAGTTCAGGTCGGGTTTTGTCGCCAAATGAATTCAGGCCAAATGAGTTCAGGTCAGGTCAGGTTTTGCTGCCAAATGAATTATGAAAAAACTTTTGGTTTTCAGAGCATTTTGGGTTTCAGATGAGTAGATCTCTATTATACTTTTTCTTTTTAAATAAAAAGCCACTGGTATTATAAATCCTAACCACAATGTAATGTTATTTTATGGAAAAATAAGTTGCATTCCAATTAGGGAAGCCAATAGGTCATCAGTGTGCCGACCCTGCAGCAAGAATGAAGTGTTTCCATCCGGCTGGTGGCAGAGCAGAAGTGCCCTCCTGTAACCTAGGAGAGGGCTCTTGTCAGACAGGTGCTGGTGAAGGTGCAAGGCCAAGGGCAAGGGATAGGTACAAAGCATGAGATGGGGAGATGGAAGAGCAGGGGTGGGGACTTTCTTTCTTTTCTCCTATTATTCATTTCTCTACTCTTTCCCCCCCCCCTTTTCTCTTAATTTTTCTTTCTTTCTAATGTTAGGGCAGGGGGCACAATATCAGTGTGGCATTTTCCCTCCCCTCTACTCCCATTCTTTCCCCCAAACTGCCTATAAAGATAATAAATGGTGCCAGAAATAATATTGTGGTTTTTTTTTAAATTTCTTTATTGTTTAAGGTATTACATATGTGTCCTTGTTCCCCCATTCCCCCCCATTCCCCATTCATGCCCCCACCCCCCTGTTGTCTGTGTCCATTGATTAGGCTTATATGCATGCATATAAGTCCTTTGGTTGATCTCTCCCCCTTACCCCCACCGTCCCCTACCTTCCCTGAGGTTTGACATTCTGATCGATGTTTCTCTGTCTCTGGATCTGTTTTTGTTCATCAGTTTATGTTGTTAATTATATTCCACTAATGAGTGAGGTCATGTGATATTTATCTTTCTCTGCCTGGCTTATTTCACTTAGCATAATACTCTCCATCTTCATCCATGTAATAATATTGTTTTTAAAGTTAGTTAAATCTTGTTACCTCTGCCACCCTCTAGTTGTATGACCTCAGGTGGTTTGCTCAACTTGTAAAATGGGTAAAAAAAATTGATCTGCTTCCTATGGTAGTTGAGAAGACCTTAGGTTCTGAGGTCATTGTGATGCTACACCCAAGTGCCTCACACAGAATGGGTGTTCAATAAGTGCTGGTATCTCTCCTTCAGCATTGTTGTTCCCTCTCATATCTTCCGGTAATTCTTTCCCTCTCCTCCTGAACATTGGCAAGAAGCATGGAGATCTGTAAGGGGCTGGGAGAAGCTTCTCAGGTGATGAGTATGATAGCTGTGATGGAGAAGTGGTCTGCAAAGCCATGAAGGCTCCAAAGTGTGGGTACTTGTATCTGGCCTGAACAAGGCATCCAATCCCCCTTTGGGGCTCAATCTTGGCTTTGGTAAACCATAGGAATTGAAAGTTTTTGGAAGAAAGAACAATCTCCAGGCTCTCTGGGAGTTAGGTGGGAAGCAGCTATATTTTGGGCTTACCTGAGCAGCTTGCAGCCACGAAGGCTGATGTTGCCCCATTGGCCAGGGCCAACCAGGAGTCCACAGTAAGCCTTATTAAAAGTTGTTGACAGTATTATAGATGTCTCCCATTTCCCCTTCCCCTTTTACCCCCTCCACCCAGCCCCTACCCACCCAACACCAGTCTTCACCATCCTATTGTCTGTGTCCATGGGCTATGCATATCTGTAATAATAAAAGGGTAATATGCTAATTAGACCGGACATCTTCTGGACGTCATTCCAGATGTCCTCCCTGACAAAGCCGGGGCTGGAGGGAAGCCAGCCAGAGTCCCGGGTGCCAGTGAGCAGTCCAAGGAAAGCTGGCTCAGGTCCTGGGTACCTGCTGGCAGCCGGAGGAGGGAAGTAGCCTAGGTCCTGGGTGCCGGAGGCAAGCTGGTGCCAGCAGCTGGGGGAAGGAAGGCCTACTCTTGCACGAATTTTTGTGCATTGGGCCTCTAGTAAGTATATAAGTTCTTTGGTTTCTCTCTCCTTATCCACCCCACCCCCACATCGAGATATGTCAGTCTGTCCCATGCCTCCATGCTTTGGGTCTTATCTTGTTGGTCAGTTTATATTGTTCATTAGATTCCACAAATAAATGAGATCATGTGAAAATTGTCTTTCTCAGATAGGCTTATTTCACTTAGCATAATAGTCTCCAGGTCTATCTATGCTGTTCCAAAGGGTAAGTTACCCATCTTTTTTATAGCTGCATAGCATTCTATTGTGTAAATGTCCCACAGCTTTTTTATTCATTCATCTACTGATGGGCACTTGGGCTGTTTCCAAATATTAGCTATTGTAAATAATGCTGCTATGAACACAGGGGTGTATATATTTTTCTGATTGGTGTTTTGGGGTTTTTAGGATATGTTCCCAGAAGTGGGATCACTGGATCAAACAGAAGTTCCATTTTAAAATTTTTGAGGAAACTCCATACTGTTTTCCACAGTGGCTGCATCAATCTGCATTCCCACCAGCAGTGAACTGGTGTTCCCTTTTCTCCACAACTTTGCCAGCACTTGTTTGTCTTCCTTTTGTTGAGTTCTATGAATACTTTATATGTTTCAGATATTAACCCCTTATCAATTGTTATATCACCTCTTTGATTTCTAACTTTATGTATTTGGGTCCTCTCTCTTTGTTTATTGATGAGTCTGGCTAAAGTTCATCAATCTTGTTTATCATTTCAAAGAACAGCTCTTGGATTCATTAATCTTTTGTACTGTTTTGTGTGTGTGTGTGTGTGTGTGTATGTGTTTGTTTTTTTAGTGTTTATGTTATTTATTTCTGCTCTGATCTTTATTATTTCCTTCCTTCTACTTCCTCTGGGCTTTTATTCCTATTCTCTTTCCAATTTGTTTAGTTGTAGCGTTAGATAGTTTATTAGTGCTTTTTCTTGTTTCTTGAGGTAGGCCTGTAATGCTATGACCTTCTCTTTCAGGACTGCTTTTGCCATGTCCCATAGGTTTGGCATGGTTGTATGTTTATTTTCATTTATTTCTAGGAAGTTTTTAATTTCTTGTTCGATCTCATTGGTATTCCACTCACTGTTTAATAACATGCTATTTGAGTGCATTTGAGTTTTTTTTTATTGTAATTGATTTCTACCTTCATGCCATTGTAATCTGAGAAGGTGCTAGGTATTATATCAACATTCTTGAATTTGTATAGTTTTTTTTGTGTGTGTGTGTTCTAACATGTGGTCTATCTTTGAGAATGCTCCATGTGTGCCTGAGTAGAATGTATTTTTGTTGCTTTGGCATGAAATGTTCTGTAAATATCAGTTAGATCTATCTGATCTAGTGTGTTGTTTCAGGCCTCTGTTTCCTTGTTGATTTTTTGTCTGGAAGATCTATCCAGTGATGTTATTGGGGTGTTAAAGTCCCTATTAAGACTTGCTGTTGATCTTTCCCTTAAAGTCCATCAAGAGTTTTTTAAAATATATTTGGGTGATCCTGTATTGGGTGCATAAATGTTTACCAGGGTTATATTTTCTTGTTGAATCATTCCCTTTAGTATTATAAAGTGGCCTTCTTTGTCTCTTGTTATGGCCTTTGTTTTGAAGTCTATTTGATCAGATATGAGTATTGCTACCCCAACTTTTTTTTTTCTTTTTCATTTTCATTTGTGTGGAATATTTTTTTCTATCTGTTCACTTTCACTCTGTATCTTTTGTCCTGAGGTGGGTTTCTTGTAGTCAGCATATGTATGGGTCATATTTTCTTATCCATTCAGTCACCCTATGTCTTTTGATTGGGCATTTAATCCATTTACATTTGAGGTTATTATTGATAGGTCTTTATTTATTGCTGTTTTTATTTTCTTTTATTTTCTATGATCCTCATTCTCTCCTTTTTTCTTCTTAAAGCAGTCCCTTTAATATTTTTTTGCATTGCTGGTTTGGTGGTAATGTACTCCTTTAACCTGTTTTTGTCTGAGAAGCTTTTTATTTCACCTTCAATTTTAATGATAGCCTTGCTAGATACAGTAGTCTTGGATTCAGGCCCTGGCTTTTCATTACTTTAATATCTCATGCCATTCCCTTCTGGCCTGATGTGTTTCTATTGAGAAGTCAGCTGATATTGTAATGGGAACTCCTTTGTAGGTAATTTTCTGTCTCTCTCTTACTGCCTTTAAGATTCTTTCTTTGTCATATATATATTGATTTCAGAGAGGAAGGGAAAGGGAGAGAAATAGAAACATCAATGATGAGAGAAAATCCTTGGTTGGCTGCCTCCTGCCCTTGACCAGAATAGAACCCAGGACCCTTCAGTCCGCAGGTGGATGCTCTATCCAAACTGGCCACAGCTATCTTTGTCTTTAACATTTGTCACTTTAATTATGATGTGTCTAGGTTTGGTCTCTTTGGGTTCATCTTGATTGGGACTCTCTGTGCCTCTTGAACTTGTGTGACTTTTTCCTTCATCAGATTGGAGAAGTTTTCTGTCATTATTTGTTTGACAGAAGAAACAGGTTCTCTGTTCCTTGCTCATATTATTCTCCTTCTGGTATTCCAATAATATGGATGTTATGTTTTATGTTATCCTAGAGCTTCCTTAAGCTATCCTCCTGCATTTTAATTCTTTTCTGTATTTGCTGCTCTAACTGGTATCTATTTCTATCTTGTCTTCCAGATTGCTGATTCGATCCTCTGCTTCATCCAATCTATTTTTAATTCCTTCCAGTGTGTTTTTGATACCAAATACATTATTCTTCATTTTGTCTGGTTCTTATTCAGAGTTTCTATTTCCTTTTTCATGCTGTTGTAATTTGCACTCAGTTCCTTAGGAATCTTCATAACCATTACTTCAAACTCTCTGTCTGATAGTTGAGTGCCTCCATTTCATGTAGTTCTTTTTCTGGAGATCCCTCCTTTTCTTTCATTTTTTTCTTTGTCTTCCCAATTTAGCTGTCTTTTTGTATTTGTTGCTATGTATTAGATAAAACTGTTATGTCTCCCAGTCATTGTGGGATGGCCTTATCTAGGGTCTTGAGGGGTCCAGTGGTGCAGACTCTTTGATCTCCTGAGTTGGCTGCTCTAGGGATTCCCCTTGTGTGTGTTACTTGAGTTTTCCTGTTGTAATTGGAACTTGATTATTGATATTCCTTTCTTGAGAGGGATCTCCCATCTGATTTGCTGACAGTGAGACTTAACCCCAACCTTGCTGTGCCAGCTGTTATACAGGTGATGACAGAACAGGATAGGACACAATAGGACCAAACCAAAAACACCACAAATATCAAGCTACACAAAGCAACAACAGGAAAGTTTAAGCAGGAAAGAGAAGAAAAAGCAAAGAAAAAATAAAAATGATACTAAAAGTCACGAGACCAAAGATTTAGAGAAGCTATAAAGAAAAAGAGAGAAAGCTGGAGAAGGCAATATGGAAGCAAGAAGGAAGCTAAAAGAACTAGTATAGGAATAAAAAAAAAAAGGAAACAGAAAAGAAATAAAATAATAATAATGAATTCAAAATGTAGTAAGAATGGATTTATTAAGATGTAGATAGGAAAGGTTAAATGGAAAAAAAAAGAAAAGGAGAGAAAAATAAAATAAGAAAAATTAATAATAACAATAAAAAGAGACAAAAAGAGAATAGAATCAAAGAAAAGAAAGAAAATTAGACATATGCAAGAAAAAAGAGAAGCAAGGAAACAAGAGGGAAAAGCAAACAAACAACAAAAACAAAGCCACTCACACACACACACACAAACCAAATCCACACACACTTACACACTCTAAAACCTTTTGGTGCACATTTGTGGAGCTCACTGGATTTTGCTCTGATGTTGTTGAATTTGGTCCCTTTGTGCGTCTATCCTGGGCCTCCCAGTATCTTCTCTGGTACAGGCCAGTGTGAGTTACTGTCCCTTTTTGGCTCTGGGCAACCTACAGATCTGCAGCCTCTTTAGTATTCTCAGGTGTTCAGTTCTAGTAGGTCCAGCATAGAGGAGACTACATCCACCTCCCCAGCCTTCAGCACAGTTCCTGCCCCTAAACGTTGGCAGTGTAGCAGAGCAGCTGGGGTCTAGAATGACTGTGGCAGCATAGTGGCGGTGGCAGCACAGTAGCGGTGGCAGTGGGTAAGTCCACAGCACGGGTGAGAGTCCTGCTGGGTTAGTGGCAATTGCGTGGGTTAGACCTGGGCCGTGGTGAATCTGAGTGCTCACGAGGCCACTGCCACTCCCCACAGCCTTCTCCCGAGGATGATCTTGTAAAACCTTCAAGATGTCATGGTTTCCAAGTTGGAGCTGTGCCTGGGGAGTGGCTGTGGTGGTAGTAGTGGGTCCCAGGCCAGGAGAGCCCAAACCACTCATCCCTGAGACTCCCACATGTGATCTGACTGACCTTCACACACACACACACACACACACACACATGCACGCATGCACGCACGCCCACACAATCGCCCTCTCCCTCACTCCCTTACTCACACTCTTACACTCACAGTAAGCCTTTTAAGAAGCCAATAGATGCAAGAAATCATCAGATTTGTATGGAACTACAAAAGACCCCAAATAGCCAAAGCAATCATGAGAAAAAAGAACAAAGCTGGAGGTATCATGCTACCTGACTTCAAATTATACTATAGAGCTATGACCTCCAGAACAGCATGGTACTAGCAGAGAAACAGACACACAGATCAATGGAACAGAATAAAGAGCCAGGCTATAAACTACATGTATATGGACAGATAATTTTCAACAAAGGAGCCAGAAATGCACAATGGTGTAAAAATAGTGTCTTTAATAAATGGTGCCAGGAAAACTGGAAAGCCATATGCAAATGAATGAAACTGGGTTACAGTTTGTCCCCATGTACAAAAATTAATTCCAAGTGGATCAAAGACCTAAATATAAGATCTGAAACAATAGGTTACATAGAAGAAAATATAGGTACTAAACTTATGAACCTGGGTTGTAGAGAACATTTTATGAACTTGATCCCAAAGGCAAGGAAAATAAAGGCAAAGATAAGTGAATGGGGCTATATAAAACTAAAAAGCTTCTGCATAGCAAAAGAAACTGACATCAAAACAAAGAAACAGCCAACCAGATGAGAGATGATATTTGCAAACACTAGCTCTGACAAAGATTTAATTTCCAAAATATATAAAGAACTTGTAAAACTCAACACCAAACAAATAAGCAACCCAATGAAAAAGTGGTCAGAGGACCTGAAAATACACCTCTCCCAAGAAGACATATGAACAGCCAATAGATATATGAAAAGATGTTCAACCTCACTGGCAGTTAGGAAAATGCAAATCAAAACTACAATGAGCTATCACATTACACTTGCTGGAGCGGCCACTATCAACAAGACAAGCAATAACAAGTGTATGAGAGGTTGTGGAAAAAAGGGAACCCTCATTCACTGCTGGTGGGAATGTAGACTGGTGCAACCACTATGGAAAGCAGTCTTGCTATTCCTCAAAAAATTAAGAATAGAGCTACCATAGGACCCATCAATCCTACTCCTGGGTTTATACCTGAAAAACTCAAAATCATGTATTCACAAAGATATATGCACCCTTATGTTAATTGAAACATTATTTACTGTGGTCAAGTCATGGAAACAACCAAAGTGTCCTGTGGTAGAGGACTGGATAAAGAAGATGTAGTATATATACACAATGGAATACTATCCTATATAATAAAAGGCTAATATGCAAATCGACGGGATGGCAGAACGACCAGTCGCTATGATGTGCACTGTGGCCAACTGTCCTGTTCTGCCGCCATTGGCCCTCCCCACCCCCGGCTCAGCTGTTGAGCGTCTGCCTCCCCCAGGCCCTTGGTCTCCCGGGGCCGAGGCCACTCCAGTGGGTGAGCTGTGCCCATGTCTACAGCGCCCTGGACCAGACGGCCCGCAAGATCAACTTGGCCAAGTTCACCCATGGCAAGTGCTCCACCCTCATTGTGACTGACCTGGCGGCCCGAGGCCTGGACATCCCGCTGCTGGACAACGTCATCAACTTCAGCTTCCTGGCCAAGGGCAAGCTCTTCCTGTACCTCGTAGGTTGTGTGGCCCGGGCTGGCTGAAGTGGCACAGCCTACTCTTTGGTGGACCCAGATGAGGTCCCCTACCTGCTGGACCTGCACCTGTTCCTGGGCTGTGCCTTTTCTCTCGCCTGCCCCCATGAGGAGCCCTTAGGTGCAGTCGGTGTGGATGTGTGCTGGGCTGGGTGCCGCAGAGTGGTGGACAATGAGGACTGCGGCCTGCAGAACACCCTGGAGGCATCGCTGCAGCTGTGGGGCTTGGGCCGTGTGGCTGGCAATGCCCAGCAGCAGTACGTGTGCTTGCAGCTGGTACCCTCGCCAGAGTCCATCAAGCAGGCCAAGGAGCTGGACCTCGCGGGGCAGGGCCTGCACGCCCTCTTCAGCCTGAGCTTTGAGGAGGAGGAGCTGCAGCGGCTGAGGCTGGTGGACAGCATCAAGCAGTATCGCTCGCGGGCCACCATCTTTGAGATCAATGCCTCCAGACAGGACCTGAGCAGTCAGGTGATGCGGGCCAAGCGGCAGAAGGACTGCAAGGCCATCGCCAGCTTTCAGCAGGGCCGGCAGGAGCGGCAGGAGGGCCTGGCTGTCCCAGCCCCGAGCTGCCCAGCGCAGCAGGTGTCGCAGCCTGGGAAAGAGGAGGAGGTGGAGGAGGCATGAGAGAGAGCATGGAGGATGTCTTCACAGAGGTCGTGGGCCAGAAATGGCAGCAGCCAGGACCTGAGCGGGGAGCCAAGAGGCAGAAGGAGGAGGCCTGGCTGCTGGACCAGGATTTCTATGTCCCCTATCAGCCCAAGGACTTCGACAGTGAACGGGGTCTGAGTGTTGGTGGGGACAGGTGTGCCTTTGAGCAGCAGGTGGCTGGCGATGTCCTGAACCTGATGGGGGATGAGGCCCAGAACCTGACCAGGGACCTGCAGCTGCTCAAGTGGGACTGGAGGGAGAAGTGGTTTGTGGGACAGTCAGGATAGGAGGACAAGAAGATCAAGACAGAAAGTGGTCGCTACATCAGCAGCTCCTACAAGTGGGATCTCCACCAGAAGTGGAAGCAGAAACAGAAAATTGCCATATGCTCAATGCCTGAACTCCAGTGGGTCGCCAGCAGTCAGCTCTGTTGGGGACGCTGTTTCGGCCGATCCAGTTGGGGCGTGTGCAGAAGGCAACCAATTGATGTGTCTTTCTCACATCCATGTTTCTCTCTCTGTCTCTCGCCTTTCCTTCTATTCTAAAAATCAATGAAAAATGTCCTCAGGTGAGGATTAACAAAAAAACAAAAACAAAATATGCATACATCCTATATAATAAAAGGCTAATATGCAAATTGACCAAATGGCGGAATGACCGGGCACTATGACATGCACTGACCACCAGGGGGCAGACACTCAATGCAGGAGCTGCTCCCTGGTGGTCAGTGCACTCCCACAGGGGTAGGGCTGCTCAGCCAGAAGCTGGGTTCACAGCTGGCGAATGCAGCGGTGGTGGCGGGAGCCTCTCCCGCCTCTGTAGCAGGGTTAAGGATGTCCGACTGCTGGATGTCCCGTGGGGAGTGGGCCTAAGCCAGCAGTCGGACATCCTACAAGGGCTCCTGGACTGCGAGAGTGTGCAGGCCAGGCTGAGTGACACCGCCCTCCCCCTCCCCCCCGCCAAGTGCATAAATTTCATGAACAGGGCCTCTAGTACATACATATACATAAATATATGAATAGTGGGGCGCTGGGGGGCGGGGCCCCACAGGCACACAAATTTTGTGCACCGGGCCTCTAGTTCAGCCATAAAAAGGATGAAATAGCGCCATTTGCAACAATAATGATGGACCTTGAGAACATTATGCTAAGTGAAATAAGTCAGAAAAAGCTAAGAACCATATGATTTTACTCATATGTGGGATATAAAATTGAAACTCATGAGCATACCATAAGCAGCAGTGTGGTGGTTGCCAATGGGAAGGGGTGGGGGAAGTAATGGGTCCTAATATAACGTGACAGGAAAAGATTTGACTTTGGGTGGTGGGCACATGGTGCAATATACAGATCTTATAACATAGAAACCCACACCTGAAACTTATATGTTCATGTTGGCCAATGTCACCCCAATCAATTTAATAATGAAAAAAAAGAAGCCACTAGAAATTTTACAACTATTCTAGGGATTTGCCATGGGCCCTGTTTGGTGGCTAGCTAGTTCAACACACTGACTACATGTATCCTTTCAATAATATTAAGTGTTTAGTGTATGTCAGGCACTGTTCTAGGGATATAATGGTTAAAGACATAGGTAAGATTGCTACTGTCATGGAAAAAAATCAGGGTACTATATTAGAAAATAATAGGGTGTTGATGGGTGGGTGTGGATGAGGCTCCTTGAGATAAGGTGTTCAGGGAAAATCTGTTCAAAGAGATGATATTGAAGATGAGACCTGGAGGATAAGTAGGAGTTAGGCACACCAGGAGCTTCAGAGAGAGAGGGCCCAATAAGTTCAAAGGACCTAAGATGGGGAGGAGCTTGGTGTGTCCTAGGACCTGTTGGAAGCTGTTTTGTTGTAGCTTCATGAGCAAAGGGGAGAGAATCGGGGTGGAGGAAAAGGCAGGCTGGGGCTCGATCTTGCTGAACCTTGTAAGCTCTGGACAGGAGTTGTGTGAATTTCAAAGAAGAAGAAGAAGAAGAAGCCCCTGAAGGTCTTTAAGTGTGGGGTGGGAGTGGGGAGTCATGGTTCGCATGAGTCCACTTTGCCTCACGATTGGATGCCGTGCAGCATTAACCAGCAGAGTGCTAGGCTCCTTTGGTAATATTCCAGTTCCATTTTCCATTCAAATATAAATGATTTGCAGTCACTTGTCTCTCTTTATTATTAAGATTTTTTTCTTCAAATCTAAGTAACTGTCATCATTAATTTAGCTTTTTGGTGAAAGAATACATGACCAGTCACCTCTGTAATATTGAGCAATTCTCCTATTACCTGTGTTTTTGTTTCCTACTATGGATTTTTTTTTCTGTTTATCTTCTAACACACCCATCCTTTGCTACCAGCTTTCACATGCCGCCTCTTCTAATCCTTTTTGATTTCCTTGTGATAGATTTTTTTGTGTGTGCTCATTTCTTAAATGACCTTTGGGGCATTCTCTCTTGGCCATGCAGATTTCCTGTATAGAACGCAGTTCAATATAACCACCAAACACAGCTCCTTGAACATTGTAGGTACATAGTGAAGCTTTTTTATATGAACCAGTGAACCTTTAGGAGGAAGATCTTCTGGGTTTGTGATGAACAGGAAGATGAATATGTTATGTTGATGCCCTTAAAGCTGTTGTCTCAGCAGGGTCACTTGAGAACCTAAAGTCATAGAGCCCTAATAAGGGAAATGAGTACAGTGTGGAAAGGAACTTGGAATATAAATGTGACATTATATCTAGTCTCTCTGTTCAGGCTTTTTAATTAGGTGTGTTTTTTTTTTGTGTTTTTTTTTAGGGAGAAAGAGGTATAGTTGTTATCTTTATGGGCAGCTGGATGAGAATTTTATTTATATTAAGAAAAGTGATCTGAAAATTGGTAATAAGATAACAAAATGAAGGTATAACCTTTCAAAGTCGTAATATAGCATGTCTAACAAAACCGAAGTGTCATCTGATTATCTAGAAAGTATAACTTTGTTTTACTTACTATTTGCTATTAATTAGTACTCACACTGTGTTAAAGTTAGAAGTTAACTTACAGAAAATTGTGAAGCAAATGATTTCTTGCAGGTAGAAAGATAACCCCAAATCTTATGTTTTATTGCTCTATAAATTATTAACTAGTTTTGTATATAATTTAGCAATCTTGTACCAGAATTTTAAAAATGCACTATATCAACTTCTTTGCCACCTTGCTGTTTTTATCATGAGTTACATGTCTTTAACATGTGCTCATTATATATTTGTATGCACATTATATAACCTTTTAAAATTGTTTCGACATTCACATTAAGTAAAGTACTGAGACATGAATGTATATGTCACTATCCAAATTACCTAGTTATGTGCTACCAAAATATTTCTGAATAGAAATATCATAGATGTCACAATAGGGGGAATTACACACAGAAGTAAAAATGTCACTAACAGAAAACCTGTACTTTAATTTAAGAGGTTCTCTGAGGGCATCTGTCCCTAAAGTATGCACAATCTTAATGAATTTTAAGCCAGTCTCAGGGAAGGCTCTCATTGAACTGGGAATACTGGTCTGTATTCATACGCTTTCATGTATGGTGGGAAAAATAAGTAAGTAAACTTGAGAGACATTCCACAAATACAAATCTTGCTTCTTTGACCTTAAAAACACACACAACACAGTTATAGGAGTTGTTTACCATGAAGACCATTAGCATAAGAAGTCACTAAGTACAGATCACAAAAATTTCACCAGTCACATTTGAAAGTGCAGTGCTGGATGGCACTTATTTCCTCAACGATCCTTTCCTACAAAGAAGGCAGGCTGTCTCTAGCCGGTGCCTTATCAAGTTCAATGAAAGTCACTATTAAGCCTACATAGTATGTGTTCTGCCCCATTAAAAACCTAAGAAAAGGAAGATTAATATTGTATTTGAACAGATGACACATTAAGAGAAAAAATAAGGAAATAAAACATTCATTTATTAGTTTTTGGTAAATTGTTACCTTCCCAATCACTGCTTAAAGGAATCCTTGTATTGACTTCAGTCAGGTTTTTAGTATAATGCTTTACGCACTTGACTCAAAACCCTTATCCTTGACTATTCCTCTCAGGATTGCTCTGGAACTTGACTCTCTTTTCCAGAGATTTATTCCCAACTGCAACAGTGATTTTCATACTGTAGTTATGTAAGGGTGTTTATATACCTTGTTTGCTAGGAATGGCCCTGTTTTATGCCTGTTTTGTCAATACCATTCTTAGTAGTGCTCCTTTTCACTCCCAGAAGACCCCTGTTTCTATTATAAATTATATGGTCACCCTACTTTATTGTGGCAGGTGTGGTTAAGACTTATTTACCTAAGACTTATCTACTTTCTTTGGTCTCTCTGTCCCTGTTTTCCTTCCCAACATGTGGCAGAAGCCAACGGCCAAATGAGTGTGTTTTCCAATAAATTTTATTGTTATTTTTCCCTTTTACAAGGAACACCCTTGTTTATTTATTCATACATTATAATAGCTAGCATTAATTGAACACTCAGTATGTTCCTGATACTGTTCATTATTAGGAATAACTCTGTTTTAAATATACATACATATATATAATTGATTTCAGAGAGGAAGGAAGAGGGAGAGAGAGATAGAAACATCAACAATGAGAGAGAATCCTTGATGGGCTGCCCCCTGTACACAACCCGGGCATGTGCCCTGACTGGGAATTGAACCGTGATCTCCTGGTTCATAGGTCAACACTTAACCACTGAGTCATGCCATCCAGGCAGGTTTAACTCAGTTTTCACAACCACCTTATGAGATAGTACTAATATTATGTCCACTTTACAAAATTATATAGATAAATAATTTGTCTTGGGTCCCACTATATGGAGCATTAGCTTTGAACCCAGTCAGCCTAACTTTAGAGTCTATGCTGTTAGCTACCAGTTTATATGTATTGTTTATTCAAGTGTATGTACTTCCTGGACCTAGTATAAATTGATAGTTAACATCTAGTGGTTTATTTGTCAGCTAGCAACTTAGCAATGTAAAGTTTTATATTAGTTATGTATCGCTATATAACTAACTAATTACCCCCAAATCTAGCAGCTTAAAACAGTAAGCATTTATTATCTCACACAGTTTCTCTTGATAAGGGATTTGGAAGTACCTTAGTTAGATAAATAGCTCTGCCTGGGGTCTCTCATGACATTTCAGGTGGTACAAGTGACTAGAATTAAGATTTCTGATTATAATCTAAGTGGCTAGCATTAAGCTTTAGATTCCCAAAGCTTCCATTTCAAAGATATCCACATATGTTTTAATAAACATATTTTTGACTGTATAATACAGCTACTAGCAAAACAACTAGATTAGGAACTGAGGCATCCTACCCCCACCCACGAACTTCCTTTTTTTACAAAGTCCTGGACCTAGATAACTGACCACTTCAGTGACCTTACTTCTCCCTTCCCACACCCTAATTCCTGCTCATATTCTTTAAATTTATTAATAAAGAGTGGCCCCGTAAAATACTTGGCAGCTTTTCCCTCCAACCCCGGACCCTAACAAGGACAAAGCCCCAGGTCCTCACTTCCTTTCTCTCTCTCTCTCCAAGACTTTGCTGTGTGGCCCTCATGGTGCCATGGACCCTCCAGGGCCTGTGAGTAACAAATCTTATTCTTCAGAGTCCCCTGACGGTTTGCTAAAGTGTGTCCTGTGATCATAATAAGAACCACAAGGGCCCGTGTAGCCACAACATTGGCATCAGTTCGGGAAATGTCCACGGGGGCTCACCACAGTAATGCAGTGGCCCCTATCATACAGACGTTCCTAGCTGTTAGCATCACTATCAATGGGCTGAGACTGTCACAGCGGCTCACGTGGTACTGGTTGTTGGCAGGTCTCACTTTCTTCCCATTTGGGCCCTTCTGTGAGCTGCTGAGTGTCCTCCTGGCACGGAGGTTGGCTTTCCACCAGAGCGAACAATCCTAAAGAGCAAGGTGGAAGCCACAATGCCTTTTATTGACTTAGTCTTGGAAGTCACACTCCTTCGTCATATCAGCAATATCCTATTGGTTACACAGGTCACCTTGGGTGGGTGGGGTAGGAGGGCCACACAGGCGTGTGCAGGAATCACTGGGTCATTTTGCAGGCTGGTTATCACAAAAGGGCTAATATGTTTTAAAACAAATGATTTTTTAAGGCTTACAATTTTAAAACCTAAAACTTAGATTCTTTTACTCACAAACTAACGAAGTTTTTAAAATATACCCATATCCGTTGTTTTGCCCAGTTTCCACTGATAACAGAATATCCTTGTATTTGCTTTAAAATCTACAGTTATGATTCATCTTCTGGTACAGACTGAACTTAGAAGTGCTATCCAAAAATGTGTGGCAACAAAGCAGCAGCTTCTGAATACCTGACTCTGACGAAGGTAGTGGAGAAATAAAAAATAGAATAACTTCGCCTTCTGAGGGTGAGATAGAGGGCAGGCAAGTAGCTGCCTGCACTGTACTTGAGGAACCCTGGGGGGTGGCTTTACTTGCCAAGTGTGGGCCATGGCCATTTTCCTGGGACTTTATTTCCACTGAACTCCAGTGGAGGGTAAGCAGGGCTTCTGCTGAAGGTTTCCAGGTAGCATTCCAAATTACAGTTATCTTTCTAATGCTTCCCACATGCCTGCCTCAAGAGCTTTAGTCCCCAGCAATGTATTCTCTCTGGTTATATATAGAAAAATGATGACTGAGGTTTGTCTAAAATATGAGGGGACGTTAAGGTATGGACTTTGGGATAGCCATGACTCTCCTTTCTCATCCCTCACATCTCTGGTTCTTCCCAGCAAGTGTTTTGGGTCATCAGACATGTGGCGTTAGTGACCTGCAATTTTTCTGTTCCAAATTTTGAAGGTAGGAGAATATCACTCCAAAAATATGCTAATTTGGGGGACCACTTTTCTTAGCCCCATTCTCATTAGAACTTGAGAAGGAGAAAAGAACAATAGGATGTTGTTGATCTAACCTCTTTATTTCTGCAGGAAAGGAAGGATAAGGAGGAGGAGGAAGGGGAGGGAAAATGTGCAGGCGAGTGTCATGTTCTTAGAGAGAGAGTTTTGAAGATTCCTCAGGCTTTGGAGTGGAAAAATGGATTGTAGGCGATTAAGGAGGGAGCCAAGAGGTCAGTCAGGAGGCCACGGTAGATGTCCAAGGGGGATGTTGGCTTGGATGAGAGTGGAAATGGTGCAGTTAGGAAAGGGTGGTTAGGCTAAGAGTATGTAATGTAGCAAGAGCCCACAGGGCCATGTGCTGGGCCTGAGTAAATATTATGGTTCATTGCTCCTGTTATTAGAGTTTAATGATGTGTATTCACACCCTACATTTGTTTTTTGCTAAGAAATTAAGTGTATGAGCTTATTCTCATTGCTACTATTATTACTGTGGCTAGATTTGCTTCAAAAAGTATATTACCACCCAGCCAGTGTGGCTCAGTGATTGAGCATTGACCTATGGACCAGGAAGTCACGGTTTGATTCCAGGTCAGGGCACATGCCTGGTTTGCAGGCTCGATCCCCAGTGTGGGAGATGCAGGAGACAGCTGATCAATGATTCTCTCTCATTATTGATTGACGTTTCTCTCTCTCCCTCTCCCTTCCTCTGTGAAATCAATAAAAAATATATATTTTAAAAAGTATATTACCAAATATAGAATGAAAACTGTCCCAACCCTATGGGCCAGCAATACAAATATGTGACATTAGAATCTAGAATATGGTTCTGAAGATTTATCAGAACATGTGTTTAGCAATGAATATGAGATTCCCCTCCTTGCTATCCTTATTATATTATTTATCAAATAGACAATTTGGGGGGCCTGTTATAGAAACTTGACAATTGACCATTTTTAAGGAAATACACAAATATCCAAACCAATAATTAAATATTTCTCATAGGCTACTAAGAAATACAACTTATAATTTCACTCCTTTCTTTTAGTTAAAATTTTTGTGGTTCTTTAAAATTGAATAAAATAAGATCATCTCAGTGTTTCCAAGAAATGTAGTGGAAAGTAATATACTTGGCATTATTCAGTTTGTTTGATTTGTTATTAATTTGATTGGCATGAAAATGTTATTAATTTTAGATTTGTTAAATTTTAACTTGATACCACTTTATATTAATTTACATTTGGAGCATTCATTAAGATCTTTGGGGTATACAGTTTAACCTTAAGTGTCGAATCTGATTATAAGAAAGAAAAGTTTGGAACCTTGAGGCTGGAACGGTTCACAGCTGACTCTTATGAAATCAAATAAGTTCTCATAATCATTTGCAGCCATTATTTGTGTGCTTTTGCGGTACCTTATTTCTTCTGAGCTATCCTTACATGTTTCCAGGAATTCAAGGGCTAAGGAACATTGTACTAAGAATTTGAAATAGAAGGCATTTAATTTTGTGGGAGTGTAGAGTGTTTATTAACTTTTATGTTTAAGGACCAGCAAAATGGAGAAGTGTATTGTGTTACACAACATATTTTGTTATAAGTATGTTTACTTTTATTGTACATGATGTAACCAGAATGGAAAAAACACGCACAGAAACCCTAATTGTTGATATAATTTGCCTCAGAGGGGCATGGGGAATGGGGAGTACGGCATAAGAAGAGAAAAAATATCTGTTTACTAATTAGAGTAAAATTACTAGTTAAAAAAGAGTTGCATAGATGAATGAATAATAATAAAATGTCCACTCACCTTTCCTGAAAATTTTGTAAACTTCTTTCTTTGCTTAGGTACTTGGTAAGGGAATAAAGTTTCTCTGGTTCGTTGGATGAACACTAATTCCAGTTGTTTGCTCTCTGAAGCTCTTCACCTTTCATTTTAATCACCAGAGGATACTATTTTGCTATTTTGAAATCATTTCTGTTTTCAACTTGCACTTTGCCCAGTGAGAGCCTTTCCCCATCTCATTCTTCCTTTTCCTTTGCCCCACTCCTCAGTTTACGTCCACCTCTTTTCCTATAGCCAAGGAAGGAACTTGTTACCGAGACTTTATTACGAACTGACTGAAGAATCTTTTTGATATGATACATTCATAGGCACCATACCTCAGTCTGATCCCAGAAAAAAACAAACACCAGGAAGTACAGGAAAACATACAGCCTAAACAACAGGAAGTACAGGAAAACATACAGCCTAAACAACAGGAAGTACAGGAAAACATACAGCCTAAACAACAGGCAGTACAGGAAAACATACAGCCTAAACAACAGGAAGTACAGGAAAACATACAGCCTAAACAACAGGAAGTATAGGAAAACATACAGCCTAAACAACAGGCAGTACAGGAAAACATACAGCCTAAACAACAGGAAGTACAGGAAAACATACAGCCTAAACAACAGGAAGCACAGGAAAACATACAGCCTAAACAACAGGAAGTTCAGGAAAACATACAGCCTAAACAACAGGAAGTATAGGAAAACACACACCTCATATTTGGAAGGGTCTTCATTCCTTCAACACAGGTAGAAGTGGACAAAGAGAATGAGAGAATAACAAAGACTGTTGTTGATTTGATCTCTAGGAATGGAAATTGTTGGTTGTCTATTTTTTCCAAAATAAACTTTGATCTAGAGTTGACTGTCCTGTTACTTACTACCTTCTGAGGCTGAGGAGTGGCAGCTACCCTTGTTGGGTTTTCAAGGTCAGTCTGCTAAATTGAAGATATACTGGAATAACCCATCCGCAAAAGAAGTGGAAAATACTAGTCACTTGTCAATCTGGGTCCCAAGGTAAAAACAACACAAGGGAATGGGGAGGATGTTTAGTTGAAATGAAAAAAAGATGGAAAAGATGATAGGGAAAAATAGAGAAATGTTGGACAAAAATTTATTAGGATAAAACCATCACCTTACTAATCTCTGTGTCATTAATCAATTATAAATAAAAGTTTTCTAATATTCATATTCCCTCTAGACTCACTTTTTCTTTTCTTATCTCTTTCTTATGATTTCTTTCCCATTTCCCCCTCTCCTCTGTTTTCTCTTTCTTCTTTGCTTTCTCTCCTGATTCTCCTTTTTTTTTGTCGTTCTTTTTTAATCTTCACCCAAGGATATGTTTTTATTGATTTTGGGAGGAGGAAGGGGGGCGGAGAGGGAGAGAAAGAGAAAGAGGAAGGGGGTGGGGAGGGAAGGAGGAAGGGAGGAGACAGAGAGAGAGAGAGAGAGAGAGAGAAAGAGAGAGAGAGAAACCTGCTTTTTGGTGTATGAGACAATGCTCCAACCAACTGAGCCACCAGCCAGAGCTGTTGTTTTAATGAGCTAAATGTGGTACTGTGATCAGAGATGATTAAGTACAAATTTAGCTTGGTTTATGATGAGTTCACAAGGAAATAACTGCCATATAGCACTCCATGAGAATATTACTAGAGGTAGAAAACAAAATTCCATGGGGGTTCTGAGAAAAATGACTTCATTTGATGTGGAGACCAAGAATTAGACATGACTTTTTGCACTCATTCATTCCTTCATTCACCCCCATTTGCTAGGCATTCTCCCATGAACTGAGGGGACAGTTGAACAATGGTTATAATGCAAGTGTGGTCACCACCTCCCAGGAGCTTGTATGCCAATGGAGAGACAGAAAACAAGCATATAAATAGTAAATAGTTACAGGTTGTAAAAGGGCTAGGAAGGAAAGTTTCTGCTGTGACAGAGAAGTAAGGGGGAAGCTGCCTTTCTAGAGCAGGCTGGGAAGGCACCTTGAGGAGGGCTATTTCAGGAGACACCTGAAGGGTTAGAGGAAGCCAGTTTTGGGGAGAGCCAAGAGAAGAGTTTCCTGGTAAGAGCGAATGGTACATGCAAAAGCCCTGAGCTAAAGAGTGGGCCACGCTGCTTAAGTGGCAGGAGGTGGGATGGGTGGAGCTAGCAAGATAGGAGTGTCTAAGATAAGATCCAAGATCCAAGAGGGAGGTGGGCCTGGAACCATAAAGATTTGAGGTTGTGTTTTAAGTGCAGTGGGAAGCCCCTGAAGGGGAGTGTCTTGCTGGACTTTTAGTTTTAGAAGTCCAAACTTTTTGATGAATAGAGAATACATTTTATGGAGCCAGAGCAGAAGCATGGAAATCACAATAAAATCTCTATACTATAGGGGAAAATGGAGTATTAGGAACTTATGGGATTAGGAATTGTGTTATAAAACGTGGTGACATTTAAAAAAAAATATTTTTATTGATTTTTTACAGAGAGGAAGAGAGAGGGATAGAGAGTTAGAACACCCCCTACCGGGGATGTGCCCGCAACCAATGTACATGCCCCTGACCGGAATCGAACCCGGGACCCTTGAGTCCACAGACCGAAGCTCTATCCACTGAGCCAAACCGGTTTCAGCAAACGTGGTGACATTTTATTTGGGCTTCTAAGAATGGTTGGAATTTTGACAAGCAGAGATTTGGAGAGAAGATCATTCTAGAGCAAGAAGCAGGATGTCAAAGTATGAATGGAGGGTGAGAGATATGTGGCAAGATTGGAAAAGGGCCGTCCTACTTAGTACGACTGGAGAGGAGGGTGTATGTAAGGGGAGAAACATGTATCTTTTTGGTTGATAATATAAGGTCTTAAATGCCAGACTACATTTTTGGGAGTTTGGCTAATATATATAGAAGGTTCATTGCTTATTTTGTTTAGGCATGTTTTATCTATAATAATAAAAGTGTAATATGCTAATTAGACCGGACAGCCAAACAACCTTCCGGATGTCATTCCGGACGTCCTTCCAGATGAAGCCATGGTGGCGGGGGCCAAGGCAGAGGCAGTTGGGGGCGATCAGGCAGGCAGGCAAGCAGTTAGGGTTTATCAGGCAGGCAGGCAGAGGCAGTTAGGGGCAATCAGGCAGGCAGGCGAGTGCTTAGGGGCAATGAGCAGCCAGGCAGAGTGCTTAGGGGCGATGAGCAGCCAGGCAGAGTGGTTAGGGGCGATCAGGCAGGCAGGTGAGTGGTTAGGAGCCAGCGGTCCCAGATTGCAAAAGGGATGTCCGACTCCTGGCAGTCAGACATCCCCCGAGGGGTCCCAGATTGCAAGAGATGCAGGCCGGGCTGAGGGTCCCCTCCCCCACCCCCCTGCACAAATTTCGTGCACCAGGCTTCTAGTTTACTATAAGAAATCTTCCTAGCTCTGACTGGTGTAGCTCAGTTGATTGGGCATAGTCCCCTACACTGAAGGGTTGCTGGTTCAATTCCTAGTTAGGGCACATGCCCAAGTTGAGGGCTCAATCCCCGGTCGGGGGCATGCAAGAGGCAGCCAATCAATGTTTCACTTTCACATTGATGTTTCTATCTCTCTCTCTGAAAAAAATCAACAACAACAACAGAATCTTTTTAAAAAGTCTTCCTAGTTCTTGCTTTTGTTTTTGTAGAAAAATTAGAGTAGCAATTTCCATTGTCTTTTTTTAGAAAATAGGATGTTCGAGGTGTTAGACTCTTCATATAATTTGCCCTGTCTCATAGTCACTGGCAGTTTATATCTTACCACTCACATTGTGCCAACCCAGAGCCTGGATGTATAGGGGTGGCTCCTCAGTAGGAGCTTACATTTAAGAGTTTGTGTCTTCGTTCATTCATTTATGTGACAAGTGTCCACTGAGCACCAGCACTATTGCAGATACTGTTTATCCTGGGTGAGTGTGAGAGGCTCTTGCTCTCCATGTGTCTTGCTGCTTTCTACTAGTTTCTTTAGTGACAATTTAGGGATATAATGCACAGTGGGAAACAGCTTTCACCGAGGTCAGGAAAGTCTCCTCCAGGAAGTGACATTTGAGCTGAAACCTAAGTGATGATAAAGGCGAAGACTGGTTCAAACAGATGGGCTTACAACATAAAGGCTGTAAGGTAGGCATGAGCTTGAGGCAAGTGAGAAAGGGAGAAAATGCCTTGTGGTTGGGCTCCAGTGAATGAGGTGGGAAGCGGTGGGAGATGAGACTGAATAGGTGGCAGTGTTCTCGGCTCTGGCTGCACATTGCAGTCCTCTAGCTGGCTCAGGCCACACCCCAGACCAGTTAAATCAGAATCTCTGCTGATACGAGGCATCAACATTTTTATTGATTTATTGAGTTGATTGACGTTGGTTAATGAAATTATATAGATTTCATGTATACAATTCTATAATACACTAGAAGCCCGGTGCACGAAATTCGTGCACGGCGGGGGGTTGTCCCTCAGCCCAGCCTGTACCCTCTCCAATCTGGGACTCCTGGAGGGATGTCCGACTGCCCGTTTAGGCCCGATCCCTGGGATCGGCCTAAACGGGCAGTCGGACATCCCTCTCACAATCCAGGACTGCTGGCTCCTAACTGCTTGCCTGCCTGCCTTCCTGATTGCCGCTAAATCGCTTCTGCCTGCCAGCCTGATCAGCCCCTAACCACTCCGCTGCCAGCCTGGTTGATGCTTAACTGCTCCCCTGCCAGCCTGTTTGCCCCCAACTTCCCTCCTCTGCCAGCCTGGTCACCCCTAACTGCCCTCTCCTGCAGGGTTGATCACCTCCAACTGCCCTCCCTTGCAAGCCTGGTCCCTCTCAACTGCCCTACCTTGCAGGCCTGATCCCTCACAATTGCCCTCCCTTGCAGGCCGGGTGCCTCCCAACTGCCCTCTCCTGCTGGCCATCTTGTAGTGGCCATCTTGTGTCCACATGAGGGCAGCTATATTGTGTGTTGCAGTGATGATCAATCTGTATATTACTCTTTTATTAGATAGGATAGAGGCCTGGTGCACGGGTGGGGGCCAGCTGGTTTGCCCTGAAGGGTGTCCGGATCAGGGTGGGGTTCCCTTGGGGCGTGGGGCGGCCTGAGCGAGGGGCCTGTGGTGGTTTGCAGGCCGGCCATGCCCCCTGGCAACCCAAGCAGAGGCCCTGGTATCTGGGATTTATTTAGTTTCTACAATTGAAACTTTGTAGCCTGGAGCGGAGCCAAGCCTGCTGTTCCCTCCAGGGCGGCAGCCATTTCTGTGGCAGTTAATTCACCTTCTACAATTGAAACTTTGTAGCCTTAAGCAGGTGAGCCCAGCCAGGGTGTGCGGAAAGCTTTGCTTCCCCTGTTGCCGCCGGCAACCCTGGCCTGCTCTCTCAAGCTCCATTCTGCCGCCATTTGTTTCAATTTGTTTACCTTCTATAATTGAAACTTTGTAGCTTGACTGGAGGCTTAGGCCTGGCAAGGGCAGGTGGAAAGCTTGGCTTCCTCTGTTACCTGGGAAACCTTGCTCTCTGTGGCTGTAGCCATCTTGGATTGGGGTTAATTTGCATACTCGCCCTGATTGGCTGGCGGGCGTGGCTTGGCTGGTGGGCGTGGCTTATGTAGCGGAGTGATGGTTAATTTGCATATTACCATTTTATTAGAGAGGATTATCTGTATATTGTACTAGAGGCCCAGTGCATGATTGAATCATGCACGAGTAGGGTCCCCTACACGCTTTCGCTTTTGATCACGGGGGAGCTGGGTGCCTGTCCGCTGGTGCACCAGGCCTTTCAGAAGCCTCCGGCGCGGCAGGGGCTTCTGAAAGGCCTGGTGCTGGAGCGGACAGGTACCTAGCTCCCCCACTTTTGATGGTCCGTGGCGGGATGTGAGCTTGCTGCCCCAGAGGCCCCTTCTGTGCCACAGCACAGCCATGGCGCAGACACTGAGCTCGCGCCGCCGCTGGCGATGCGAGATCAACGTCCCGCCAGCCCAATCAGCCACCCCAGCCACCCCGAGTCCCGCCCCCCCGCGCCTCCTGGCCAATCGTGGGCATAGCGAAGGTACGGTCAATTTTCATATTTGTCTATTATTAGGTAGGATTATTGTTCACCTCAAGTCAAGTCTCATTTCATCACCATTTATCCCCCCTATACCCTCTTCTACCCTCCCCCCACCCCCCTTTCCCTCTGTAATCACCATGGCATCAGCATTTTTTAAAGTTCCCCAGGTGACTCTCTTGTGAGTTTGGATTTGGTCTAATTGTCCTGGGAAGCCTTGGAGGGGAGTGATATAATCAAGTTGTAATTCTTTCAAAGATCCTTTTGAGGCTATATGTGAAGGGTAAGCTGGAGAAAGGTGAAGGGTGTCATCAGGATGACCAGTTAGGAGGTTCTAGGAGCGGGCAAGAGAGGATGGTGGCTTAAACTAAGGTGGCAGTGGGTTTACATATTATCAGGGTGGTGAATTACAATCTGAGGTTGGGGACAAAGCTCCTGTTTAGCAGATATTCCCACAGGCCATTTCTGTTTGATTTTGGGAGGCTGAGTAGATCTGGTTAAAGAACATGACCTCTGGGTTTGAATCCTACATCTTCCACTTACTAGTTGTGGGACCTTGGGCAAGTGATACCCACAAAATGAGGAATAGAACAGAATGTCTGCCTCAAAGGTTTAAATGAATTTAATGAATATAAAACACTTAAAACAATGTTTAGTTCAAAGTAAATGTACTTTTGGCTATTGTTATTATTTTTACTAATCCCACCCCATTTTCTAGTTTCTTCCTACTTTCTTCTTGCCTAGAATGTGATTGCATTATCTGTGGCTTTCATCTGGGACCTTGAGAAAGAGGCCAAAGGAATAGAAGATGCACTGGCTCAGAACCATCCTGATGTTCACCCGTGGTTCCTGCCACTTATCTGTGGCCTTCTGGATCAGTGAGAAAAAGAAACCCTATTTCTTAGGTTTCTGTAATCCCTACAGCTCAGAAGCAGAGAACAGGGAATTTTTAAGGATTTCAGAAAGGTTAGTGGGCAGAGTATGAGGGTCCAGTCAGAGTTGAGATATGACACCGAAGACATTTGCATGCCTCAGATTTGGAAGGGTCTTGTAAACCACATTACGGATTTAGGACTTTTTCCTTGTGAGTTAATCAGGGGATCAGACGTGATCAGGTTTTTGGTTTAAGAATAATCTCTCTGGCTGCTCTGTGAACAGTGACTTGGAAGTGACAAAACTGGAAGTAGGGAGACCTGTTTGAAGGTTATTACAGCAATCCCAGTGAGTGGTGATCATCTCAGTGGGCATGAGGGAAGTGAGAAAATTCTAGAAATGTTTAGGGATGGAAAAGAACAAGGCCTGACATTGAGGAAGAGGGAGTTGGAGGACTCAAGAGTGACTTTGGCCAGGCCATGGTGACTCAGTGATTGAGTGTCAACCATGACCAGGAGGTCATGGTTCGATTCCTGGTTGGAGCATGTGCTCAGATTGTGGGCTTAATCCCCAGTGGGGTGTGTGCAAGAGGCAGCTGATCAATGATTCTCTCTCATCATTGATGTTTCTGTCTCTCTCCCCAACTCCCTTCCTCTCTGAAATCAATAAAAATATATATATATTTTTAAAAAGAGTGACTTTGGAGCTTCTGGTTTGTATAACTCGTTGGATCGTGTTCTTAGTTGACAAGCAGCATAGAGAGGGAGCATTTCTTAGTCTTTCTTTTATTACTGGATTTTAATAAAATAAAGTATCTCAGAGTTTTAAATACCACAGTTCTTCATGTTCTTTCCCTTTTTTTCTTCTTAATTTTTCATGGGAGGAGGGTTTAAGAGTCTTGGTTGCTCAGGAAATTCACTTTCCTGCTAGGAAAGAGTCTGTGGTATGCTAAGAACAGTTTTCTTCCTAACTAGAATACTTTGTGGTATTTAGTAATTATTATTATTATTATTATTATTATTATTATTATTATTGTCATCATCATCTATAGGGATTGGGATGGAAATCATTATAGTATGTAAAAATTAATCTTATCTTTTCTAATCATTTTTTAAATTTTTCTTTATTGATTAAGGTATTACATATGTGTCCTCACCGCCTCCATTCCTAATCATTTTTTGATTCAAATTTTATGTGTAAGGGAATTATCTTTATGGAATTCAACCTTCTATGAACACGGTAAAGAAGATAACTATCTCATATAAATGAAAGGCATACATCCAATTTTGAATTATTTGGGAAAGAAATCCCCATGGAGAAATGAACTTAAGGAATCAATAAATTTCCTCAATTCAGAAATTGAGATAAGGCTGAATGGATATTTTAAATATTGAGTGTGGTTATAAATTGAAAATGTAAGGTATAGTCTAGGTCCAATCCAGAGAGCAAAAAAGGCTCAATATTTTTGAAATTATCAATGATTAGATTGTGTGCTTGATATGCTTGTAGATAAACATTTTAGCACATATATATATCTTATCTAATAAAGAGGGAATATGCTAATTGAACCTCATGCCATCACAAAGATGGTGGCGCCCACAGCCAATAAGGAGGGAATATGCTAATTGATTGCCACGCCCTCAAAGATGGTGGTGCCCACAGCCACAAGATGGCAGCACCCAGTCCCCTCAGCCCCGCTAGGGCAGCAGGCGCGCACCTGCCTCCGGAGTCCCCCAGTCCCCTCAGCCCCCCAGCCGCCCAGGGCCAGCCCGAGGTGCAGGCAAGCCTCAGATGGCAGCTGCCCAGCCACCCAGGGCTGCCCGAGGCTCAGGTAAGCAGGGCCAGCCGAGACTTGCACTGCTGGCAGTGGCAGCAGCAGAGGTGTGATGGGGCGTTGCCTTCCCCTGATCACCAGGTCACCTCCCACCCCTGCGGGCTCGTGGACTGTGAGAGGGGGCAGGCTGGGCTGAATTTTCATGCACCGGGCCTTTAGTCCTATCTAATAAAAGGGTAATATGCAAATTAACCATCACTCCGTCACAAAGATGGCAGTGCCCATAGCCACAAGATGGTGGCGCCCAGTCCTCTCAGCCCCACTGGAGTCCCCCAGTCCCAGGGGGGCGGCTGCTGAGAGCAGGCAGCATGAGTGGCCTGGTGGAATGCTTGCTTCATCGCTGTGGCATCGAGGCAAGTGTTCCACCCTGGCCGCGGAGGGCCTCTGGGCAGCGGGCACGGAGCGGCTGGGGGGCGGGGGGCGGGAAAAACGCTTGCGTCGTTGCCCTGGTGATGAGGCAAGCATTCCGCGCCCAGCCGTGGATAGGCCTCTGGGCTGCGGAGAGCCTCTGGGCAGCGGGAGCGGAGTGGCCAGGCCCTGCAGAGAGCTACTGGCGCATGGATTCGTGCGCAGGGCTACTAGTATATATATATGTATATATGTATATATTGATTTCAGAGAGGAAGGGAGAGAGAGATAGAAACATCAAGGATGAGAGAGACTCATTGATCGACTTCCTCCTACACGCTCCCCACTGGGGATTGAGCCCGCAACCTGGCATGTACTCTGACTGGGAATCGAACTGTGACCCCCTGGTTCATAGGTTGATGCTGAGCCACACCAGCCAGGCATAAAGGGCTTTTTTGTACAGTTATTTAAGAGGTCAAGCGGGACTCAATGGTGTTCTTTTTTTGCTTTTAATGAAGGTTTTAATTAATAATAAAAGTAATAATAATAATGGCTTATATTTGTATAGCACTTTTTAGTTTATACTGCTGTTGAAAATGCATGACCCATTTAGCCCTCTGTGAAGGAGACAGGGCAATATTATCTCCATTTAGGAACCAGGAAACCGAGATCCAAGAAGTGTACCTCAGGTCATCTGATTCCTGGAACAGTATTTTTTCCAGCAAATACCAATGTTCTCTGTTCTAACAGTGGTATCGCAGAGTGGCTATGTTCAGAGAGGGTAAGCCTCTTTATGGAGGGTGAGGGAGTGAAGGGTCTCCTGGTTGTTCTCTCCTAGGATTATGTTAGAGGTTTGCAATATAAAAAGCACAGCTCCAATCACACATGTGAGTGGGGAAAAAAAAGATGTGGACTAAACATGAACAATGATCAGCTATTATTTTTTTCCAGTATAATTTATTTGTTCTTTGTTTCCTTATCTCCCTCTGGCATTCTTTAGGGAAAGCATTAATTAGTACCATAGATTTAAGAAAAAAAAGTTAAAATACCTTACATCGAGAATGTTTTATTTATTAACTTCTTACCTGTGAATTGGTAAAAGATTGCTGTGTATGATTTTAGCTGATTATCTTAGTCCAGATACAGAATTCCAACCAGTTTGAGGCATAGTTTGAGAACCACTAACAAATATTTTGAAAGTGATTGAAATGACATTTCTTGCCTTCTGAGGAACATTTGTGTAGATATTAAATTATTTGTATTTGAATTTTCTCACAGAAAATTTCAAGTTCCTGCCCGTTCTACTTGTCTTCCTTCATCTTCTGACAGCTTAAAGAAGCCTTGTTACTAGGTCTCTGTAATTTTTGACTCTTTTATCCTAAGATTTCCTTAGGGAATTTTAAGATTCTGGGGCCAAGCTTATTGCTAGGCTGTGTCTTGTCCTCACCCCTCCCCTGTGAACTTGAGAAGAATGTGTATTCTGTTCTGTTGGATTGAATGTTCTTTCATGTCTGTTAGGTCAGCCTGGTCTAACGTTTTAGTTTAAGTCCAGTGTTTCCTTATTGACATTTTGTCTGGATGGTCTGTCATACTGTTGAAAGTGGGCCCTGGCTGGTGCTCTGATGTTGGGTGCATAAATATTCACAATTGTCATACCCTTTGATGAATCGATCCCTTTGTCACTATATGGTGACCTTCTTTGTCTCTTATAATTTTTGGCTTAAAGTTTATTTTGTCTAATATAATTATGGCTACTCTACTTTCTTTTGGTTTTTATTTGCATGAACTAGCTTTTCCTATCCCATTACTTATCTATGTATGTCCTTAAAGCTAAAGTGAATCTCTTATAGGTAGCATATGATTAAGTCTTTTGTTTTGTTTTATTTTTTGTTAATTTTCACCTAAGGATATTTTTTTTCCCATTGCGTTTCAGAGAGTAGAAAGGAGGGATAGGAGACACAGAGAGAGAAACATCAATGTAAAAGAGACACATCAACTGGTTGCCTCCCGCACACTCCCCTACTAGGAGTAGGGAGTGACTCTGCAACCAAGGAATGTGCTCTTGCCTGGGAATTGAACCCATGACCCTTAATATGCAGGGTGACACTCTAACCACTTAGCAACACCAGCCAGGGTGTTTTTTTTTTGTTTTGTTTTTTGTTTTGATCTATTTGGCCACTCTGTGTCTTTTGTTTGGATAATTCAGTCAATTTACATTATGGACTTGCTATTATAGATTTACTAGTGGCCTGGTGCATGAAATTCATGCACATTAAAAGGGAATTAGAGGAAATATTTTAATATTGCTATTTGCCCTTTCTCTATAACAGAAGTATCAGAGATAAAAGAAAATTAGTAAAATGTATATGAAAATCTCCCTCCATCAGAGTCTGGGGCGTGCCATGGGACCCAGAGTCAAATCCCCATCCACCCGCGTATGCCTCGAAATCACGTGAGACCCAGACCTGGCCGGCCCCACCCCCGTCAAGCACCGCAGGGCGGGGGGCGCATCTCAGGTCCCCCAGCCTGGCGCCAGGCAGGAGGCACAGCCTCAGGTTCCCTGTCAAGCCCCGCCAGGTGGGGGGCACGACCTCAGGTTCCCCGGTGCAGTCTTAGGTTCCCCGGTCCCGGCACGAGGGCGCCAGGGCATGAGGGCATGATGACCATTTGCATATTAGCTCTTTATTATATAGGATTATATAGGATATGGACTTACTATTGACATTATTTAAATTGTTTTCTGGCTGTTTTATAGTTTCATTTTTTCTTTTTTACTTTCTTTGTGATTTGATGATTTTCTGTTATGGTATGCTTAGATTTCTTTATCTTTTGTGTATCCACTGTAGGCTTTTGCTTTGTGGTTACCATGAGACTTTTATAAAACATCTTATCTATACTTATAATAGGGTAATATGTAAATTGGTCAGGATGCTGTCTCATAATGACTGATCTGCAGGAGGGCGGGGCAGCAAGTTACAGGTGGCGAAGAGCTACAGGAGGGTGGGGCAGCAAGGTACGTGCGGCAAAGAGCTATGAGCAGCAGTGGATGGGGCGGCCAGCTGAGGCAAGCGGCAGCGAGCTACTCGCGCACAGATTCCTGTGCAGGGCCACCAGTATCTACACTAATAAAAGGGTAATATGCTAATTAGACTGGATAGACCAGACATCTTCTGGACAAAGCCACGGTGGCGGGGGCCAAGGCAGAGGTGGTTAGGGGCAATCAGACCGGCAGGGGAGGGCAGTTAGGGGCAATCAGGCCAGCAGGGGAGGGCAGTTAGGGGCGATCAGGCAGGCAGGCGAGCAGTTAGGAGACAGCAGTCCCGGATTGGAGAGGGTGCAGGCCGGGCTGAAGGGACCCCCCCCCCCCAACCCCCATGCACAAATTTCATGCACCGGTCCTCTAGTTTATTATAACAGTCTATTTTAAGCTGATAACAACTTAACTTCACATGCATACAAAAGCTCTATATTGCTACACTCCTTTTCCCCCCATATTTTATGCTTTTGATGTTACCTATTTTTATATTATGTCTCCATTAACTATTTTACTTATAGTTACCTTTAATACTCTTGTCTTTTGACTTTACACTAGAGTTGTGACTTATCCTCCATTACATTAGAGTATTCTGAATGTAACTATATATTTACCTTTATCAGTGAGTTTTATACTTTTATATGTTTTCCTGTTATTAATTGGCATACTTTTATTTCAACTTGAAGAACACCCTTTAATATTTCTTCTACCAGTCTAGTGATGATGAACTCCTTCAGCTTTTGTAGATCTGAATAACGTTTTATATCTCCTTCAATTCCAAAGGCCAGCTTTGCTGGGTTGGGTCTTCTTAGCTGGCATTTTTTCTTTCAGCACTTTAAATCTATCATTCTACTCCCTCTGGCCTGCAAAGTTTCTGTTGCTACATCTGCTGATAATCTTATGGGGGTTCTCTTATATGTAACAAGTTGCTTTTCTCTTGCTGCTTTTAAGATTCTTTGTATTTAATTTTTGATACTTGAATTATTATGTGTCTCTGTATAGTCTTTTTGGATTCATCTTACTTGGTACTTTTGAGGTTTCTTGCATCTGGATGTCTATCCCCACTCCTTCCCCCTCTCTGCCCCCCCACCCCCCAGATTAGGGAAGAATGCCTATTGGCTATCAAAGCTTTGTGATCCAGGGGCTGTTTAGCAAGTCAGCCATAAAAGTTGGGGCATTAGATGTGTGGCGGAGTTTCTTCCAGGGAGATACTAATGACTTGATTTTATTGTTGGAGTGAGCCAGAGGGAGAAGGAGCTGGAAGTTCCTACGGCTCTTTTGGACTCCAGGGAGGATTGCAGTCAGCCCCTATATGTATGCTAATTAGAAACCAAATCCTCAGGCAGCAACTTATAGAGTATGCAGTTAAACCCCTTGCAGTAAAAACTAGGAGATATGCATTCTTGCCTGCTTCCACTGCACTGAGCCTTGGGGGTATAGTTGCAGTGAGTACTCATTTGTGTCTGTTAAGAACTGCTTCTTTGTTTGGTATGGTCCTGTGAGACTCATGAATGCAAGCTCTATTGGCTATCAGAACTAGGCAATCTGGAGGCCATCTCTCAGGTGGCAGCTACAAAAGCTGGGGTGCCAGACATGTGTATAAGCTCCTTCCAGACAGATGATAGTGACCTAGTTTTGTTGTTGGAGCAGACCAGAGGGAGAAGATGGGGGAAGTGCCTGCCAGCTCCCCAAGGCTCCGGGATGGGATGGATCCCAGCCAGCCCTTAGATGCCTGCCAAATTAGAAGTTGGACCTTCAGGCAGCAGCTTGTAAAGTATGCACTCAAACCCCTTCTAGGTAAAGACGGAAAGATGGGAGTTTTTGCCTGCTTTCTCTGAACTGAGCCATTGAGGGATAGCCTTGGCAAGTGCTCATGTTAAGAATTGATTCTTTGCTAGTCTTAAGGGCCTCATGGACACAAGCCCTGTTGGCTTTTAGAGTTAGGTTTTTGGGGGCCTGCCCCTTCAGTGGGAGTCTTAAAAGTTGGGCACTAGATGTGCGGTCCAAACACTTAATTTCTCAGGGAGAAACTGAGGGTTGGAAGTTCCTTACTGAGTGTATGGCACATGCTGAGGATCTGGTGTTTGGTGAGAGTGTGTCTCAGCCTTTCCTAACTATTTCAATGTGGGTGTTTTCTCATTCACTCACGTGTAGGAGTCACTCAGCCAGTTTCTGGATTTTTCTCAGAGGGAATTGATCTGTGTGTAGCTGTACATTCAGTGAGTCCATGGGAGGAAGGAAGTTTAGGAACCTTTTATGTTGCCTTTTTGGACCCTCCTGTTTTTGTTTTCTTAACTAACATTTATTGAGGCTTACTGTGTGTGGGGTACTGTGCTTAGGCTTTTGATCCTACATTATCACAGTAATTCTCATAGCAACTGTTTGCAGTAGGTGGTATTGGTGCCATTATCCTATCTAATAAAAGAGTAATATGTACATTAACCATCACTCCGTGACAAAGATGGAGGTGCCCATAGTGGCCAGGGTGGGACGCTGGTGGTGTCGCCCCGGCAACGCGAGCCCAGCGTCTGCACCCTGGCTGCGTGGAGGGAGGGGAGGGGCCTAGGGCCGGAGGCCGGGGCAAGGGATGCTGGCGTCGTTGCAGGCCGGGCTGAGGGGACCTACCCCCCCCACACCCCCCACCCCGTGCATGAATTTCGTGCACCAGGCCTCTAGTTATTTAATAGGAAAGGAGGAAAGGGAAGATTGGATATAGGCATGCCATTTATACAGCTTTGCCAAAAAGCTGCATTTAACACTCTCCAAATCTGTTCCCTTCTGACCGATGGGGGAAGGGACTGGACAAAGACAATTTATTTTTTTAAATTTATTTTTATTTGTTTAACTATGTTTTTATTGTTGAGAGTATTACATATATCTCCCATTCCCCCCTCCCCCCGACAATTTAGACACATGCCCAGTAAGGTTTGAGTGATGTGGAAAGGTGCCACCTGTCTGCCAGTCATACCTGGGAACAAATTAGTGGCCAAGATGGGCGTGGTCACTGCAAGTGTATGAAACCTAAATATCTGAAACTTCCACACAAAGGAAGTTTCATGCACTGGGTCCCTGGCTATCCTGTCAACTAATGGACGTTAATTAGCTTGGATGCAACATGCAACGAAAGCTCTGGACACTGGCCATGTTTCTGGCTTTGCTGAACTCCCAGCTGCCCATCTTTCAGGACTGGCTTGGAGGAAAGGGGACACTGGGACCTGAGAAATATTACCTCATGCAAATAAAGCCTCTTCCACATCCCATCCTCCCATGGGAATCTTAGAAAATTCATTTTCTGAATATATTGCAAGAACCTCACTACCATGAGCGACAGGGGAGTTTGATTCTCCAGTAGCAGTATTGGCCCCATTTTACAGAAAAATAAAAAGAGGAGACATGCCCAAGGATGTACAGTTAGTAAATGACAGAGCTTGGGTTTCAATCTTGATCTGTTTGATTTAAAAGCCTTAAGCACATTTCACACTCTCTTAGAGGAGGACAGGGTTCATGTCCTTTACTTCCCCCAACTCCCACTATTCTTTAAGAGTAGGTCTTAAAGTAGTCTTATAACAAGCTACTTATGACATCAAAAGAATGTATGAGTACAAGTCCTCTGAAGAAATACATATAAGCAAATTGAATTAAACATTATCAGAAACCCATCCAATCAAGATAAACCAATATTAACATTTTGGAGTATATCATTCCATGTTTCTTATGTGAAGAATTAAGTATATATATATTGGAAGTGCTCTTAGGATAACTGAATTCTGCTAATAAGTTTCTCTTTAATATACCCCAAATCATGTGCTTACTAAGAACCATTTGTATTTTTTCTTAGCCCTGTTTATGCCAGTTGAACTTATTATCGCAATTATGTAATCTAATTAAATATTACACAAACCAGTGAAATGTGAGTATAAAAATAGACCTGTTTTCATCACTAAAATTAGGTTGAATGTCTTAGCAAAATGCAATCAAGATGAATCACTAAAACAGTTGTTCTAGAATTTAGAGTAGGTAGAATAACTATAAAAGATTAAAGAAGAAGTGTTAAAAGTCATGACGGCTTCCACATTCCTATTGCTTCATAAGTGTATTTACATTTTTGTTCTTTGGTAGTAAAAAACTAAACTGAAAATAGAGAAAATGGATTATAGATATGATTTATGTAGGAAAGTGATATGGAATTCTGTTAAGCAAATACTCAAGTCCTTAGTGTTAAATAAAAAGTTTTAGGGAGCAGTTGTTATGAATCCTCACTTTATTTAGCTTTTGAAATTAAGCAATTAACTTCAGGTTCTAGATGCATTAGATAAGGATACTTCTACTCTTTATATCTGAAAAGGAGAATTATATAATTTGCTAAGCTACTGTTTGTTTGTTTTTTACTTAATATATCATGGACATATTTCCATACAGATGAACATATTTTATGGTAATATAACATGTTCAGAAAAGTGCACAAATCTTAAGTGTACAGCTTAGTGAATGATCACAAAGCAAACATATCCATGTAACCAACACCCAGGTCAAAAAAAAACATTTCCAGCCTTGGCTGGTGTGGCTCAGTTTGTTGAGCATCGTCCCATGCACCAAAAGGTTGCAGGATCGATTCCCAGTAAGGCACATACCCAGGTTGCAGGTTTGATCCTCCATCAGGTTGTATATGGCAGGTAACTGATCTCTCTCTCTCTCATACACACAATCAATAAAAACGTATTGGAAAAAAGAATAGAAAGAAAAACATTTCCAGTACCCTAGGAGCCCCCTATGACCTCTTCTTCCTCATCAGAAAGAACTGCTGTTTTGACTTTTAATTCTATAGTCTATTTTTAAACTTTATATGAAAGAAATATACATAGTTTTTACTTTTTTACTCAACATTTGTTTGTGAAATTAATCTATATTTTAATGTGTATTATTTGTTCATTCATTGTCACTGCTGAATATTTTTTCATTGAAAGAACATGCCAAAATATTTACTTATTGTTTGTAAGTTTATGTGCCTGGGAATGGAATTGTTGGGTCATAGGATATATTTGTGTTGAACTTTAGGGAATATTACTAAAGTGGTTGCACCAATTTGTACCCCATCATCAAATGAATGTGAGTTTCTGTTGCTCCAGATCTTTGACAAATACTTCGTATTGTCAGTTTTATTGATTTTATCCCATCTGGTAGATTTGTCGTAGTATCTTGTGATTTTCATTTACATTTTCCTGGTACTTAATGAAATTGAACACTTTTTCTATATATTAATTTACCTATTTAGGGTATTTTTGGTGGTGGTGGAGTTTGAAGTGATTGTTTAAATATCTTGCCCGTTTTTCAGTAGAATTATCAGACTATTTCTTATTTGCTTATACTTCATATATTCTAGATATGAGTTCCTTTGTTAGTTATGTGCTAAAAATATCTTTTCCCACTCTTGCTTTTGTTACTCTTTTGACACAGGTTAATGTAAGTTCTTAATTTTAATGTAATTTAATTTAACAATTTTCCCTTTATTATTAGTGTATTTTGACTCCTTTGTAAGAAATCTTTGCCTACTCCCAATCCAAGGACATGAAGATATCCTTCTATGTTATCATCCATCCAATTTATTGTTTTACCTTTCACAGTTAGGTCTACAATTCACATGGAATCAATTTATGTGTCTGCAAGTATCCATACATGCACAGTTCAGTTCTCTTTCATTGGTGTATTTTCCTTTTGCTAATATATGCTTTGATTACTGTAGTTTAGTAAACTGAAGACTGTCTTCTTTGTACTAATTTCTCATGATATTCTTTGGCCCTTTACATTTTCAAGTAAAGCTGAGAATCAGCTTGTCAGTCTCCACAAATATACACAGAGACACACTCAGACTTGCAGGGATTTTGATCAATATTGCTCTGGATCTGTAGATCAATTGCTTTGACAATCAAATCTATTGAATTGACATCTTTTCAGTATTGAGCCTTTCAGTTCATGTGCATGGAATATCTTCCCATTTGGGTCCTATTCAATTTGCTCAATGTTTTATATTTTAATTATTTGGCTTTGGTATAATTCTTTACAATGGCTATAGAATTTTGTGGTTAACATATAAATTTAATTAATAGCATATGTTGTAAACTTAGATTATTTCTATACTTTTCATTATTATAAACAGTATGATTATGAACATTTACATATATACATTTTTTTACCGTAGTATCTGTCTCCTTAAAATTAACTCCTGAAACTGGAATTTCTGGGTCATACAGCATGCACTTTTATCTTTCCCTATGAATTATATCATTTTTAACTCTAACCTACAGTTATAATAGATTCTACTCTTGCCAATGTAGAGAATTAGTAATTTATTTTTAGTATTTTTCAATTTGATGGGAAAAATTAATAACTCATTACCTGGCCAGTGTGGCTCAGTGGTTGAGCATCAGCCCCATGAACCAGGAGGTCATAGTTTGATTCCCAGTCAGGGCACATACCTGGGTTGCCGGCTTGATCCCCAGTAGGGGGTGTGCAAGAGGCAGCCAATCAATGTTTCTCTCTCATTGATGTTTCTATCTCTCTATCCTTCTCCCTTCCTCTCTCTAAAATCAATATATTGAAAAATAATAATATCTCATTTCAATTTTCATTTTTATTACTAGTGAGATTGAGCAAGGTTTCATTTGGCTACTTATAGTTCTTTTGTGAATAGCCTGTTTGTGGCTTTTGTTTCTTTACTATCAGTGTTTTTATCTTTTCTTATTAATTAGTCACTGCTCTTTATATATCACAGATAGAAATTCTTTATCACACATATTTATAAAATATAAATCTGTACAATAAATGAATTAACCAGTGTTAAATTTTGTTAACTTCTGTTACTAGAGCGGGCCTTCGCATAAGAGCAGAAAAGGAATTCTGTTTAGCCTATTCAAATTGTGGTTATTCCCCAAATATTTATGTCATTGACATATTTAGTAATATCATAGCAATAGTGTGCTTGGTAACAGGGACTAAAGCAACTTGATAAAGTAGAAGAAAGATATTATAATAGAATGGGAAGATCACTGAAATTAGAGCCAGAAGCCTGGGTTTTAGATCCAGCCCCCACCTCTCTTTACCTCTGTGATCTTGGTTAATCTGCGTACTCTTTCTGAGCCTTAATTTCCTCATCTGTGCAGTGGGCACATTTATATTCTATATATCACTGTGCTAAGATGAGATAGTATTTGAAAAAAGTATTCCAAACAAAAGTTACAAATACAAATTATAATGCTAATAAGTATAGTATATGTATATAAATTTTAATGTATACTTTATTAAAATTATCATCTTTTGAGGTAACCTAATTTATGAAATATTCAGCTTAACATCTGAGTCTGTGGTTTGTGGGGTATACTAACTTGCATGACTCCTTTAAAAAGAAATGGTTTGTTGATAAAAAAAAATCAAGCTGATGTTCTATGTGACAATTCAGTGTGTTTGTAGTATATTGGCTTCTAGGGCACTGAGCTTCTGTCTCCAATATTGACAGCTTTTGTGAGCTCATGAGCCATCATTCTGTAAAAGCCATTTTGATCTGTGATGAGGGCACTGCATTGATGTTGAAAAATCTATATTTTGGTCCTTTCATTAAAATGCACTCTTTACAAAGACGCAATATGAGCTCGTATTGCAAAGGATAGCCTCTTTTTTAGACTCTTAAAATCAGGTAATTTAATTATGTCTCTGCCACAGCCTTTTATCTTCCTTTGCAAAGGAACTGACCTCATTTTGACACCTCATATTGGAAGCTGATTTTTTTTATCCACAGAATTAATTAACATGCAAATGAATGAATACTTGTCTCCAGACCTGGGAACACTGATTTTTTGATTAGCATTTAAATGTCACTCTTAATGATGTCAGACTGACTCTTAAGAGAAAATTAAAGTGGTATAGTCACCTCCTGATTATTTTCTAGAGCATGTTATTGGTATTTCTGATTATCTGGTCTTAGTGGGAGCTTTAGTCCTCTACTGTTTACAGGCTGAGTCAGATCCAAGAACAAACTTGGTTGCAGCAAGTGAGTTCTGGTCTTCCTTTGCTGATAGTTTATAGACAGACCTTGTACTGCTTCTCAGTAATAAGTTTATGCAGGAGCAGCACCTGCAAGGACTGTTAGCAGCAAGTAAAGGTTTCCAGGAGCAAAGAAGGGGGTGTAGAGGGGCTTTTTTAGCAATCTTGTGGTAAAGAATAAAAAAGATGGGCCCTGGCTGGGTAGCTCAGAGTGTTGTCCTGATATACCAAGGTGGTGGGTTTGATCTCCCATCAGGGCACATATGAGAAGCAACTAATGATTGCATCAATAAGTGGAACAATAAATAGATGTTTCTCAATCTCTCTCTCTCTCTCTCTCTCTCTCTCTCTCTCTCTCTCTCTCTCCCCTCCCTCTCCCTCTCCCTTCTTCTCTCTCTCCCTTCCTCTCTCTCTCCCTTCTTCTCTTTCTCTCTAAAAATATCTATACTAATAAAAGGGTAATATGCTAATTAGACTGGCAGACCTTACAGACGACCTTCAGGACCTCCTTCCAGACAAAGCCGTGGCTGGGAGGGCCGAGGTAAGCTGCCAAGGCTGGGAGGGTCCATCGTAGAGCCCCAGCTGGGTGGGCAGGGCCTCCCTCTGCGCAGCATTGATCACAGAGCCCTGGCAGGGTGGGCAGGTAGGCGGGGGGTGGGCAGTTGGGGGTGAGCAGGCTGGCAGGGGGGCAGTTGGGGGCAATCAGGCTGCAGGGGTGGCATTTGGGGGGCGAGCAGACTGTCAGGGAGGCAGTTGGGGGTGAGCATGCCGGCAGGGGGGCAGTTGGGGGTGAGCAGGCCAGTAGTAGGGGACAGTTGGGGGCGATCAGGCCAGCAGGCAGAGTGGTTAGGGGTGATCAGGCAGGCAGGTGAGTGGTTAGGAGCCGGCGGTCCCGGATTGCGAGAGGGATGTCTGACTGCCGGTTTAGGCCCCTTCCTGCAGGGATCAGACCTAAACCGGCAGTCGGACATCTCCCGAGGGGTCCCAGATTGGAGAGGGTGCAGGCTGGGCTGAGGGACACCCCCTGTGCACAAATTTCATGCACCGGGCCACTAGTTCGATCTAATAAAAGGGTAATATGCAAATTAACTGTCACTCTGTCACAAATATGGTGGTGCCCATAGCCACAAGATGGCAGTGCCCAGTCCTCTCGGCCCCGCCGGAGTCCCCCAGTCCCGGGAGGGCGGCCGCTGAGAGTGGGCAGTGTGAGTGGCCTGGCAGAATGCTTGCTTTGCTGCCATGGTGATGAGGCAAGCATTCTGCGCCCAGCTACGGATGGGCCTCTGGGCAGCGGACATGGAGTGGCCAGGCCCCACAGAGAGCTACTGGCGCACGAATTCGTGCACAGGGCTACTAGTCTATATATATAAAAGGCTAAGTACCATCGCATTCGAAACAACCGAATGGACGACTGAACAGGCTGTGTGGGGCAATCAGGCTGGCAGGGGGGTTAGTGAGGGATGACCAAACGACCGAGCAGCAGGCTGAGTGGGGCAACCAGGCTGGCAGGGGGGTTAGTGAGGGGTGATCAAATGACAAAGCAGCAGGCTGCATGGGGTGACCAGGCCAGCAGAGGGGGCAGTTGGGGGTGACCAGGCTGGCAGGAGGGCAGTGAAGGGCGACCAAATGACTGAGCAGCAGGCTGCATGGGGTGACCAGGCCCATATGGGGGGAAGTTGGGGGCGACCAGACTGGTGGGGGGGGGCTGTGAGGGGCGACCAGGCCAGCAGAGGGGGGCAGTGAGGGGTGACCTGACTGGCAGGGGGCAGTTGGGGGCAACCAAGCCAGCAGGCAAGACACTAAGGGGTGACCAGGCTGGTGGGGGGACAGTTGGGGGCTACTATGCCGGCATGGGGGGAAGTTGGGGGTGACCAGGCCAGTAGGGGGGGCAGTTAGGGGCAATCAGGCAGGCAGGCAGGTGAGCAGTTAGGAGCCAGTGGTCCTGGATTGTGAGAGGGATATCCGACTGCCGGTTTAGGCCCAATTCCAAGGATTGGGCCTAAACCGGCAGTCGGACATCTCCCGAGGGGTCCCAGATTGGGGAGGGTGCAGGCTGGGCTGAGGGGGTCCTCCCCCATGCACAAATTTCATGCACCAGGCCTCTAGTATATATATAAAAGCCTAAGTGACCAAACGACTGATCGACCGGTCGCTATGATGCACACTGATCACCAGGGGGCAGATTCTCAATGCAGGAGCTGCCCCCTGGTGGTCAGTGCACTCCCACAGTGGGAGCGCTGGTCAGCTGATCAGATGAGTGGGGCCGGGATGAGCAGGAGCTCATCCCCCTCGGGGGATGTTGGATGCCGGTTTCAGCCCTGTCCCTGCAGGTTACGCTGAGGGACCCCACCAGTGCACGAATCCGTGCACCTGGCCTCTAGTCAATAAATAGAAATTAAAAAGGATAAAGATGAACTTTGAAGTTAGATATTCATAGATTCAAATTTTGCCTGTGCCACTTTGAAGCTGTGTGACTTGAGCAACTTACTTCCCTTCTCTGAGATTCAATTTCTTCATCAGTAAAATATAAATAGTAATATCTACCACTCAGGTTTTTGGGAGCATTAAAGGTGTATAAAGCATTACACAGTCAGCATAAGTTATCCGCTATAACAAAAAACTCCAAAATCCCAGTGTTTTAACTTAGGATATTTATTATTGGGTGACAGGGGCCTCTGATCCATGCAGACATTCAGCGACCCAGACTTCTTTCATCCAGTGGCCCTGACATTCTCTAGGGCAGGCGTCCTCAAACTACGGCCCGCGGGCCACATGTGGGTGTTTTTGCCGTTTTGTTTTTTTTTACTTCAAAATAAGATATGTGCAGTGTGCACAGGAATTTGTTCATAGTTTTTTTTTAAACTATAGTCCGGCCCTCCAACGGTCTGAGGGACAGTGAACTGGCCCCCTGTTTAAAAAGTTTGAGGACCCCTGCGCTAGGGTCTTGGCACCCTTCATTAGATCATCTGTCTCTGGCGGACAGGTAAGGGAAGAGCATGAACATGTGGCTTGCACAGATGGCGTTATGGGCCAGGCTGGACATGGTACACATCACTTCCACTCATATCCCACTGGCCAGAACTCAGTTCCATAGACGTGCCTACCACTCCAGGTGAGCCTGGAGAATGTCTCAGGAGGAAAACAAAATGGGTGTTTTTGGTGAACACATAGTCCTCTGCTAATAGCATCCAGTAATATTTGTTGAGTAAATGAAAGAAAAAATGAATGGGTTCTTCGTTGATTTTCCTTTCCATGGACTCCTAGAGCGTTAGAGCTGATAGGGGTCTTAGAAGTGATCAAGTTTTACCCTCTCTTTTTATAGACGAGGAGCCTGAGTGCCCTGGGGAATTTAGTGACCTATGCAAGCTCTTCCAGCTATTAGTGGCAGGACTGGAGAACCTGAATCTGCTTCTCCCAAATGCTGCTGTTTATTCTTTTTAGTTATTTGAAACATTCTTGGTTTTCTGCCATAAGGTTGCCCTTGCCTTGTGGCAGGTGAAGATGGGGAGTTTAAAAATAAGTTATTCTGGTCATTATAGGTAGACTTCAGTTTTCTTTGGATGAAGGAACTAGGTATTTTAGGGTAGTGAGAATCCCTGAAGGTGCCACAGCCTCTCATTTGGGACTGAGAATGAGAATTCAATTTCACTCACCTGCTCACGTATTTAAGCAACCTTTCCCTAGCCCCCTTCTATATGTAACAAAGTATAAAAGATGATGTGGATGCAGCAGTGTTTAAAATAAAATGTACAGACTAGGGAATGTGTCAAATATTTAAACAAGAATTACTGCATAAAACGAGAGTGCAGTGGCAGCAATAATGTGGAAGTGACCAGCTGCTGGGGTGCTGAGAGAGAGGAAGTAAGAAAAGCTTCATGGAGGAAACGGGTCTGGATCTTACAGAATGGGTCAGAATTTATTGCTCTGAATCATATACTAGTACACTTGTGTGTGTATTTGTATAATCGGAGTTGATAATCTTGGCTAGCTATAGCTGTGCATTGAGGAAAAATGGGGGAAGAAAACCAAACAGACAAAAAACCAAAACCATAATGCTATGTTAAATTAGCACTAAGTACTCACACATGCCATTCACCTATCATTTTGTCTAGTTTTTACCAGTCAACAATTAAAAAAATAATCTTTTGGATACAGGTCAATCATCATCAACAAATATTTTCTTGTGAGCCAGCAAGTTCTTGATGCCATCCTTCTAGGCCCAATGGGCTTTGCATACGTTTTAGTTAGGTACTGACCCTTAAAAGAATTTGTAGAGGCAGGGTTAAGATGCATGAAACACCATAAAACTACGAGTCAGTCCAAAGAGGTACACATCCACTGTGGAGGACGTGCGAACATTTATACAGGTTTGGGTTCAGGGGCTTGATTTTCAGGAATTTTCTCTGAGAAGTACTATTTAGAGCCTAGATTTGTAGGGTTGTCGGAAATGCTGGGGAGTTGGCATCTCAGGTATCGGGTTTGTCTGATGTCTGTCCTTCTCCGAGTGCCATATTCCCTGGCTGAGAATGCAGGCAGGAGTCAGGTGCCTGTGATGCTTTCCATTTTGGAGGTTAGATCAGGGTTGCCTGGGATCAGTTAGGAAGCCTGAGGTGTTTGTTTTCAGCACCTCAGCTCCTCTTTGCTGTCTCTTCTCTCCTTGGCATTCATTTTCTCACACCTTCCCATAAAATATTAACAGTAGGGTGTCATGAGAATTTGTATTGTTTTAAAATAACATTTTAAATTCTAAAAGCATTCTTATAGTAACAATTGAAGTTGTACAAAATAAAAGATACATAAATGTTAAGTAATTTGTCCCTCTTTCCCCAAACTGTTTATACTCATGTTTTAAAAAGTATCTTTCTAGACATTTTATTTAGACTTACCTGCATACACAGATATATACTTTTTAATAAAAGTGGACTCACTTAATATATGCATTTTTCTGTAACTTTCTTTGATGAATACAATGTGGTATAGCTTTTCATACTACTACATAGTTCTACCTTGTGTTTTTTTTTAAATAAACAGAATAGTTGTCCCTATATTGCTTCTATATAATTCTTATTGAACAATCTTTACATTTACTTTCTTAATCCTTTGCCATTTATTATACAATCTGCTGCAGAGGACATCCTTGTAGCCATCAGTAAACTTGTGTCATTTGAAGAAACTTGCAGTGGAGTTCCTAGATCAAAAAGTACATGTGTTTAAAAGTTCGATAGATATTGGTGAATTGTCCTCTAGAAAGACTGTACTTATTTTCATTTTATCCACACTGTATGTGAATTTCTTTTCTCCCCAGTATCTTTCAATCCTGGACTTGGGGCCAGAGAAGGAGAGGCAAAGAGGGAGAGCCCGCTAAAAACAAGTGGCCTAGAAAACATATATTCACACAAAAAACTTATACATAGCAGCATATTCATAATAGCCAAAAAGTGAAAATGACCGTAATGTTCAACTATTGAGAAATAAACAAAATGTGGTGTGTAGATTTTAGATAAAAGCATTTATTTGAGCAAAAGGAGCTGTAGCCAGGGAGACAAAGATTCAGGTAGCCACCTAAATTGTGTTTTGCTGAAATAGTGAAAGTTTCTGCCCAGGTTCCCAGTTAGGTCCCATTTTATGTAAGGTATCCAAATTCATACACTCTGATTGGTCCAAATTGCTCAGTTCTGATTGGTTGGCATTATGCATCCTGATTGGTATTATGGAACAGTTCTGGTTAGACAGCACAGGTCTTAGTCCGTTGGTCAACAGATAAAACCAGGAATTCCCTCATAATAGTGGATTCAGATGTCAGAAATGAGCAAGGCATAGTGGGGAAGCCCAGAGTTCAGTCTGAAGTTCTTCCTGGTGTGCAAAGCACATGAGAAGCCCCTGTCAGCAAATGTCCGCTAGGCTCTTATTATTTGTAAAATTTTGGCACTCAGTTCACCACGGGGAGTCTATTGCAGTAGATAAATTCTTTCTCTGGGTTCACAGCAAATGAATATTTCTTATCCGGATTCACACATACAATGGAATGTTATTCAGCAATAAATGAAATGAAGTACTAATACATGCTATGACATGGATGAACCTTGAAAGCCTTATGCTAAGTGAAAAAAGCCGGTCAGAAATGCCACACATATTTATATGAAATACCCAGAATAGGCAAATCCATAAGACAGAAAGTATACTAGTAGTTGCTTAGGGCTGGGGAGGTGAGTGGAGGGTAGATTTGTAAAGTGACTGCTATTAGGTTTTCTTTTTGGGCTGATGAAAAGTTCTAAAATTAGATTGTGGTGACTGTTGCACAACTCTGAATATAATAAGAACCATTGAGTTGAACAGTTTAAATGGGTGAATTTTATGGTATGTGAATTATGTCAATAAAACCGTTAAAAAAATGAGTAGTTGTGGAATGCATGGAATGGGATAGAAAGGATGGCCATTATGATGGGCTTGTGGGACAGGCTGGAAGACAATGCTAGAGCAGTGTGGCAGGGAACTTGGGTGCGGACAGCATTCCTCTGGTTCTGGTGCTGTTGATAGCCAGCTGCAGAGGTGGATGGTAGGCTTCCTCCTCCAGCAGAACAGAGACAAGCGGACGCTAATGCCATGCCCTTGTCAGGATGAGGGTGGGGTTAGTACACTGAATTACTGACTCCTTGTCCTTCTTCAGTCCTCGAATACACAGAAGGTACTGTTCTGGAAGGCAGTAATAGTTTCCTTTGCTGACCTAGAAATGCCTGCTGTGCTCTAGCATTTGGAAAAGGAAGGTCAGAGAGAGAAAGCTGAGCTCAGCTGCTGAGTCAAGGAGAAGGGAAGAAAGACCTAGGGTCACAAAGAACAATGAGGTCCTCATTTGTGAATAAGAACTAGTAGCTAGTTTTAAATTCAGCAATTAAGCTTTTGCACTTAGTGGAAGTGACTGTTCTTTTGGAATGTGTTTGCTAGTGAATATCAAGATAAGAATGTTTCAAAGGAAGTTATGATTATAAGTGGCTTCTGAATTTCACTGATTCATAAAATTTAGCTCAAGGGAAAGAGGGTTAATCTTGCAGTAAACAGAAAGTTAAAGGGAAATCAACACACCTTTTTGCAGAAGCCCAGTTTTTCCTGTGCTGGTGGCTTTTTGAGCAAGCTCTTTACTTCTAATTTCCCCCAATCTGGCTCTGTAGCATAGATCAGATCAAACTATAACATCCAAAACTTTATTAATGACAGTGTTTCAGAATTATTTCGGGTGCACAATTCCACAATACATCATCTGTACACTGTATTGTGTGTTCAACACCCAGAGTAAAGTCTCCTTCCATCACCATTTATACCTCCGATAGCCTCCTCCATGTTCCCCCTCCTGACCTCTCCCCACAGCAATCACCACACTCTAACAGTTCACTTTAGAGGCTAAGGACAACACATGTATGAATCTATATTGACCTAATGGCAATATTATTTTGTATAAGGTAGAATTCTTTTTCTTTGTCACTTCTTTTGATTTACTACCCTGAATATGTTTTATTCCCCAAAAACTTCATTTAAGAATATATGATGGATATTAAACTATTAGTCTTTGTGTTGAGTAAGATGTATACAGGAGTCTCACCTACTTTTAATTTAAACCTTTCTAAGAAATAACTTTTCCTTTGATTTTACTTTTAGCTTGCTAAAGAACTTTTAGCATTGAGAGAACACTTGGGTGATGACTCAGAGAATGAGGGAAAGGAAGGGAGTGATTCTGGCACATGTACACCAGTTGAATAACAACTGGAGGATATTTTTATATTGATCGCTATTCTTAGTCTAAGGCCTGTAGTCAACTAGGGAGTAATTAAACTCAGTTAAACTTACCAGACTCAGAGATTTTACTTTGAATATTTCAATATCTAGGCCTTTGGGAAAACTTCACTATGTTTAGCTGATTGTTGAAATGCAAACCCTCTCTCATGGAATTCCCTCTCATTAATAAATGAAGAATAAAAATTTAACAGATTAAACTACAAGATAGTTAAAATTGTTCTTTATTTATGGCTATTAATTAAATCTTAACCACTCCACATAGCCACACTGGGTTTTGATTTGGTTTTGGTTTGTTTACTTTGGGGGTTCTCTTAAACACATTTTAAGGTAATCAGTTATGGCCTGTATTAGAATATCTTTTTGTGTTAAAATTTTGGAAATAGCAATGAATCCACAAGAGGACTCCAGAATGTCAGAATGTTTATGTCAATTATATCTCAATTAAAAAAAAATTTAAAAACCCAAATAAACAAAACAAAATAAAGAAGAATGTAAGAGCAAGGTGTTTCCACCACTTACTGAGTTGGGGGTATAAATCTTCATCCTTTGCAAGCCCCCTTAGAAATTGTGACTGTGAATTGTCATGACTTCACCTCAAAGCACAGCTTATTCTCTTGGTAGTAAAGCCAAAACATTTTCATTACGCTTGAATATCTACTATAGGTTAATGTAAAACGTAAGAGTCTTACTTTGCTGGTTGATGATATTGCATGTATTTAGATTTGGCTGAATGTCAAAATCACCACAAGCCAACATATAGTCACTAATGAGGACTTTAACTTTTTCAATGTCTGATACATATTTTAATCCATGGAAAGCAAAAGCCTTTCTGTCATTTTTTTTTTCTTTTTTAAACCACAGATTGAGGAAACAATGAGATGGAAATACTGCTCTGAACTTAGTTCTTACCAACTAGAAACACTATCAAAGTAGAATTGACTAAAACCTTGGGAGGGAGTAACCATGATAGCATTGTTTTTATAACTGCAAAAGAAAGGAAAACTGGGCATATCAGATAGTAACACTGACTCTAGAAAATATATTTTAGAGAAAGGATAGATATTTTTCAATGTCCAGAGACTTGGAAAGAGACGACAGTACAAGAAGAGAGAAGGAGAGAAAGAAAGAAAAGAGAAGAGAAGAAAAGAAAATCTTTACGGCAAAAATATAACATTTTTTGATTAGGAGGAAAAGAGGGAGGGAACCATTAAGAACAAGGACATTTCTGATGGGTTTGGATATGAAGAGAACATGTACAGAAAATTGAAATACAAGCATGTGCTCAAGGACAAATTCAGAAGAGGGTCATAAAACCAGTAAGAAAATACCTGCAAAGCTCATGTTCAGACTAAGCGGAGGCTGGAGAGAATGCTAAAGACAACAGAAAAGGCTCTTTAAAGCTGCATTCAAAACAGGAAGAACAAGTAAAGGCTAAGCTCATTGCTTGGGGCAGATGGAATAATATTAACATGATGGAAAGCAGACCTACTCAACTATTTGGCTTCTCTCTTTATCAAAGAGAGTGATCTTCAACCTGGAATGTGTAATAGAAACACAGTTAAGAAATAAATTGAAGCACAAGATTGGTGATGATAATAATAGTTGCAACTGCAATTTGTTGAGTTTCTACTCAAGACTGAGCACTGGGAAAGAAAATTTAGTTACGTTTTTTCTAGTGCTAATGGCAGCTGTGCATGGTAGCTATTGCTATTAACCCCATTTTACAGGCGAGAAAACTAAGGCTCAGGAAGATTTAATAACAAACCTGAAGTTACATAGCCCGTAAGTAATGGGCTAGGACTAAGATCCTGGTCTGACCTGCTTCAAAGTCTGACTCTTTGACTGGATACCCTGACTCCCAGGCTTATCAGTCTCTAGCTATTTTAAACAGGGTTGTATCTTTAAGCTTAAATTATGTTGTAAGACACATAAATAAACAAAAACCAGTAGATGTTATTGAAGGGCCATGGTGTGTAATTGCAGGAGAAATAAGGAAGATGGAATATCAAAATGATAAAAACAAAGTCTGTCTTGATTTCTTTTTTGAAGATTCACCTTGGACTATCTAGAGCAAGGAGCTTGATGTTGGTCCTTAGCACACTTGAAATTATGTTATGTAAGTGAATTGTGAATGAAAATAAGGATCCTTAGGAGACTGCATAGGTTCACAAAAGCATCCCAAAGTACACTCTTACCTTCCTGCCTCTCTTCCTTCTTACTTAACTGGAAACCCATTGTTTGAAAGACGATTCCTCATGGCTTATAAACAAGTTGAATTAATGTAGGCTCAGTTGGATAGATTCATGTTTGATTGAACTACTTTTTTATTTTATTTTTTAAATTCTCACCCGAGGATATTTTTCCATTTATTTCTAGAGAGAGTAGAAGGGAGGGAGGAGGAGGGTTGAGAGAGAGAGAGAGAGAGAGAGAGAGAGAGAGAGAAACATCGATGTGAGAAAGACACATCAACTGGTTGCCCTCCTTCCTCCTCCCCTCACCCCCACCCGCATGTGTCCCTACTGGGGCTGGGAACCTGCAACTGAGGTACGTGCCCCTGATGGGGAATTGAAGCCTTGACTCTTCGGTCTGCAGGCCAGTGCTCTAACAACTGAGCAAAACTGGCCAGGGCTGATTTGAACTACTTTAGATAGACAGGTTCTATTGAAATTAAAATACCCTGTTTGATTATGGAATTCCCCCTGTCTATCCAGATAGCAACTCTATAAAAAGGAAACGTAGGTAGGTTTTTGGCCTGAATTGTTCTTGGTAAACCCCTGTTGGTTCCTGATATTTATTGCCTTCTAAGTGCTTATGAATAATCTATAGAAGTCAGCATTCCTCAAGCTGTTTTCCGAAGAACTCTAAAGATGCTAGAAAAGTTAATAGGTATCATCTCATGATAACACAGTTTGGGAAATGCTGATCTGTGTAAGAGTTTTTTCTTAATCTTTGCCAGGAATCCACATCATGTTCATTGACCTGTGATTTAGGGAATCAAACTCTTCCATTCTTTTCAAAATCTGAACAGGATTGTTTGCCTTTTCTTTGATTTCTCTTTGTACTCTTTTTTTTTAAAAAATATTTTTTATTGATTTCAGGGAAGAAGAGAGAGGTAGAGAGAGATAGAAACATCAATGATGAGAGACAATCATTGATTGGCTGCTTCCTGCGAGCCCCACACGGGGAGCCCCACACTGGCTATTGAGCCCACAACCCTGGCATGTGCTCTGAATCAAACTGGGAATCAAACTGGGGACTTCCTGGTTCATAGGTCAACACTCAACCACTGAGCAACACTGGCTGGGCTCTTTATACTCTTTATATAGTATATAGCTATCTGTTCATTCAGTATTCTAGAATATATATAATTCATGTTGGCTTGGTGATTTGAAGTCCTTTAAAGGAGTTAGGCACCTTCTTAATTGTTTTGGGCTTTAATCCCTATTTATGCTCTACCTTTTGAGATCTGAGGAGGAATTAGATATGGTATGTGTAATGTCTGATAGATTAAAGTAGGAACAGTAATTTGCAGATACAAATAGAGACATTTCACAGTATAATGAAGTACTTTCTAATAGTTTGAAAAGTTCAAATAGAGATTATATCCATTAGAGAAATAAAGAGGAGATTCATACATTGGATGGGATATTAGAGAAGATGGACCTTCTGACGCTAAGATTCTTTGATTATAGGCATTTCTGTTTCATACATAGTCAGAAATAGGATAGTCCTTGGGTACTGTCAAAACCTTGGAAATCAATGGCTATTTTGTTGTGGTACCATCATTATCCAAGAAAAAGCAGTGCCATCTTAAGTTCTGAAGAGTAATTGCTACCTTGGCTATTCAAAGGGCATGGGTGGTTGGATAATGGATCTATTTTAGAGACCTTTTAGTTTGTTACAGTGAAATGTTGGTTGCCACCACTGCCTGCTCCTACAATAGCACTATTCTAAGTAGTTTTCTTTTTATTGATCTTCAAAGAAGAAAAACCAAGTTTTGGTTAGGCACCTATTTGCATATAACATGACTGTGTTGAGATTAAAACTTTGCAGAAGTTTGAAATAAAATGGAATTAATCTTGCCCTGCAGGTAGGAAGCAATGCTTGTGAGATTTTTGCCAGGATAAAGAACTGCAGTCAGTATTCACTTTTTCAAAACAAGTCATGGTTCTTTGAAAATAGTTCATTTCCCCAAACTAATGAATAAATACCTAAAGTAATGGGATTAACAGAATTGTATTTTATTTTTAAAACAAAACATTGCCAGGAATTATAGCTGGTCTTTAGGACCAGTCTTTGGGTGAATTTCATGGCAATATCAGCATTTGAAAACTTAACAGGGAATAGTTTTACATTGTTCAGTGCACACTTGGTGCTTAACAATACGAAACAAACAAGGGACTGATGAAATATGACTGTTGTTTAATAAGTTGCATTAAGAGTAATGTTGGAGTAACCATCAGGTGGTCTTGCTTGACTGTAAGAACATTGACTATGATGGTATAAAAAAGTTATGAAATCTTTTATAGGATTTTGTTTCTTTTGTGCCCCTGTTCTAAAGCACTTCTTAGGTGGACTGTGTTGTAAAAATGTATTCATGTGTGTCTTTCTTAGTAGATTGAGTGTAAGCTCCTTGAGGGCAATTGTGGAGTGTGTCTTAGTCATTATTATACTGTACTTAGTTCCTGACGGCTGCATGTAAGTCACTAGGCAGATGATCACAAAGCTCCATAGACATGATGGTTTGAACCTCCCCCAAATCTTCTCATTTGCACAGACTTCCTAGCCAAGCTCTGTGGCTGTAACAAATGTTTGTTGAATGAACAAAAGGAGGAACGAATGAACAGGCAAACTTTTTGCTGTGAAGTGGAATATTCTTCCGGAGATAGGACTGACCAGTACAGACACTGGTGTCCTACAATGCGTGTGGCCAATGGAGCATGCAGGTACTATTCAAGGTAGTTGTGATATTGCTGCAGACCTGCCTCTCTTCCTGAAACTTTGGAAGTCCTTCCTGCCAATCTCCCCATCCTATGAAGCAGCAGCTAGCATGTGGTTTTCTCCGCCCCCCCCCCCCTTTTTTTGATTCTCAGTATTTTTTGAATACTTCACATATGCCAAGTACTGTGCTGGTGCTTTTGCATATATTCTGTTTTAATAATATATATTAAAAAATTTTTTTTTACTGTCATGGAAACAAAAACACAGAGCTACCTTACACATTGTTACACAGAAATAAACTGAAAGTGCCAAGGTTTTGGCCTCCCTGGATTGTGCCTTGCCTTTACTCTTTTATTTATCTCTATCATCCCTGTCCTTCCTCACCTGCCCCTTCTTTTACCCAAAACACAGATTGGGGTGGGTCCTTGGCACACCACTTTCAAAGCACCCTGAAGTTGGGCTCATGTTATCTCATGTCCCCAGTTTTCAGCCCTCTTTAACCCTTTGGTCAAAGCCAGGACATTTCCCACTTATAATAATTTAGTCTTTGTCCCTCCTGTTTCTTCCCAGAACAGGTCTGAGCATTATGGAAGAATTCATCTTTCTGCCAGGCCAGTTGTACCGTTCTTCTCCAATATACTCCATGGCAACTCTCCCTCTTTTTTTCCAGAGGGGCAGCATTGAGGGTGGTTGAAGTCGTGGGCACTGGAGTCAGAATGCCAGGGTTCAGAGCTGGCTCGTCCTGCTTCCTAGCTGTGTGACTTTGGATAAGTTACCTCTGGGTTTCAGTTTCCTCACCTGAAAAGTGAAGAGGAGAAAGAATAGTACCGATATCCCAGGGTCATTGATTTAATCCACATAAAATCCCTTAAAGTAGAAAGCCCACAGTAAAACCTTCAATAAATGTTAGGTATTATTTTGAATAAAGGCCAAAAGCCTCCCTCTACTTAAGACTCATTCGTAGGTTGGATTTTCCTGATCCTTTGCTTCCCATTCATCCCTCTTTCCCATTTTCTGTGTGTTTCTCAAGTCTGTGTCAGCAAATCCAGTGTCCACCCCCAAGCTTGGGCCTTATCTTCCACCTGCAAACCACTCTCTGCACTGGGCTGATCCTCCTGTCCACCTCTGTCACTTGGCCTCCTTTACAGAGATGTAAGAGCCTTCAAAAATCCCCTTTCCTTCATGACAGCTTTCTTACTAAGAGTGAGAGGCGTGAGTAATTCCCCTGCTTGCACTGTTTCTGAGCATGCAACTTCCCCTGACCACAACACAGTGGCATTGAGCATGTTTGTGAAAAGGGATCATTCTGTTTCACTATTTGCTCTGTATCTGAGTGTGTGTCTAGATTTAATCACCAGGGTGGGGAACATTCAGCTGGAGGGCCATATCATTTGGTCTGGCTCTGCCAAGGCAACCGCAGGCAGGACTTGAAGTTCAATAAATCTAGGAGCTTTTTTCATAGCAACATAATTTTTAAGTTGATAATCTTGTATGGACCTCAAATATATATATATATATATATATATATATATATATATATATATATATATATATATATATATATATGCCTAAGTGACTGAATGACCGGTTGACCGGTTGCTATGACACGCACTGACCACCAGGGGGCAGACGCTCAACACAGATGCTGTCCCCTGGTGGTCAGTGTGCTTCAACAGCGGGGGTGCCGCTCAGCTGACTGACCCATCTTGCAGCCATTCACTCCCTCAGTAGTCCTGTAGGTCCAATCTCCGGAGAATGGGCCAGGCACCAATGGACTGGCTCTGCCGGCATGATCCCGACAGTGCCGCTGGCCTCCTGGAAGTTGGCCTCGGGCACCGTGGCCACTTTCCCTCCCTAGATGCTCCTCAAGGAAGAAAGCTGCTGCCAGGTGGCTCCCGACAACCAGCGTGAACATCAGTGGGAGGATCCAGATCCCTGGCCGGCAAGGGTGTCCCACTGCCCGCCCGGAGGGCTGATCGTGTCCCGCTCCCCGCTCCATGCCCCTTGGGATGGGTGTCAGACACAGGGCTCACAGCTGGTGAGCACTGCTGTGGTGGCGCAAACCTCACCCGATCAGGACTGCTGAGTGTGAGCCTGTGGCAGGCACAGCGGGGCCAGGATGAGTGGGAGCAGCAGGCAGGAGCAGCAGGCGGTTTCAGTCCAGTCCCCACAGGCCACGTCAAGGGACCCCACCTGTGCACGAATTCGTGCACTGGGCCTCTAGTGATGTTATAAATATCCAAGTGGCCCTTGGCAGAGAAGAGGTTCCCCGCCTCTGGAGAAGATAACATTCGTTTAGAAAAGGGTGCTGTTTTCTGCTTGTGCCTGTTCTGAGCCCACAGCTCACAGCGAACCGAGGCTCTGACTTCACAGGTGCCTATTCCAGGGTCAACTGGCCATCTATGAATAGTAAATTCTTGATAGTCTTGATTCAGGGAAAAGGCAATTTAAATTTAATTCTCCCCAAAAAACCTAACCCCTAGCATGCATTCTAAAAATGGATGTTCAATGCTTTACTCAGGGCCAACAGTTGAAAGGTTATCTATAGATTTTTCATCTTACTGAATTTCTCTGAATCATTAATAAATGCTGACTAAAGATATTTTCCCCAGAGTGAACATAGGAAGCATGCGTGCTTCCTCTCACCCATCCAGCCACCCCCCTCTCCTGAAAGCTTTCATATTTGTCCCTGCATATTGTTTGGCCATACCTTACACTTCAAGTCCTGAGTAGAGGAATGACTTTCACAATCAAATGGTAGGAACTGTTCTGGAACCTTAAGAAAAATGTGCCACTGAATAGTGCATGGTCTTCTATTTTAAAAGGATAACAAAAATTATAGTGGTTTTGCCTGTCATTTAAAAAATAAACAGACACTGAACCTGTCTGGATTTATTGGCTTTACAGAACCAGACTGAAAGTACACCATGCACCACATTATGGCAGAACAAATTCTTGTTTAAGACATTTATGGTTGGCCTTTTCTTTCTTTCTTTGTGTCTCTCATTACTGGCAATGATTTCTGAGGCATCAAGCATTTTTCCACCTTTGTATGAAGTTAATCAAAGGCAGACTGTTAGTGACCTTGAGCTATTTTTTCTCACTATGTTGGACTGAATCCTTGGATTGCCTGTGGTGTCCTAGACAGAGGTGGGTATTCCTAAAGAGCACTGTGTACTTGGGATTCTGACTGTCCAGGTTCTTTCACACAAACCTTCAAAAATGAATCAATGAAGGAGTGCAGGCATTTAAGGGCAAAAACTAGGCCCTTATTTTTGTCTTTAAGATCGAAGGTGGGGCAGGATATTTCTTAATGGTAAAGGTGATGATGTCGGTTCAACAGATGTTCTTCTATTGCCCTAGCCAGTTTGGCTCAGTGGATAGAGCATCAGCCTATGGACTGAAGGGTCCCGAGTTCGATTCCGGTCAAGGGCACATACCTCGGTTGCAGGCTCCTCCCGGCCTGGGTCCTGATTGGAGCGTGTGCAGGAGGCAACCAATCAATGTGTTTCTCTCACATCAGTATTTCTCTCTTCCATTCTCTCTAAAAATCAATGGAAAAATATCCTTGGGTGAAGAGTAAAAACAACAACAACAACAACAACAAAACCCAGATGCCCTTCTATTGCTAGATGTTAGCATTTAAATTCTACTTTAGTTTCCAAACTGCTCTCTTATACATAATTGAATTTGAACTTCCCAGCAAGCCTGTGAAGTTGGTAGGGAAGGTATTTATTATCTCAAACATACAAAGAATCTTTCCTAAAGAAACCAGAGCTGATTGTGTTGGTTTGGATCTCATGACTGAACCTAGATGTCAGTCTTCCAATTCTAAGTACGATGCTTTCCCCACTGGATCAAGGAATCCCACACTTGACTGTTCCAAAGACCTAGGGTTGGGATTACAAACTCACATTTTGTCACACTCCTGGAGACTGATTGTGATGCAGGCATGTATTGCATCACATTTAAAAACACACACCTACTCTATACTATATTGTACCTTGGATTTGAACTTCTTTTTAATTAAGTGTGATGTATTGAAAATGTAAATTTTAAGATGGCATGTTTAAGTTATGAGAGGACTGAAAAGTTCATTTAAATGTGCCCAAAATTCAGAATAATGCAGACAATTTTATTTATTACAAAATTGCTGTAATCACTGAAGACTGGAAACTTTCCAAATATCCATCAATACAGAAATGGTTAAATAACCATATGGTACATTCATAAAAAGGAATAATATGCAGTTATAAGCAAAAATGAGGAAAATCTCTACATTTTGCCATGAAGTAAAAATTTTCAGGATCTACTGTTAAATGATAAAAGGAAAGTAGAAAAAAGTATTTACTTACAGCATAAGAAAAGAAAATACAAATATATTTGTGTGTGTGTGTCCATGTGCATGTGTGTATAAAAACACACACATATAGGATAAGTTCATTATAGAGAATTGCAGCTAATAAATGCTGAAAGGTGATAGAAATAGGAAACCACTATTTTGCAACAACTCATGAAATAATGGAACTAAGCAATAATCATTAGTGGGTACTGAAATCATTAGATGAAATTGGAGTTTTATAATGGAGAACCAACCTGATAATACTTGGCCCACTGCTCAGTCTCCACATCACTAGCAGTGGGATAGTAGAACATTATATTCCTCTTGAGGTGATCTGATAGAAAAAATACAGCCCCACCCGTGAAGTCTTCTTGCCCTCATCCCCTCCCCACAAATTTTAACCAGAATCTCAATAGGCTTCCATATCTAATGACCAGTTTACAGGAAATATAGAAAGTAGGGGTGCATGTTACATACCACCACAAGCATACAAATCATCCAGGTCCTGAATGTGGGAAGTCCTACAAAACAAACGAACCAATTTCTTCAGCAAATAAATGTTATGGGGAAAAAGTAAGGAGGGGCAACTCATAAATTAAAAAGACTTAGGAGACCAATAAACCAAATGCACTGTGTGAACCTTGTTTGGAGTTTGATTTGAACATAAGACCATTAAAAATTCTTTTTTTTAAACAATAGGAGAAATTGAAACATACTCTATTTATTATATGTTATTGAGAAATTATTATTTTATTGATTTTGATAATGATGGTGTGATATTTTTAAAAGTCCTTATCTATTAGAAGCACTTGCTATTTAATTGCTATGATGCCTGATATTTTCTTTAAAAATACTGTGTCAAAAGAAGAAAGATGTGTTTAGGAAAATTGATGAAATCAGAATGATAGAATTGTTGAGGCTTGCTGATGTGTTCATGGTGGTTGTTTATATTTTTCTCCCTACTTTTTTGAATATGGAAAATTTACATAATAAAAAGTGCTATTTTAGGGGGCAGAATCCTAGCAAAAGGCCTGGATTATAGCCACTATTTGTATAACTCAAGGAGAGTCATGGCTACTCATTCCTGCTTTTCTTCCCTCCCTCCCTTTTTACATTCCTTCCATGTCTTTAAAAATTGTTTAGTGACCCACAGTTTGCACCAGGCACTATTGTGGTGCCACGGGTTTTATAAGATGTACTCTTATTATTCTCACTATAGATGAGGACATTGAAGTTTAGAGGAATAAGTTTCTTGCCCACAAATGCATGTCTGCCTGTCACCAGTTCTAAGCTCTTACACATTATTTTGTGCTGCTTCTCAGTAGTAGTGCTTTCATTTTATAGTTTAAAAATTTTTGTTTACAGATACATTTTAAACAATGAGTAAATAAGAATAAATTAAGTAGAGTAGCATCTTTATATAGCCTTTGTTATGTGTATGAGAAAGATGCAAAATATCTTTCTTACTGTAATTACAAAGACGTAATCAAAGGCAAAGCAGTGATGAGAGTGAAATGCATAGCAACTTTCTTCATATTTATGAAAAAGTACAACTCTATAAATTGTAACTTTAAGCCACAAATAACACTTATTTAGGCTTGTTCTTCGACATCATGTATTTGATTATCTCTTTATTTAGAAAAAAAATTTAAAGAATAGTTTATTGATTTTTAGAGATAAGAAGGGAGAAGAGAGAAACATCTATGTGAGAACAAAACATCTATAGGCTGCCTCCTGCACACCCCCACTGGGGATAGAGCCCACAGCCCCGTCATGTGCCTTGACTGGGAATCAAACTGGTGATCTCTTGGTGCACAGGATGACACCCAACCAATTGAGCCACAGCTGCCAGGGCTGATTATCTTTTTACTAGAAATGCAGGCCAAAGGAAAATGGCCGATTTCATTTCTCATGTGTTAGTAAAATATTTTTAAGGACTATTACAATAAAGAAATCATTTAAGACCAACAAAACAAACAGAAAAAATACTGAACTTCCCTCCGGGCCACCATTTCCTTTACTTTCTTGCAAAATTATTTTGGCATTTGCAAAACCCATGTGTGCCCATGGACATGTGCAGCCATGTCATGGACATCTGTGATATGTGCAGCTCTAGGTGGAAGAAATCGCAGTCATTAGTCAGGGAATGATAGCAAGCCCCATGGCTGATTACTGCTGCAGGGTGTGAGTGAATCAGACCCTCTGCTTCACAAGGTTCTCTGACTTTCTAAAACACCTGCAGTGCAGTACTTCATGGCTGGTCCCACATAATTATTTATGCCCTAGAAATGTCTGACTGGATCTTAGAAAATTATACTAATGGGTCTGACGTTGTTTCCTTCAAGAATCAAGGCACTAAGTATATTCAAGCTGAATGACAAAAATTTTACCCATACTCACGATATGCCAGTGAGGACATCAAAATGGACAAATAATAAATGTTTTTAGTATGTATTGAGTCTTATTGTATGCCAGGAACTGTGCTCAGTCCTTTACATACCTAATCACACGTTTAACCCTCTCAGCAATCCCATTTTATGGCTGAGGTTGCTGAAGCACAGAGAGGTTAAGTGACTTGCCCAAGGTTGCACAGTTAGGAAGTGGCAGAACTGGGCTCTAAACTCGGGTCTTCTGAGTCTAGAGCCTTTGTTCTATAACCACGGTGTAGTCTCCGAGCGCCAGCAGAGCGATGTGAACGCCAATAACCCACAGCCATGCCTTGTCCCTCTGCGGTCTTCCAGAGCACCTTAGAGACCTTTGTTCTGTGCCAGGGCTCCATTCTCCGGTTTCACAGATGTCTGGAGCCACGCTGAAAGCGAGGAAGAGGTTGATAACGCACCTGGGGCAAATCTTTGGTATTTGATATTAGGTATACTGAGTTGATAGTAGAACACAGAGTCCCAGAGTGATTTCCTGTCCAGCAGGGAAACCAGTTGGCCTGGCTACCTTGCAAAAACAATTAAAGGACATAAGAATGGAGGATATTCATTGAAGACTATCAGAACGAGATTAGGTCAGAAATGAAATGAAACAAATGGCAAAATAAATATAATTTTAAAAATCTGTCTTGCTTAATTAAGGAGGTGTCTATTCCTTTTCAAGTTTTCAGAAAAGCACGCCACCTACTTACTTTGAAATTCTAAAACCTCTTCAGGCCCAACTCATTACCAAGGTGGTTTCCTTTCTTTAAATGAATAACATTTTCACAATGCTGTTTCTGGCTTCAGTCACATATAGAAACATTGGAATGCATACATGGTGTTTTCCTTTTTGTAAAAATAGGAACTGAAGTAGTATATTTGATAATGCCTGTGCTACAAACACCTCTAAAAATAACTTGCAGTTGGCAAGCTGTTTCTTTGGTTTCTTTTCCTAATCTAGCAAAGAAAGTTTTAACATTTAAATTCGATAAACTTCCTTTTGGAGTAAGGAGGAGAAACTTTTCTAGTTTATATGATTGGACTATGCTTTAGTATTTATGTAATATTTTAGAATGATTCAAACTGATTTTCTCTGGCTAACATCAGAATTAAAAATAAAAATTATTTTACTTTTACTCCAGAGGGTAGTATGCTTGGAGTCACCCACTGGCATATCATTGTCCCCATCCCTGACCTGTGGGTGAGAAGTTAAGGGAACTCCTTTGGGGCTTTTTTCATAGCTTCTTTTACCCTTCAGTATTCAACTACAACTGCTGCTGGCAGCTCCTGTCAGAGCAAGAAAGAGAGGTGAAGGAGTGGACCTGTCAAAGCAGAGTGATTTTCATGGAGACTTTTGGTGAATGAAAGAAAAAAGATTCGAAGTCCTGGTAGTACCAGCAATGTTTATTAGAAATGCAAGCTCATGACAGTCATTTCAAAGGGAATTTTGGCAGAATAGTGATGTCTCATTTCCCAGGTCACTAACTCACACACATGTTTGGCTACCAAAGAGAGGCTGGGCAGTAGAGTAGACAAGAACAAGGTCCTTCGAGATCTAATCCTGTAGCTTGTGACCACGAAACAGTCTCTTAACATTTTGGCCTTAGTTAATGGGCTTATACTTGGTCTCAGTGATTATTTTCTACTTCATCAAAATGTTATAATTCTAAGTTACTCTGGGACATCCAGAGAAGATGTGAAAAGTAAAACCTTATTTTTGGTTTTTGCCTTAACAGAAAGTATTGGAGAGGCAGCAGAGGATAGCAGTGGTTACAGATCCAAATGCATTACTTTCCTGGTCTTTGTTGGCATATGAGTGAAGTAAGTTTAGTGTGGGGGGTACAAATCTGTATTTCATGGAAAACCTGTATTTTTAAACATTGGCGAGTCATTTTATTTTTATCATATCACTGTTGTAGGCCACTCATGGGCCTTCTGCTTTAGACTTCTGCCATACACTCCGGAGGTAAAGGACAGGATTTTAGATTTTGACACAGCTGAGTTTGAACCTTAGCTTTGCCCTCTAATAAATATGTCAGCTTCTATGTACATCTATATTCAAATTCAAAGTTTCAAGTTTCCATATCTGTAGAAATAAGAATGGTAGTACCTCTTTTGTTGGATTTCCTAAAGGTCACACAAAACATAGTATTTAATACAGAATAGGTACATTCTAAATGATAATATCAGTACCTTTGCTATGGTGACAGACCTTATATAATTCTTTTTTTATTTTGATGGGGAGTTGCTCAAAATTCAGAAAGGAATGGTAGATGCCAGTGCTTTTTCATAGATTCTGAAATCTCTTCAACTTACATTTCAGTTGATTAAAAATAGAAATTTTATCTTTAAGAGATTTGGAGGGATACATTTTCTATTTGCCAGTGGATATAGGAGGCAGTAAAATCAAATAGATCAAAAACCATCTTTGACAATAAGGAAACACAAGACTGTAGGTATAAAGTTTAGTGGCTAAAGACCCTGAGATGGTTATTCCATAGTTTGATTATTCCCAAGGGAAATCTATTGTGCAAAGCATTTTGCTACATGCCCACTATGTGTAGGGAACTATGCCAGGGAAGTAAAATAAAGACGACTAAAACATAATGGAATTGTTATGTATAGGACTGCCTTGCCTTTTTAGATTACAGTTTGTGCAGAATTATATATGAGGGCCTTGAGAGCTGCACACATCTTCCAATAATGTTGCCATTGTTAAAGATATCTTTGAAATCTCTCTTTAGAATTTGCCTTTAGAGCTCTTAGCCCACTTGTCTGAAGATTTTTGGTATTCACCTTTGGTATTCATTCTTAGAATGTGGATTTGATCTGTGGGATTGGCCAAGGACTGTTCATCACTGAGTCTGCCACATAGGTGGTGATCAAACTGACTAGCGTAGTTTTTTGTTAAAAACGAGCCAGGACCATAAAGTATTATAACAGGTTTCCTTGTATGTCACATAAACTGATTGTAGGGATAAAGGCAGTTTCAAAAGAGTCTTTCTGCAAGTTTTTTGCTCAAAACCAGTATCACTGGTTATATTTCTAGCTTCCCAGCAGGATTGCTTTAAAGGGGTGGTGCTCATCGTCCTCGTGTTGTAGTAGGTCTACCTAAAGAGCCTTGCCCTGGCCTCTTGGTAAACCTAGTTGGTTTTTCTTTTAACCTTTTGCACTCGGATGTTGAGTGTGACTCGACACGGTTAGCATTAGAATTAAGGAATCGAGAAAAAAGCAAGCGAGTGCAAAGGGTTAAATGTTATGTCATTCTATCGAACTCAGAGATAGATTTTCTCCAAGAAAATAAAACAAATGAGATCCACTCTCAGGAGATTTTAATGAAAGAAATACATGTTTATACTTAGTTCTTTAAAACTCTCTGAACTGGCAAGGATTGCCTCATTGACTGTGATTATTCTACCATAATATGGGGATAAATAAATTTTCCATCAGAATGTTTAACATTAGAATCAAAGAGTTCTGTGGTGTGGCCTGTTGCCCTCATTCATCCATCCCACAAACATCTGTTGAGGACTCCTGTGTGCCAGGCATTGTCAGGCGCTGTGATGATACAAACATGCTTCACTTCAGGAAGTCTGATGCGCAAGAATACAGACTTACTCCACAAGTTGCCTGAGTGTAACCAATAGTAGTATTGTCAATGACCCTACTCTTTCCTTAAAAGATTATTTAGAGTTCCATGAAGTGGCAAGCCTTTCTAGTGCATTGCAAATATGGTTCATCTTATGACGGTTGTAATGTGTATACACTCCTGAGGAAACACATCTCTGCCACAGCACCTGGTCATCATGTACGAATCCCCGAGATCCAAGAGCGCTCTTCACCACATGCTTACTGAGCCCTTGTTAGAGTGACATTCTTGATTCTAGAAGGAGGCTCTGAGGTTGTTACATTCTATCACTTCTTGAGGATCCCATCGGGGGAAGAAGAAACAATGGCTCTGGAATCAGAAGACACTTTCCAGTCTCAGCTTCGCTCTCCTTTTGACCATTTGACCCATATGAGCCTCGATTACCTCACCTTCCAAGGGAGAGCAGAAGCACTGTTTTAGGCTCCGCAGGGTGGGTGATGCAGGAGGCTGGGTATATGAAAGCGTTTGGGAACAGTGGATGTTAGTCCTTGCTGCCTCCACTAACCTGACAATGACGCCTTGGCTGCGCTGAGATGGAAGCACCTCTCTTTCCCTTGGAGCGCCTTAGCACTTAGTTGCACAGCTCTTAGCTCGTCCTTCTGTGGGTTATTTATATATCTCATCTTCAGTAGTCAAGATTTTCCAAGTTCAGAGACTGGTGGTGGGGTTTCCCCCACCCCAAGTCTTTCTCTTTCCCACTTCCTATGTTGACTGACAGCAACTTCTTATTTCCCAGAGTTGCCTAAGTGCTTCTCTTAGAGGCTAGGTTTGTGTTTCTGCCCAAGCAGAGGCTAAGAAGTGCCTGATGCAGTCATTTGTTTTCAGAATGTGACTAGTTTATCTCCACAAGATTACTTGGACAGCTGAATCTTTGAGGGAAAGTTGGTCGCTCCATCTTTCCGGAGTGGCCATGCATGCCACCTTCCTTCTTTTTTATAGCAGCGTAGTATTCCATTGTGTAGATGTGGGGATTGAGCCCACAACCCAGGCAGGTGCCCTGACTGGCAATCAAACCGTGACCTCCTGGTTCATAGGTTAATGCTAAACATTGTCCAGGCTAAAATTAGTTTTAAATCATATAGCTTTAAAAATTGAAAGCAGATGAGTGGTGGGTATGAGGAGGTGGGTATGGCAGGAAGGAGGATGACAGACGTGCAGGCAGAGACTGGGACATGTTGGACTCATATGTTATTTATCTTGGTTGTGGTGATTATTTCATGAATGTATACATATTTCAAATTGCATCAAATTCCATATTTAAAATATATGCAGTTTATCATATGTGAAGTTGTTAAAATTGTATAGTTTCATTATTCTGGAAGGAGGGAAATTTTGGAAGAGAGATATTTGCTGTAGAAAATAGCATTCTAGAAAGAAGAGCCAAACATAGGCCCAGTTATTGTGTTTTTTCCCTTCCTCCACAAATTCTGTTTTAGGCCTTCTAATTGGAGATCTCACAATATGTAAAAGTAGTCTGAACTCTTTAGAAGTTCATTTAAGTTATAATCTAGGTAGTAGACGAGGTTTCAGGAAGTTGTAGCATATGTTGCCTCTGTAAATTGAATTGAACACAAGCCCCCATCCTCATCCCTACCCCTTAGGGGAGCATGGGAATTTTGTGGGAACTGCTAAACAGTGTGGGCAGTTAGGCAACTCTGGGAATAAGAAGTTGCTGTCAGTCAACATAGGAAGTGGGAAAGAGAAAGACTGGGGGTGGGGGAAACCCCACCACCACAGTCTCTGAACTTGGAAAATCTTGACTACTGAAGATATGTAAATAACCCATAGAAGGAAGAGTCGAGGATGCTGTTACTCAAGGCCATAACTTTATAACCCACTTGAAAAGTATCTTGTGGAACCCAGCTGCAGGGAGAGCTTTGCTTTTGTGGGTAGAAAGAGTGTATGTATTATCCTTTTTGATAACTGTAATGCATGCTACGCCTCTCTTCTTTTTGGTCCCCAAGAAACTCAAAGGAAAACTTGAAGTATAGTCTGCATTCTGGTGTTTATATTTTCACTGGACTTGAATTTCTATTTTATTTATATTTTCCTGGATTAGTCTTTATAATTTTTGAATATTGATAGCTTTATATGTTCTTTTTTAAAATGTAAATGATTTATTTAAACTAACAAAATATCAAACAGTTCATTTCTCCCACCCCTCATCCATACCTTTGGCAACCACTAGTCTGTCCTCTGTATCTATGAGCTTAGATTTGTTTTTGTTTTGTTTTTAGATTCTATATATAAGAGTGATCTATAGTATTTGTCTCTCTCTGGCTTATTTCATGTAGCATAATGCTTTCAGGGTTCATCCATGCTGTCACAAATGACAAGGTTTCATTATTTTTTATGGCCAAATAATATTCCATTGTGTATATCTATCACATTTTTTATCCATTTATTAATCAGTGGACATTTAATTTGTGGAACCTCTATGCTGTTTTCCACAGTAGTTGTACCAGTTTATAGTCCCACAACAGTACACAAAGGTTTCCTTTTCTCCATGTCCTCACCAACACTTGTCATTTTTTGTCTTGTTGATACTAGCCATTCTAATAGGTTTTGATTTGCATTTATTTCCCTGATGATTAATAATGTTGAATATTTTTTTAATATACCAGTTGGCCATCTCTGTATCTTTTTTGGAAAAAAAAAAATGTCTGTTCAGATCTTCTGCCCATTTTTAAATCAGATTGTTTTTTGTTTTGCTATTGAGTTATATGAATTCTTTATATCTTTTGGATATTAGCCCCTTATCAGATATATGATTTAAAGTTATTTTCTCCATTCAGTAGATTGCCTTTTTATTTTGTTGATGGTTTCCTTTCCTGTGTAGAAGATTTTTAGTCTGATGTAGTCCCATTGATGTATTGTTATTTTTTATTGTTTTTGCTGTCAGATTAAAAAAAAATCATCACCGAAACTTCTGTCAAGAAGCTTACCACTTATTTTTCTTCTAGGAGTTTTATGGTTTTAGTGTTTCATTCAGGTCTTTAATCTGTTTTAAGTTAATTTTTGTGTATAGTGTATGATAGTGGTTGAGTTTCATTATTTTGCATGTGGCTATCCAATTTTTCCAGCACCATTTATTAAAGAGACTGTTCTTTACCCACAGTATGTTCTTGGCCTCTTTGTCATAAATTAATTGACCATACAGTAGGCCCTTGGGTTACGTCGGAGATCCGTTCCTATGGCGTGGTATAACGCGATTTTCGCCGTAAGTCAGAACCCACCTACAAAAGCACCTACGTCACTCACATGGAGCACATACACAGCAGTAATGAAGTGAAACAGTAAAAAAAAGTTTAAACGAAAGATAACAATTCCTGACCTTTACTTGTGGTAAATAAACAATAAAAAACATAAAGCACATATGTACATATGTCAAAATGATGGAACTTTTTTTTTTAACAAATAAATTGGAGATGGCAACATAACCACGAAACGACGTACATAGAGTGCGACGTAACCCGAGGACTGTCTGTATATGAATGGGTTTATTTCTAGGCTCTCTATTCTGTTTTATTCATCTGTTTGTCTGTTTTCATGCCAATACCATGCTGTTTAATTACTAGAGCTTTGTAGTACAGCTTTAAATCAGAGAGGGTGATGCCTCCAGCTTTGTTCTTCTTTCTGAAGAATGCTGTTAAAAGTTTCCATACAAATTTTAGGACCATTTGTTCTATTTCTTTGAAAAATGTCATTAGAGATTTTATAGGGATTGCATTTGAATCTGTAGATTATTTAAACAATATTAATTCTTCTAATCCATGATCATGAAACATCTTTCCATCTATTTGTGTCATCTTCAATTTCTCTCTTTAATGTCTTATAGTTTTCAATACATGGATATTTCCTTTCCTTGGTCAAATTTATTCCTAGGTATTTTATTCTTTTTAATGCAATTGTAAATGGTATTGTTTTCTTGAATTCTCTTTCTGGTAGTTCGTTATTATTATACTAGAGGCCCAATGCACGAAATTCATGCAAGAGTAGCCCTTCCTTCCTCTGGCTGCTGGCACCAGCTTCCCTCAGGCACCTGGGACCCGGGCTTCCCTCGCAGCTCCGGCTTCGTCCGGAAGGTCATCCAAAAGGATGTCCGGAAGGACGTCTGGTCTAATTAGCATATTATGCTTTTATTATTATAGATAGAAACACAAAAAGCTTTGTGTATTGATATTGTACCTACAACTACTGAATTTGTTTACTTCTAACAGTTTTAACTAAGCAACTAAGAATTAGATAAAATTCAACATCCATTTATTATAAAAACTCTCAAAAAGTGGGTATAAAGAGAACAAACCTCAATATAATAAAGGCAATATATGACAAGCCTACAGCTAACATAATATTCGATGGTGAAAAGCTGAAAGCCTTCCCTCTAAGATCAGGCATAAGACAAGGGTGCCCACTATTGCCCCTTTTACTCAGCATAATATTGGAAGTCCTACCCAAGGGAATTAGGCAAGAAAAAGAAATAAAAAGCATCAACATTGGAAAAGACATAAAACTCTCACTATTTGCCAATGACATGGTATTATACATAGAAAACCCTAAAGAATCCAGCTTAATATGTTCTTAATAGAAATTCCATAAAATCCTTTTTGTAGTGAGTCAGAAATCTGTGGTTTAACCCACTGATTTTTCTTTGGGTAAGGGATACTTGTGCTAGAAAGTCAAAGATTATGGTAGATTTGAAAAATCAATGTGGGTCCCTAGGTTTAAGCATGATCAGTCCTCAATTTTGCTCCTGTTCTTAGGAATTGACTCTCTAGGCCCCCAGAAAACAAATCACTTTATTACTAGTGATTATTGAATATCAGCATCTCCTCCAAGAAGTAAAATGTTACACACACACACACACACACACACACACACACACACACACACTCTTTCTAGTCATGCAAATGGAAAATCCCACTCCCCTTCTCCCTCCTTCCCTTCATTCAGGCACTGGGGACTCTGATACCACAGAAGCTATTGTAGAAAAAAGTAGATTAAACAAAATACTACATTGTTTCAAAGTAGAGAGGGGAAAAATTACATGAAAATGTTGCTAATGATTTTTTTCTGATGGCCAGCTTCCAGAAAAGGTTCTGCAATGGCCCAGACGGCTTCTCTCTTATTACTTAGCTTCATTACACTGCCTAAATTACCAGTAATTCGTATTTTGATAATAATTTTCTTTTAAGAGTAGATATACTTCTGAGACCCTTACGGTGTTAATAGCCATATACAATTAATTGTAAAAATTAAAAAACACACACACATTTTTTCCACCTCATACATAGCTATGGGTAGAAGGTCCTAGAGAAAGAATTCTTATTTGAAGAGAATACTTTAAGGGAGAATTGTCCTGGTAAGGATTACAGTAAAGGACTCGGGACAAAATAAGGGTGATTGGGGGCTTAGAAAGCATGGAGTTAGAAAGCAGGACAGGCTTGCAGAAAGGTGGTAAGGAGAGGAGCAAGACCCTCCTCCACCTGTTTTACAATGTTACCTGCGGCTCACACCGTGTTCACGGAAGGATTCATGTCTTCTCACTGCTTTCTGTACAGAGGTCCAAGATCTTGAATTCAGGCCAGTATGGCTAGTGAATAACTTACTTATATTATGGGTTAAATAGATTTTGCTATAAAGCTAGCCACTATTTATGCTATTATATTTACCACTTATGTGGATTTCAAATTATATGTTTGTGATTTTCAAAGTGCCTTTTCTTAGAACCCTGGTATCACAAGTTGTTACAGTAGTAGCAATTGCTGTAGTAGGTGTAGTAGTAATGTTTTCTATGGAAAAATATAGACTTAATATGTGCCACATCGTGTTCCAGTTATGGATATTCACTCGTAACTGGTACTATTATTATTCCCATTTCACAGATGATGAAACGTAAGAACAGAAAAGTAACTTAATTTCTGAGGGTGACACAGGTACTAAGTATGTTGAGATCCAGAATTTGTCTTAACTGCTATAATGTCTCAAAAGATCAAGGTTTTACACAGCTAAAATAAAATGATAAAGTCCACAGAAGTTAACAATATAGAGAATTTTCTAGGTTTTAAGCTTTTCTATCTCAAATCTATATATACACAGAAACACAATTACCAATGAATGACAAAATGGCAAATAACTATTAATGATACAAATATACATCCCTATATGCTAAGGGGTTAGCTACATAACCCTCAATAAACGAAATTGTCTCTAATAAAGATAAGTCACTTGTAGTAAAAAAGCAAGGATAGAAGAATAGCAAACTATAAGCAACTCAAGATATGTATGGGCAATTAGACATCATTCCTCCTATTTATAGAAACTCCAACTATCTGTGTATGTATTCTGCAACAGCACCAGGCATTGTGTGACCGTCAGAGAGGCCAGGGAGGTCTTTTAAAATGTAAATGTCACTCGCCTACTTAAAGTCCTCCATTGGCTTCCTATTGCACTTAGAAGAAAATTCAAGCTCCTTTATGATGTAGCTCTTGCCTACATCTGTCTCTTACGTCCTACCGCTCTCCCATGGCTCACTACTGTAGCCGCACTGTCCCTTTTCTGTTCTTAATATACCAACCAGTGTTTGCAGCCCTCTTCTCTCTCACTGGAATACAGATCACTATAGGCTGGCTTCCTCTCATTTAGGTCTCAGCTCAAGAGACCTTAGGTCCAGAGAGGAGTACTCGCTTAGCCCAGGTCGCACTGTAGTCTATAACCTGTTTTGTTTGAATTATGTAACAGCTTGCACGTATTTGTGTGCTCACTTTTTGCCCCTAGCCTGTAAACTCCAGAGGAACAGGTTCCTTGTCTGTCTTTGTAGTGCTGCATCTCCAGTACCTGGAGTAATATCTGGAACATATAGGAAGTTAATACTCATTACATGAACGAACCAACGGCTGACTTTTGTTTCTGAGCAAAGAACGTTGCTCCCAAGGACTAATTCATACAGTCTTACCCTATACTTCTCCCCCCAACTCCATCCCTTGCTCATCTGGACTCTGTGCTTGTGGACTGTGTGAAAGCTGAGTATTGCACTTCGTAACTGTGTTGTACTTTGGGGTCCTGTCCAGGTTCCCAATTTCTAAGAAAGACAGTAATATTTCGTGGCTGCTTGCATCTCCTCTTCTCCAGCAGTGTTTGAACTTCACACCGTTCATTTGCAGAACTAGGACCCTTTGCGATCTGAGCAAAGAGCCACAGAGATCCACCCTCCCCATCGCTCTTTAGTCTAAGACACACTGGTTTCTTCTTGTCTTATCAATTTGCCCCTTCCTTTCCTTTCCCCTCTGTTTTTCTTTTCATGTTCACAAACAACTCATACATTTCTAGTTTAATGGGATCTTTCCCAGGCTTATTTATGTAACTAAAACTATGCTCAAATTCTAATTTTAAAGTAATAATTAAGCACCCTCTGTAAAATAGCTAGGCCAAGTGCAAGGTTTCCAGTTTAACTGAGACAGGCTGGGACTAACCCAGGGGATTGAACAGATTCTAGCCTTCTGAGGAGGGCAGAAGGAAATTCCTGACCAACGTGAAATCCTTTGTTACATCCTAGACTAGGTCAGGACTTCAAGAATCTTCTAGACTGGGTATAAGTTGGAATCACTTAATTTTATCTATTTATCTAATGGGTGTAATAATAGCTATCTGTGTCTACCTGATAGAGTGGTTGGGAGATTTTTAAAAATAACTTTTGGGCTTTTTCTCAAAGAATGATATCTTAAGGAAAAACTTGATATATAAACTGAAGCCATTGACATATTTTATTTCCGTCCACAGCTAACAGTTTTGTTATTGACATCTTTTTGCATTTAGATAGAAGTCTGTTCGTTTGCCAAGATCATTCTTTATGAACTACCATATAAAAGTCATCGGAATAGTGCGTATCCCTTCTATTAAGGAACTTACTTTTGGATCAATGAAAACATTTCTATGAGGCTAGACCTTTCTTTGTCAAGGATATACTTTTTCTTAGGAGTTTCTACTTGAAGCCCCTGTTTCCTACAGCCCTAGGGTTAGTTGGGTCTCTTTGTCATTAATTCTTTTTATTGTGCTGGTGCTTGCCCCCCTCTGCTCTGTTAGAACTCTATCCCTTTGCAAAGCATTCTTTCCCCCTTGGCGTGTCTAATGTGCTCATGGCAGCTTAGGCCTGAGGTCCTGGGACGTATCCTGGTACCACCTCTGCTGCTGGCACTGGCCACTGCCCCTCTGCTCGGCACAGCTGCTGCTTCCACTGGGACCCGCCCCTCCTCTTCCATATAATGTGAGGAGCTGGGGAAGGAAATGTGATTATCCAAACATCTGGTATCAGAATTTGCTTTATGAGGGAACTAGTCTTGGGAAAAACACCTGGATGAGTGCTTGAGGAAGAATATGAGGCCCTGAAGGCCTGGATGTTGGCAAAGCTACTTGAAGCTTTTATTGGTTGGTCAGAGAGGGAGGGGGAAGCATGCAAGAACTAAGGACGGGGGGAAGAGGAGGAAGGATCTTGCAGCTGTTCCTTGTGGTCCCCCGACTACTCTGTGAAGTCTGCTCTGCTAGTGCAGGCCCAGCAGAGAGCGGGTTTCAGGGGGTGAGCTCGGAGATGCAGTGCAGTGTGGACACAACACTCATGTCACCAGGTCCAGGAGTAAAGAGGCCCCGAGAACAGAATCTCCCCAAAATGTTGACAAGGGCTTTGGGTTCCAGAGGCTGTAGAGTTTTTTTGGGGGGGGATGTTGAGCCATTTTTCCACATCTTGAAGGACAGTGAGTGCCCAGCTAACATATGAGTTACATCTAGGTCATACTGGCATCATTTTGTCAAAAGAATTTCAACACCACTGTAATAGGTAGCTCAACTACTAATGTTGTATTTTATGTGTGTTTGGTGTGTTAACATGTCTGCAGTTCTTCTAAAAATTTCTTTATTGCACAAAATAAATTGTAGTCATACATAACTATATACCAAGAGCAATGTTAAAAATCAAAACAAAGGAACGTGTTCAGCCATGCGAGTCTCAAATGTCTGGCAGACAGGTGGTCACTGTCCAGCTGGGTGAATGGAAAGTTCAATAGGAGGTGGTTCCTGTCTTTAGCAGCGCACAGGATTGAGCCCACAATCCTAGCAACCTATGAATCAGCTGTTTTTATTTTTCCATTCTAGTAACATCTTTCAGGCTTGGGGTAATTTATTAAGGGAACAGGTAAAGTTTTACTCAAGATCAGAAACAATCTTCCCATTCTTTAAGCCTCACCTGAAGCATTGCCACCTCACCTCTCTCCTTAACTCCACCTGAGACGCCTCCTTGGAGATCCCTCAATCACTCTCTCCTCCCTAGTCCTATAGCATTTTGTACATTTCTTAGTTTTCACAGTCGACACGTAATTTGTAATTGTTGGTATGTATTTTTCTTTGAGATTATACATTTCTTGAAGGCAGCAACCTCTGGTTTGTGTTTGTGGCTCCCCAGAAATATTTGCCGAATGAACGATGCTGGGAACATGAGTAAAGGTATAGTAGAAGCAGAGGTGTTTTATTTTTTGTTTTTTTTCCTGGAGTGAAGGGTAAGGGAAGAGGCACAGTGAGAAGTAAGATGAATGGAATAGTAACAGCAGCTATGCCAGTCACTGTTCTAAGCATTCCAGTGGAAGAAAAAGAGACAGAGAGGTCAAGTGGCTTGCTCAAAGCCACTCAGCTAGTAGGTGGCAGTCAGGAGTTGGACCCCAAAGGCTGGGCCCTTAACCATCATTCTTTCTCTGAGGTTAGAAGTGACTGAGAGAGCTCAGTTCCTGAACACCTGTCAGGTCACAGCTGTTACTGTTACTGTAATATTGCTACGGAGCTCAACTGAACCATGTGGCTGACTTTCCTGCCAGCCCTTCCATTCTAGATGTGCCCCTGCTGAACGCTCAGTTGGCAGGACAGGTGAGTCCAGGCCAAGGACTGCTAAGGAGTTTCTCTCTGTGACCTGGGAAAACCTGGGATTTGAACTGTATAATTCTTTCTCAAATTGGAGTCTGGGAACCCAGGGGATCCAAAAGTTCCATGAGAACTAGGTATTTTTAGTTAGGTGTTAATTAACAAATAAATATAATCTTTTTTGGGGTCATTTTCTAATGGACTCCTGCCTCTTGATTTCAGGACCAGATGTTTGATATCTTGCAACCAAATGTTTCGTGACGTATTATTTACCCTTTCTACATAGAAAGTACCTTGTTGTGCCCCTCCTCTTCGTTCCCCTCCCCAGCCAGTCCTGACTCACAATCTTCAGTTAGAAAGATCACAGCATTTAATGGCGAACATGTTTAAGCTGCTATTTTCTTTTGCGGTGAAAATTTCCAATGAAAGATATTTTACAGAATAAGTGTTTGGTTTCTTAAGTTACTTAACAACTTGAGCCTTTGACTTTGGATAATGAGAACAAATTAAAGGTATGAAATAGAGCTGTTTTGTTCTGGATTACTGAGAGAAATACATGGCTATTTAAGTCTGTGAATTGGAATTACACACCAAGAAAAGGCCAAATCAGAGTCTCTTTGCTGTTGGGACAGAGATTTTGCAGCAGGTCAATAAGCAGTTGCATCAAAACCACCTGTGCTGTAGCGCTCAGGGCCTTATTTATTTCCTTTGTGAGATGTAGAACATGGATCCGCCTTTGAATGCTCCAGCTTACAGAAAGTCATCAGTAGAAAATGCTGTAACAAGTAGATCCTTTTTTCATTAAACTTGAAATCTTTATTTTGTTTATTTTGGGACACGCTATTAAAGAGGGTGGATCATTTATCTTGTATAATTTTACCCATTCTGGATTTGGGTGCTTTTATTCTTGTGGTGATGTTTAGTTGTTTTTGTTTCCTGTATTTTTTGAAGTTAGTAGTTGGGTCTAGAGGCTTGATTAGATTCAGGCTAAATATTTCAGAATATATGCTGTATGCTCTCAAATGCATACCATCAGAAGGTGCATAAGACTAGGCAGTCCCATTTGTAATCATGGAGGAGGCCCACCTCTCCAATCTGTTCTCCTGCCCAGTACTGTTTGTGAGCAAGAAAAGAAATATTTACTGTATCTGAACCTACCTTAACAAATACGGTTTCCATCTTAAAACCATTCCATATCCACCTTTTGGCAGTAAGCATCTGAAACCATCCAAAAAACTGTAAGTGCCTTTCCTTGCCAATAATCTGTTAGCAAGTCTTAACTCAGGAGATCTGTCTCTCCAGGCATTCTGAGAAGCAGAAATCTCAAATTACTTTTAGGTGAAATGGAAAATAAGTGAAACAAGGCAGGAACTAACTCATTGTGGTAGGCAGAATAATGCCTCCATCCCCCAAAGAAGTTGTACATGTCTTAATCTCCAGGACCTGGGAATATCTTACCTTATATGGCAAAAGGAACTTTGCAGATATGATTAGGGAACTGATTTTTGGACCCAATATAATCATAGAAGAAACATAAAAAAGGGAGGCAGAAGAGTGGATCAGAGAGATGTGATGTGAGGGTTGGATCCATTGGTGCTATCTTGGAAGATGCAGGAAGGAAGGGGCCATGAGCCAAGGAATGAAGGCAGTCTGTAGAAGCTGGAAAAGGCTAGGGAACAGAATCCCTCCTAGAGCTTCCCAAATGGGACACAACCTCATTGATCCCTTGATTTTAGCTCTGTGAGACCCATGTCCAACTTCTGACCTACATAACTATAAGATAAGTAAATGTTGTTTTAAATTATTGTTTGTGGTCATTTGTTATGGTATCAACAAAATTTTACAAAAAGCACTTAAACTAAATATACATGGGTGGGCAAACGTAGGTTTATAGTTGTGAATACGTGAAACATAAGAGTTTATTCTTTTATCATTATTAATTTGTTATTTATTAATTGTTGTATTATTTATTTGTATTAGAACTGTAAATCTACATTTGCCCACCCCTGTGTGTGTGTGTGTGTGTGTGTGTGTGTGTGTGTGTGTGTATGTATATGTGTGTGTGTGTGTGCCCGTGTGTAGGCAGAATAATGATCCTTAATGCCTAGAATCTATCTCTGGAAACTTGTGTGCATTTGACAAGAGTGATGTCAATGAGGATGTTTCTCAATAGCTGAAATATATCCAGGCTGTTGAAATGATGCCAGACATACAAGGGAAAAATGTAAACATTTAGTCATTTGTTTGATTCCAAGTATCTGAATGTTGGAATTATTACAACTAGGTGTAGACCAGCTATATCTGAAGGGAACTTTTCAATTCTCATCTGGCAAGAGTTGACATTTCCAGATTATGTGAGGTCCAGCTGGAAACAGAGAAGTCCCTGGGCCTCAGGAGAACAATGAAATGGGCCCTGGGAGTCTGCTGGAGTCATGGTGCTTTCATTAGGATGAACCCTGAATGCTGTGGTCAGGCCCTTGGGCAGGTGACACAATTGCAGTCTTGTTTCCGTCTAAATCACCACCCCTCCTCTACTGTTGAAATGTGACTAGCTTCTTTATTTCCCAATTAGGGTGTCACCCTTCTCATTCACACCAAACAAAAAGAGTTGAAAAATAAAACCTCATGGCTGGACAGAGAGGAGCGGGGAATGGGAAGAGGACGGGAGGAAACACATAATTTGGAACCAAAAACTGAAGGAAAGACTCATAGATTCAGATCTCATCTTAGTTCAGGTAGACCTGGTGTGTGTGTGACCTTGCATTAACCTCCCTGATCCTTATCTTTCCAGAACTCTAAAAGGTGATGAATAATACCTGTTGCACAAAGGTGGTAAGAATTAATAAACGGTAGTTAGGGGTGAAGCGTAAATCAAGTATAACAGTTACTTCTTTCAAGATTTCTTAGAATACCTTGATGTTGCTTTTGCTTTAAGGTCTGTGAAGAGTTCAGTGAAGTAATTTCTGAGTTGGGCACCAGTTATCTTTGTGTGCTAAATATTCTAAGCCTACAGTAATTTCCTTGCTATAGCTATAATGTGATTCTGAAAATCAAATCATATCATCTTTGTACATAGTCATTTGAGGTTTTCTCTCTTAACATATGTGGCATCCTATAACACAAATATCAGCCTTATACTGAAATCAGTTGGGGTCCAAAAGATATTTCTCGGTCATTTTTTTCTTAACATATCCTATATAATAAAAGCTTAATATGCAAATTGTCCCCTCAACCAGGAGTTTGACCACTCGCTATGATGTGCACAGACCACCAGGGGGTGGCGTGGAACATGGCGGGCGTCAGTGACACAGTGCTGGCAGTGGGCAGCAGTGGAGGCGCTTCTAGCCCCAATGGGCCCTGACGAGAGCAGGACCATGGCAGGATGGTGGTGCAGGTGAGCGGGTGCACCAGGCCAAGGTGGGTGCAAGTGGGGGCCCGAACACCCCACTGATCACCGTGCAGACAGCAACCAGAGGTGGCAGTGGGGGCGGGGCTGCTGCCCGGCGCCCAGGCATTGAGGGAGCTGGGCGGGGGTCCGATAACTCAGGCGGAGGGTGGCGTATGGGGACCTAGGGGCCCAGGTGCTGCCCAGAGCCCAGAGGTCAGCTGGGACCTGCCCTTCCACTCCAGATGCTCCTGCTTTGATTGCCAGCCAGGCCTATGCACGAATTTCGTGCACCAGGCCTCTAGTATGTTATATAACTAAAGTAACAAGAAATGAGAAATCATTACAGTATAAAAAATACTTTGAAGGGGTATATACAGTCTAAATCATATATTTTTATTTAAAAATTTAATGAATTATTTTAATAACTATATTTATTTAAAAGATTTTATATACTATATAATAAAGAGGTAATATGCAAATTGACCATCACTCCAACACACAAGATGGCCTCCCCCATGTGGACACAAGCTGGCCGCACAAGATGGCCAGCAGGGGAGGGCAGTTGGGAGGGACCAGGCCTGCAAGGGAGGGCATTTGGGGGTGATCAGGCCTGCAGGGGAGGGAAGTTGGGGGTGACCAGGCCAGCAGGGGAGGTCAGTTGGGGTGACAAGGCCTACAGGGGAGGGCAGTTGGGGGTGATCAGGCCTGCAGGGGAGGGCAGTTGGGGTGACCAGGCTGGCAGGGGAGGGCAGTTGGGGGCGATCAGGCATGCAGGGGAGGGCAATTGGGGGGACAAGATCTGCAGGGGAGGGCAGTTGGGGGGAACCAGGCATGCAGGGGAGGGCAGTTGGGGTGACCAGGCCTGCAGGGGAGGACAGTTAGGGGCGACCATGCCTGCAGGAGAGGGCAGTTGGGGTGACCAGGCCTGCAGAGGAGGGCAGTTAGGGGTGACCAGGCTGGCAGGGGAGGGCAGTTAAGGGTGACCAGGCCAACAGGGGAGGGCAGTTAGGGGTGACCAGGCTGTCAAGGGAGGGAAGTTAGGGGTGACCGGGCCAGCAGGGGAGGGCAGTTGGGGGTGGCCAGGCCTGTAGGAGAGGACAGTTAGGGGCAACCAGGCTGGCAAGGGAGGACAGTTAGGGGTGACCGGTCCAGCAGGGGAGGCCACTTGGGGGTGACCAGACCTGCAGGACAGGACAGTTAGGGGGTGATGAGGCCAGCAGGGGAAAGCAGTTAAGGGTGACCAGGATGGCGGGGGAGGGCAGTTAGGGGCAATCGGGCCAGCAGGGGAGCAGTTAGACGTTGATCAGGCTGGCTGGGGAGTGGTTAGGGGGTGATCAGGCTAGCAGGCAGAAGCAGTTAGGGGCAATCAGGCAGGCAGGCAGGCAGGCAGGCGAGCAGTTGGGAGCCAGCAGTCCTGGGTTGTGAGAGAGATGTCCGACTGCACGTTTAGGCCTGATCTCGGGCAGTCAGAAATTCCTCGAGGGGTCTCAGTTTGGAGAGGGTGCAGGCTGGGCTGAGGGACACACACGCACAAACACACCAGTGCATGAATTTTGTGCACTGGGCCTGTAGTTACTTTATAGTCAGTTACCTTTTTTTTTAAAGCTAGTTCTCAGAGCCTGTTTGCCCTTTTCTCCTCTCTAGTAAATTGAGTCAATCAGTAAAAAAAATAAAAAAAAATCCCCAGTGTTTTATGTGTGTGTGTGTGTGTATGTGTGTGTGTGTGTGTAAAACTCAGCAAACTAATGTTAAGAACCTCCCCACCCACGCACACAAATTCTCTGAAGAAATATATATTAGCAAGAGTGACAGAAATTCACATTTATTTGTTATATGAAATTAGAACATTAAAACCAGTTCCCACTGCTTGCTGCCCACACCTTGCACCCTGGGCAACAGGCTGCTTCTTGGTCAGGAAGCAGGTGTAGCAAGTGCCTTCCTGGTGCCATTTCTGTCAGACAGAAAGAGGAGAACATAGGTCCTCATAGTGCTGTCTAGGACTCAGTTCCTCCATGAGATGCTTGGCTGGGCAAGGACAGCAAGCCCCTACAGGATGCTGTGGTAGAGTTGTTGTGTCCTTAGATGTTGGTGATGGCAGTACTCTGGTAATGAGCAGATTAGGTATTTCAACATTTTTTTTCTTTTTTTGCCCTGGGAAATTTTCCAGGTATATCTCTGTTTGCGTTCAGTGACTGAAAATGTCAGCTACCAACAAACAAGTGTAGCTGACCTTTTTAAAAAACAAAAGTGGTAGATCAACACACTGCCATTCTTTGTTCCTCTGATGGTTTGGAAACAAACAAAGTGTCTTCTATTCAGTGAATGAGCCACTTCTGCTTTTCTTCTGTTCTCCCACAACCCCTGCTCCTGTGTATTCTTTTGGGACAATGCTGTGAATGCAAAGCATACTATTTGCTTTATCCCAGGGTATTACAGGTAATGTTTAGAAGAGATCAAGGAGAGACTTTTGGATTGCTAAAAGTTACACCATGGAGGCCAGATTGTTTTTTAAATAGTGGGTAGTGCTTGAAGATAATAATTGGATACTCTCTCCTATCCAAAATGAAATGCAAAGTAAATAGTTTGCTTAAATGCTGGAAGTCAAAGAAGGGTGCTGTTCATGTGCCAGAAAGTTGGGGTTCCTACTAGATGCAGTATAGCTGGTCCCAGAGAATTCATTTTCAATTCAACTTCACAAAGCAGAAGCATCACCTTCATAGCAATAGGTGTAAATCAGTGGTCTTCAAACTTCAAACTAGATGCCCCCCCCCAAAGGATTGTTTAAAATGATGTACTTTCTCAAGTTTATAACTTGACATCTAAATGTTTTTTTAAAAAATAATTTAAAATAGAAGGTAGAAAAAATAACACAGTTCATAGGTTGAAAGATGAAGACTGATTTATGTGAAAATAAATATTTCATGACATGATTTTATAAAATATGTTTTAATGACTCTATTACTGAATAACATTAAATCTGAAATAAGTCAATAAAAAAACTTGCATAGAGACTTTATCTAGCACATCTTGAGAAATCCGGTGACTCCAGGGTTGTTGTTTTTTTTAAACACTGCAGTAAACTTAAAAGTAACCCACATCATTAATATGTTACTTTACTGTGAATTCAGACTTTCCAATATTGGCCAAGGTCATCCTGTTTATGGGACAGGGAGAGACAGGAAGGGGTTTTCCCAACTAATATTTAGAATCATGTAGGGCAGAACACCATAGTAAGATTTGAGCAATATGAATAGTATGACTTTTTTTTCTGTAGAGTAGGAGAAAGAATATGGCTAATACCCAAAAATTTTCAGGCAGTTTTAGAAAAGAGTACATATGGAAGTTGAGAGTATAGAATCTCATTTCCGTAAATCTGTGCCTTTGGAAAGTCCATTTGAAGACTTCTGGAATAGAGACTGCTGGAATAGCTTGTGGTAGATGGAAGAGAATTAAAAACAACCATAAGCAGAAAGTAATCAAATAGGTACAAAAAAATCAGTAAACTTGGTCGATAAAATAAAAAGCTAGTTATTCAAAAAGACAGATAAAACAGGCAAGCCTTTGGCAAGTTATATCACAAAAATAAGGAATTTTAGGAATGAAAAATCAGAGATATTGATTTTTTTATCCTTTACTACCCTTTAATGTATAGATTTATGCAAAGAACTTGAAAATCTAGATCAAACAGATATTTCTAGGAACATATCAATTGACAAAGTTGATTAGAGAAGAGGAAGAAATTTGCATAGCCCAACCTTTAATGTTATATCATTAAAAATTCTAGAAGGATCAAAGACAAAAGTGAAACCACAAAGGAACTAAGAAGAAAATGTAGATGAGTATATTTATAGTTTTGGTAAGGGAAAGGTCTTTATAAGCATGATATAAAACCAAGAAGCCATAAAAGGGAAAAAATAATCTACACTAATAAAAGAGAAACATGCAAATTAACCATCACTCCACTATGCCCACCAGCCAATCAGGAGGGAATATGCAAATTAGAAGGATAAACATGGCGGCCACCCAGCTGCTCCAGGTGTGGAGTGGCCGGGCAGGGGCAGGACGCCTGCTATGAGAGGGAGGGCAGGGGACGAAGGAATATACAGGAGCGGCCACTCTGGCCACAGCGAAGATGAAGACTGCAGACTCCGGAGTCTGCAGTGAAGACGAAGATGTCAGACTCCAGCTGGGTCTGCAGCAAAGACGAAGGCAGCAGTCTGCAGCGAAGACGAAGAAGGCAGACTCTGGCTGGAGCCTGCAGCAAAGGCGGCAGACTCCAGCCGGAGCGAAGGCCTGGGTCCCAGGTGTCGGAGGAAAACCGGTGCTGGAAGCCAAGGGAAAGAAGGCCTATTGCACGAATCTCTTCGTGCAACAGGCCTCTAGTTTAATTATATAAATATCGAAAGCTTCTGTTCAGTAAAACAACTTTAAGCAAAGTAAAAATAAGCAAATTAGGAAGAAATATTTGTAGCACAAATGACAAAAGCTTAATATCTCTAACATAAGTGCTAATATAACAATATCCTGAAGAATTTACTATTTTAAATTAGGGTACTAGTAGCATAGATTGTGAGATACAGTTGGATCACTGTATGTATTTTGGTAGTAGATCCAATAAGAAATGAGGAATCAAGGAAATCTTAGCCTGAGAAAATGGGTGCAGGGCACTACCATTTACCCACATGCTGAAGGCTGGGCAGGGGAGTTTATGTTCAGAAATAGATTTGGGGTGAAGAGTAGGGAGAGAGAAATAAATCTGATTTGGTTATTCTAATTTGAGATTCCTATTTTTCATTCCAGTGAGAATGTCAAATACATAGTTAAATATATGAAACTCAGGTAACAGATCTTGTCTGGAGATTTAAATTTGAGTCATTAGCAAATGAGTGACATCTGAAGCCATGGGTATGGATGATGATGATAATTATGATGATATGGTCATGATGATGACAACAGCTAACATTTGTTGAATACTTAATAAGACTCAAAACTTTAGGGAAGTTGATCTCACGTGCTGTTGGAGGTCTGTGGCATACTGGGAATTTGATATCTTGATACTGCTGGTCTTGCTGTTGGGAAGAGGGAGTAGAGACTGAGCTCATGATAATTAAAGAGATCAGGTCTCCATTGAGTATTGAGGGGAATAGGAAGAGAAGGCTCAGTACTTGATGGGACTCTTGTAATCTGAAGACATGACTTTCTTCCAAGTCAGAGAATTTAACTATTTGGCTATTTCCTGTCTTCCATTTTTTTTCCTTTTCTCTTCTAACTTCTGTTATATGGGTATTAGAACTTATGAATCTATTCTCCTTGTCTCTCAACTTTCCTTTCATACTATCCAGCTTCCTCAATTTGAACTGCATCCTGCCAGAATGGAAGGAGAACCCTTTGGCAACTCCCCAGCTCTCAGATTCTCTGCTTCAGCTGTGCTATTTGTTTTATTTCAACAATTATGTCTTTTCATTCTCAAGATTTCTGATCAGTTTATCATTTTTATGAATCTCATTTTCTTGAGTCTATTTTATAACCTTTTATACTTATTTTAATTTAGAGATACTAATTATACTAAACATATCAACCATTTTAGTTTTTAAAAAAGGCTAGTTAAGGCTTAAATTTAAAAGCTATGAGGACCACATTATGGTGACAAGATTTAAAGGCAGGTAGCAGAAATACTCTATTATGGAATTTGATTTAGATTTTATGGTATTGTTTGTAGAATTCAGGAAGAAATGGTAAAAGAGGTATCTCTTTATTTCCTAGGCTGGATTAAATAGAACAAAATTCCATTTTCTTAGCTCTAGCAACAAGAATAAAATTGAAAATCAAGTTACACCAAAGAGTTCTGACAAACAGAAAAACATGAGATTAAGACATGGTATAACAAGTAGATTACCTGAAAAATGTTTTGCCTTTGGGAAAGTAGTTGTTTAAACTAACTGATAATGGTCAAACTTATTTTTCCCATCTAAACTTGATATTCCAAGAAACAAGTGGCTAAATCCCCCCCCACACACACTTATTTTAGTAACTTTAATGTTTAGAATTTGATGTTTAGAAGTTTATAAACTTTAATATTTTCCTGAAATAGTTTTATTGGGGTCATTAAAGTTGGATTTTGCAACTTCCATATGTACTGTAAAATATTTTGGCATATATTTGATGCTTCCCACCACCTTAAAAATATAATTACTAGCCATTGATTAAAGCAATAAAAATTATTTAAGGTGCTCTTTGATTTGTGTCAATATGGAAGAAATGTAATTTCTGAGGTCTGCATTCTTCCTTGTGAGAAGCTGGAGTACAAATAGAGTTGGTTGGATCTTAGGGGCCAGAGTGATATAACCCATTTAAAACAACCTGGAGCCCAAAGAACCATAGGTTTGGACACATCAATAGTCTTTTAGAGGACATAGGGGTCAAGATGGAGAAACCAAGGTTATTCTAAAGCACAAAGAGCAGAAGTCTTGTCTGGACGTGGTGAAAACTGGAATGGAATAGGCAGATCCAGAGTCAGGGAGAATGAGGGCTGGCGGTACTCTGAAAATCAGACTGACTCTTACCTTTAGTGACCTTTGAGCATAGGTGTGTGAGCTGGTCAGTACAGGTGTGCTGGATTATCAGTACAGGTGTGCTGTGTAAACAATGAGGACTTAAATACATACACATGAGCTGTTTATTCCTATCTTATGTAAATAACAGAACACTTTCCCTAAATGGTTTCAGTGTTTTTAATAGAATAGGTCCCAGAAACTTCTATAGTCTGTGTCCTCTTTCAATAAAATGAAGATAAAATAAGGAAGTAATTATTTAGTATCTAAAAATATTTTCTGAATTTGATACAATACAGTGTGCAGTCTTTAGGGTTGAGCATATCAACTCTTCAGTATCTAGGTACTACACGGGCTATAGTCCCATATTTTAGAAACAAAGTTTTAAAAGCTAAAACAAAATTAAAAAAAAAGCTCTGGCTGGTGTGGCAACAGTTGGTTAGAGTGTCATCCTGTGCACCGAAGGGTCACAGGTTCAATTACCAGTCAGGGCACATATCCAGGTTGTGGGTTCAATCCCTGTCAAGGTGTGTGAGGGAGGCAACTGATTGATTTTTTTCTCTTTCTCTCTTACTTCCCCCTCCCTCTTCCTTTCTCTCTCTCTAAAATAAATAAAAAATAATTATATATATACTAGAGGCCCGGTGCACGAATTCATGCACAGGTGGGGTCCCTTGGCCTGGCTGGTGATCAGGCTGATCAGGGCCATCTCATCCAGTCCCGATTGGGAAGATTGGGACCAGCTGGCCAGCTGGCCGGGGGAGGGACCGCTAGAGGTTGGCTGTGGGAGTGCACTGATGCTCCTACGTTGAGCATCTGCCCCCTGGTGGTCAGTGTGTGTCATCATGACCAGTCATAATGGTCGCTTAGGCTTTTATATATATACTAGAGGCCTGGTGCATGAAATTGTCCATGGGGGGTCATCCCTCAGCCTGGCCTGCACACTCTCGCAATGCGGGACCCCTCGGGGGATGTCTGACTGCTGGTTTAGGCCTGATCCCATAAACCTGCAGTCAGACATCCCTCTCACAAGCCGGGACCACTGGCTCCTAACCGCTTGTCTGCCTGCCTCATTGCCCATAACCACTTGCTTGCCTGCCTGATTGCCTCTAACTGCTCACCTGCCTTCCTGATCACCCCTGACCACCTCTGCTGCCTGCCTGATCACCCCCAACTGCTCGGCTGCCTGCCTGATAGCCTCAAACTGCCTCTGCCTCAGCCCCCTCTGCCTGTAGCTTCATCCAGAAGGATGTCCGGAATGACGTTTGGCAGGTCGTTTGGCTGTCTGGTCTAATTAGCATATTATGCTTTTATTATTATAGATGTATACTAGAGGCCCGGTGCATGAAATTCATGCACTGGGGGTGGGGGTGTCCCTTAGCCCAGCCTGCACCCTCTCCAGTCTGGGATCCCTTGGGGGATGTCTGACTGCTGGTTTAGGCCTGATCCCAGTTTAGGCTGGTTTAGCACCCTCTCACAATCTGGGACTGCTGGCTCCTAACCACTCGCCTGCCTGCCTGCCTGATTGCCCCTAACTGCTTCTGCCTGCCAGCCTGATCACCCCCTAACCGCTCCCTTACTGGCCTGATTAACACCTAACTGCTCCCCTACTGGCCCGATCACCCCCAATTGCCCTCCCCTGCTGGCCTGGTCGCCCCCAATTGCCCTCCCCTGCCGGCCTGGTTGCCCCCAACTGCCCTCCCCTGCTGGCCTGATCTTGCCCCCAACTGCCCTCCCTTGCCAGCCTGATCTCGCCCCAACTGCCCTCCTCTGCAGGCCTGATCTCGCCCACAACTGCCTTCCTCTGCTGGCCAATTTGGTTCTGATTGGTCGGTTTTTATGCCAGTCAGCATCTCTGGGCCTATCAACGGGGCCTGATCAGAAAGGCAGGGCTGATCAGCAGCCCTGGTGGAGGCCTGGAGAGAAATGTAGGTGCGGCTGCTGGCCAGACCCGGAGAAAAAGAGAGAGGCAAGTGCTGATCAACAGCTGCCACAGAGGCTATGGATCAGGCCTGCTTCTTTCTTCAGGCCTCTCTCTGGGCCTGGTTTGCAGCCCCCTCAGCAGTCAGTGCTGGGTCCCCGCGCCTGCTGCCGTAGCAGTCAGTGCTGGGTCACCACGGCAACCCAGTACTGACTGCAGGACTGACTTCTGGTTGGTCGAGTCTCCGGTTCTGACGGACCCAGGGTTTTTATATATTAGGATGCTTGGGTGAAGATTAAAAAACAAAAAAGCTCAGTGTTGCCAGTGATACTTAACTGTTTTCAAATTTCATTATGCAATTAGGATAGTTCACAAAACTCAGAAAGAAATTTGAAATATATCTAATATAATTAAATTTATTTTAATTATAAATTTATAAATTAATTTTAATGAACCATTCATTCATTTCTGCCATATGTTCAAGAGGGAGGGAGGGAAAAAAATTGAAAATAGAAAAGACAAATTATTCAAGAAGTTTAACCTTAAGGGAAAGGGAGAAGGTGTCCTGATTGGCCAGTGTAAGTATTACATTTATTGGGAAAGTACCATCATGATGTTATCCATCTCCCCTTTAATCCAAAACTATTCCTACCCAGTTTCTTAAGGAGGCCAGTGAAACTAGAAGGTATTGGCAAGTGAGACAGTATTTTAATCTGCTCTGCATTGTGTTTTATCAGTCCAGCTACTTGTGACTTTAGTTAATACATTTCTAGTCCCTGATCACCTCACAGTGAACCAATGCTGTTAAATAGTTGACCACCATTAATACCCAGTGCTTCTCCAGGGTTTTTCTAAAGAACCCCTACCTCAGCCTGACCTTGCTCCTAGAAGGATCTGGGAAGGTAAACTGCAGTAGTTCATCTCAAGCACAAAATCTTTGTGAAGCCTTCCTTTCATCTTAAACATTTTTGAGAATTTTGACTTGTATACTATGTTTATATATAAAAATGTTTATCATTTAATAAAAATCAACCCTCCAGGAAAATGTGCCACGTTATCCTGTTGCCTTGCATGCTCTTGGCACCCCAGGAAGTGGTTCTGCCTCAATTTGAGGAACGTGGATGCACTGGGAAGAATACTGGGTTGGTGGGTGAAGGTATTTGGGTTTTAACCGATCTTTGTGGTAAGTTAGCACTGTGACTTGGGAAAATGGTTTAAACCTATTGGTTTCCATTTCCTTTATATTACTTAGGGGAGATGAGTAATCAGACTAGATAATCACAAAGTTCCTTCCTTTTGTCATTCTATAATAACAAAGAATCTTGAGTGCCAGATCCATGACTTCGGAGGACCTGTGTGGTTGCACTTTATAGATCACAAGGTCCAGTGTGTACAACTCACAGCCCTTACCATCTTTACTATGTCTACCGGTGGTCATTGTAGCCAATTCAATGCTAGCAGGAATCTCTGATTTGGGGTGCGGTGAAGAAGGAAACTATTCAATGCAAATAGTTCAATTGTGATACAGCACAGCTATGGAATAGCTCACTAGTTTTACAGCTCAATTATGGAACAGCAGGCTGTGAGGCAGCCCTGGGGCAAGGCGGCTCTCGGGTTAGACAGCTCTGCTCTGGCCCAGTCTGGTTCACTATGCTCTGATCCACTCCTCCTGTTCTGCTCCACTCTGACCCTGAGAGACTGCTTTGGTGTTTCAGCTCCAGCAGGGTCTTCAGTTTTCAATGGAAAGAGAAAGTATGCTCCTGGATCTAGAAGGGAGCTAATTTATACAGAAAGAAGTCCCCACCCTTGGTCCTTGATTGGTCCTTGATTCAGATGAGAACTCCAAATCTTCACAGTTTGATTGGTCCAAAAAGCACTGTCCTGATTGTTTGGAATGGAGTTGCTCTGATTGGTCAGTGAAAATGCTAATGAGGATATAGCTGCAATTGGACAGTGAACATCTCAGTCCTATTGGTTGAAATAGGATTCCAGGAACTCCTTTATAAGGGTCAGACAGGAACTAAGTGCAGGCAGGCAGTTCAGTGCAGACTTCTCTCTGAAGCATGGCTTCCATGAAACCTGTTTAGAAATGGCTGCTAGGCTCTGTTCATAAATTTGAGCCCAGTTAGCCACCAGGAATCCTTCTTGGTAGGTATCTTCTTTCTCGGGGGTCAACAACTATCTTGTAATTATAGTAAGGATTTTGATTATTGAATGAATACAGAGTGAGTGGGCATTATGGCATAGTTGATTTATACATTATTCTTTTCCTTTCCTGCATAGATGGAAATATGAATTTAACCCATAGTCCTCTGTTGGCAAATGAAGGCATGGGCATAAGATTTCAATGAATGAGCCTGGTTTTATATTCAGCATTCTCATCCCTTCCCCTCAACCTGTGTCCTTCCTGATAGAAATCTAGCCACTTCTACAAGTGAGAGCCAAAGAAATATTCCCCTATAACCTCAACCAACAGTTGAAAATTTGTATAAACTTTTAAAAGAAATAACTGTCTACAGAAGAGTGGTGCTTCTGTGATAGTCCAAATTTCTGTGTAAAGCACACTCCCTAAATTAACCAAATTGTATTATCCATGAGAACAAGCATCACACTTCTTCCTAAGTTTTTAAAGCTATTTCTCCATGCTGTAACAAGTTGTGTTACCTCTTGAAGTAGGACATTTTGTGCCCTGTTTGAAAGCTGGTTTGACTAATGTAGCTGGCATTGTTGAAAGGAGAAGAGAGAAAGAGAAGGAACTGATATGCTTTAAGAATAGGGAATTGCACTAGACCCTTTGCAGTATACAGTATATCTGATAAGTGTGTTATTATGTGGCAAATAGTCCCACCTTCCAGATGGTGGAATGGTTTCCAGATCATGCCTCAAGGTCATACTAAGTGACAGGGCTGGGCCTCAAACCCATTCCTAACAGCGAGTCATGTCCCCTGCTCCTTCCAACCACACTGCCTGTCACTCCTCCCTAATACCTGAGCTTTATGTTGTGGTGATTAGTTAACTATTCTGTCCTGGTTAATAATTAGTTAATTTCTGCTCTGGTTGGTAATGAGGACTATCTCAGACCACCCCTCAGCAGTGCAATACAAAACTCCCCTGTATGGAGCTAAAAATCTTAGAAACATTGTAAGTGACCAAAATCCCTTAGTTAGCATCCAAGTGTGAATCTATAATATTTATCTTAAATAGATTCTAATAAAACAACTTACAAGTGGCAGCCAGTGACCAATGCTGAGGCTTTTGGTTAGTACAATATTTGCATTACTGAAAGTGCTTTTGGGCATGATAATGCAAAGTTCAATGATAGCAAACGACACCTAGAGTTGTATTGAGGCTTATATGTCTAATGCCTGTCCTCTGGTATACGGTATTCACTGGTCTAGTAGCCCTGCCTGGAGCTATGGCTCGGGAGAAGGGGACAGTGACTCTGTGGTTCAGGGGAAGGTAGAAAGTTGTTCAACCAGACATTTTCTGATGTCTGGCTTTAGACTCAGGACAGGGACATTAATACATACAGTGGACATTGGTTATATACACATGCACCCTTGAAGGACCCTGCCCAGCTGAGTGTTGGTTTGCTCAGAGACACAGAATAGGTTAGTAGAAAGATCACCACCACTAAAGCCAGACCAACCCAAGCTGTAATTCCAGCATTAGCTCTTACTCTGCTGTGTGACTTTGAGCAAGTTATTTAACCTCTTGGAGTCTCAGTTTTCTCATGTAGGTTACAGGTGTAAACTATACATTGAAGTGCTATTAAAGGATTAAGAGCCCTGGCTAGTGTGGCTCAATTGTTTGAGCATCATCCCATGCACCAGAAATTCAATTCCCTGGGAGGGCACATGCCGAGGTTGGGGGCTTGATCCCCATTAGGCGGTGTGCAGGAGGCAGCTGAGCCATGGTCACATCAATGGTTTTTTCTCTCTCCCTCTCCTTTCCTCTCTCTCTCAATAAATAAAAACACATTAAAAATATTAAAATGTGAGAAGGCAAATAGCACAGCCACTTTGGCAGATAGTGGGCTCTTTCTTAAAAAGCTAAACATAATCTTACCATGTGATCCAGAAATCCTGAACCTAGGAAATGAGTTGAAAACGTAAGTCCTTACAAAACCTGCACATGGATGTTTCTAGCAGCTTTATTCATAATTGCCAAAAGTTGGAAGCAACCAAGATGCCCTTCAATAATTGAATGAATAAACTGTGGTACATGCATGTGATGAAATATTATTCGGCAATAAAATCAAATAAGGAGGCTGAAGATGGCAACTGGCAGGAAGGTAGGGAGGGAGAGAGTATGAGAGAGTGAGGGAGCAATAGAGGAGTGTGTGGACGTGTGTGGTGTGTGTGTATGAGCTAGGGACAGTTAGATCCTGTAGGTCTTCCAAGGGGCGGCCAAACTGGGCAGTCTTAGATGGCGGAGCCCTGCTGCCACTGCGGACACTCCGGGGGTGGCCAGTGTTGGCACAGAGACCATGCCATCTGGAAAAACAGAGCTGGATGGAGAAACCAAGATGGCGGCATAGGTAAACACCTAAACTGCTGCCTCGCACAACAATTTCAAAACTACAACTAAAAGACAAAACGGACATCATCCAGAACCACAGGAAGGCTGGCTGAGTGGAAATTCTACAACTAGAAGGAAAGAGAAAAGCATACTGAGACTCAGAGGAGCTGCAGAAGGCAGAGGTACCGAGGCACACGGGCGCATGTGTGGAGAGGGATGGCAACTGAGTACGCAGCTGGCTTTCTCAATCAGGAGGAAGACAAAAGCTCCTGACGGCTCTGAACTCCAGTTCCGGGTGAGACTCTGGGTACCCAAACTAATTCAGGGAGAAAGTGGGCTGTCTGGCAGCAGGCAAAACTCGAGGGCGGCTTTCTCTCAGAGATCCTTGCAGCGATTACTGTGGGACACTGAGACCCAGGGGCCTCTTAGGGCAGGGCTGACAGGAAGCCATTGCTGTCTGCTCTGCCCTGAGACTCGGCCCCATCCAAGCTGAGCACAGAGGCTTTTGCAAGTCTTGTCTCATAAGGGTGTCTCCAGCACAGAAGTTCTCCCATCATAGACACAGCTGATCCTCACAGCCAATTGGCCTGGAGGTCAATTCCTCCCAGTGATATTAACAACAATCAAGGCTTAACTACAACAAGACTATGCACACAGCCCACAAAGGGGTGCACCAAGAGAGTCCACCTCAGGTAACTGGGGAGGCTGAGCCACTGGGCCCTATAGGACACCTAGCACACAAAGCCACTCTATCAACTCAGGGAAGCAGCCAAAATGCAGAGACAAAGAAACAGGTCACAAATGAAAGAAATGGAGGAAAGCAAATGATTCGATATAGAGTTCAAAACCACAGTTATAAGGTTTTTCAAGAATTTTCTAGAAAAGGCCGATAAATTTAGCGAGATCCTCGAGGATATGAAAAAGGACCAACTAGAAATTAAGCATACACTGACTGAAAAAAAAAATTATACAGAGATCCAACAGCAGACTAGAGGAATGCAAGAATCAAGTCAAAGATTTGAAATACAACGAAGTAAAAAACACCCAACCGGAAAAGCAAAAAGAAAAAAGAATCCAAAAATATGAAGATACTGTAAGGAGCCTCTGGGACAACTTCAAGTGTACCAACATCAGAATTATGGGGGTGCCAGAAGAAGAGAGAGAGCAAAATACTGAAAACCTACTTGAAGAAATAATGACTGAAAACTTCCCCCACCTGGTGAAAGAAATAGACTTACAAGTCCAGGAAGTGCACAGAAACCCAAACAAAAGGAATCCAAAGAGGACCACACCAAGACACATCATAATTAAAATGCCAAGAGCAAAGACAAAGAGAGAATATTAAAAGCGGCAAGAGAAAAACAGTTAGTTACCTACAAGGGAGCACCCATACGATTGTCAGCTGATTTCTCAACAGAAACTATGCAGGCCAGACGGGAGTGGCAAGAAATATTCAAAGTGATGAATAGCAAGAACCTACAACCAAAATTACTCTACCCAGCAAAGCTATCATTCAGAATTGAAGGTCAGATAAAGATCTTCACAGATAAGAAAAAGCTAAAGGAGTTCATCACCACAAAACCAGTATTATATGAAATGCTGAAGGGTATTCTTTAAGAAGAGGAAGAAGAAGAAAAAGGTAAAGATAAAAATTATGAACAACAAATACATATCAACAAGTGAATCTAAAAATCAAGTGAATAAAAAATCTGATGAACAGAATAAACTGGTGAATATAATAGAATCGGGGCATAGAAAGGGAGTGGACTGACAATTCTCGGGGGGAAAGGTGTGTGTGGGATGTGGGAACAGACTGGACAAAAATCATACACCTATGGATGAGGACAGTGGCGGGGGGGAGGTGAGGGCAGAGGGTGGGGTGGGAACCAGGTGGAGGGGAGCTATGGGGGTAAAAAGAGGAACAATTGTAATAATCTGAACAATAAAGATTTATTCAAACTCAAAAGAAAAAAGAAAATGAAAAACAGAGCTGATTGTGACTAGGATCCTGGCATCAGCACCACCCAGTCTGGTCTCAGACACAAACCGGGACCCTCAGCCACTGGGGACAGAGACCTGTGATGACAGTTGCAGAACCACAGATACCAAGAATCCAGACATCCCGGCTGCAGATTTCTGTGAGTCACAGATCCCAACCCCCTCCCCGCAGGCTCACAGCAGTGCCATAGGAACTGCTAGACCCGCCCCTCGCACAGGGCCGCAGCGCTGCTATAGGAATTTGAGCCTGGGCATGCACAGACACTGGGAATCTGTTCCCCACAAAGCAATCAGGTGACCAAACCCCACGCCCACACAGGGCGGCAGTGCCACCTGATTTCGATTCTAGGCAAGTGCACACAGAAGTCTGTTTTTCGCAGTGCAGGAGTGGACCTCCTGCCGACACAGTGCTACTGTGCAATCTGGTCCCCCAAGCTGACCAGGACGCTGATTCTCCATGCAAGAGGCAGCACTGAGCACCAGTGACTTGACTCTGTTTCTCACTGTGTGCGACTGGGATCCCTGATTCCCAGTGTATTCACACTAAGAGCCATTGACTCCAATTCTTGGCGCATGCACACACAGGGACTCTGATTCTCAGTGTGAGGCCACACCAAGCAACAGAGACTCTGATACTTGATTCTTGGTGTGGGCACAGGGGAACTCTGACTCCTGGCACATGCTAGAGTACTCTGATTTTTGGCACACGCCAGGAGGGTCTCTGTTTCAGCGTGGTACAGGTGGGGTCCCTGATTCTAGGTACGAGCACAAGGCCACACTGAGTGCCAGTGACTCTGATCCTGGGTGAGTGTGGCTCCCACAAACCCACGGCAGCCACACGTCTTGGTGTCGGAGCTCTTCAGTGACACTCGGGTGGTGCAAAGCTCCCACTACACATGGCCCAGGCCCACACAACTCAACATTTGAACCTTCTGGTGATAGTCAGAATGTGGAGACATCACAATCCCCAGAGGAAAGAAAATGAGGAGTTGCCATGAAAGGAAATAAGTGAAACAGAAGCATGCAACATGACAGAAAAAGAATTCAGAGTAATGGTCATACAGTTCATACACCGGATGGATGAGAAAATCAACAACTTATGCAAGAATCAGGAAGAAATGAAAAGTGATATACCATATTTTCCGGTGTATAAGACAACTGGGCGTATAGAAGATTTTCCTGGGTTAAAAAGTTGTCTTATACGCCGAAAAATACGGTAGCTACAATAAAAAACACCATGGAAGGTTTCAACAGTAGACTAGAAGAAGCAGAGGACTGAATTAGTGAGTTAGAAGATAATGTAGAGAACAAGCTCAATCTGAACAGCAACTGGAGAAAAAAATTAAAAAGCAGGAGGAGAGCCTAAGGGAGCTCTCAAAACAAAGTAATATATGTGTAATAGGGCTGCCAGAAGGACAAGAAGAGCAACAAGGATTAGAAAATTTATTTGAAGAAATAATGACAGAAAACTTCCCAGATATGGGGAAGAAAAAAGTTACACAAGTACAAAGAGTCCTAAGCAAGATGAATCCCAAAAGACCCACACCAAAACATGTCATAATTTCAATGGCAAATGTTAACAAGAAAGAGAGAATCTTAAAGGCTGCAAGAGAGAGACAGAGAGTTACCTACAAAGGATCCCCCATCAGATTATCAAATGATTTCTCAACAGAAACATATCAAGCTAGAAGGGAATGAAAGGAGGTATACAAAGTGATGCAAAGCAAAGGACTGAATCCAAGAATACTCTATCCAGCAAGACTATCAATCAAATTTGAAGGGGAAATCGGGAGCTTTGCAGACAAAAAAAGGCTAAGGGAGTTTATCACTACCAAGCCAGAAATGCAAGAAATGCTAAAGGGAATGCTGTAAAAAGAAGAAATAGAAAGAGAGGAAGGAACATAGGCATAAAGTACAGAAATGGCTACAAACAAGTACCTATCAATAATAACATTAAACGTAAATGGATTAAATGCTCCAATCAAAAGACATCGAGTGAGTGAATGGATAAGAAAACATGACCCATACATATGCTGTCTACAGGAGACACACCTCAGAACAAGGGACTCACACAGATTGAAAGTGAAGGGATGGAAAAATATCTACCAGGCAAATGGAAATGAAAAAAAAGCTGGGGTAGCAATACTTATATCTGAAAAAATAGACCTCAAAGTGGAGACCATAACAAGAGACAATAAAGGCAACTTCATAATTCTAAAGGGATTGATACAACAAGAGGATATAACTCTGGTAAACATTTATGCACCCAATGCAGGAGCACATAAATACATAAAAATAACCACAAAAAAACTTCTGGAAGATATCAGGGGAGAGATTGACAGCAACACAACCATAGTAAGAGACTTTAATACCCCATTAACATCACTGGATAAATCCTCTAGACAAAAAATGGTACAACATCTGCAAATCAATAGTAAAGAAACATCAATCTTAAATGACTCACTAGATCAGATGGGCTTAATTGACATCTTTAGAACATTCCACCCCAAAACTACAGAATATACATTCTTCTCAAGCACACATGGAACATTTTCAAAGATAGACCTCATATTGGATCACAGGCAAAGTCTCTCCAGATTCAAGAGGATTGAAATTATATCAAGCCTCTTCTCAGATCACAATGGCATATAATTAGAAATCAACTACAGTAAAAACAACCACAAAAATTCAAACACTTGGAGGTTGAATAGCACAATATTAAACAATGAGTGGGTTACCAAAGAGATCAAAGAAGAAATAAAACACATCCTGGAAACAAACGACAATGAAAACACAACAATCCAAAATCCAAAATCTTTGGGACACAGTGAAAGCAGTCTTGAGAGGGAAGTTCATAGCATTACAGGCCTACCTCAAAAAACAAGAAAAACTGGTAATAAACCATCTAATTCTGAAACTTAAAGAATTAGAAAGAAAGCAACAAGAAAAGCCCAGTGTGATCAGAAGGAAGGAAATAATAAAGATCAGAGCAGAAATAAATGACATAGAGACCAAAAAAAAACAAAAAACAACAACAACAACAAAACAAACAAACAAAAGATCAATGAAACCAAGAGCTGGTTCTTTGAAAGGATAAACAAGATTGATGAACCTCTAGCCAGGCTCACCAAGAAGCAAAGAGAGAGGACCCAAATAAACAAAATCAGAAACGAAAGAGGTTAAATAACAACAGACCCCACAGAAATATTAAGAATTGTAAAAGAATACTATGAGCAACTCTACTCCAACAAACTGGTCAACCTAGAAGAAATAGACATATTCCTAATAAAATACGACCTTCCAAAACTGGACCAGGAGGAATAAAAAAATATGAATAGCTGATAACTATGGAGGAAATTGAAGCAGTAATAAAAAAACTTCCAATGAACAAAAGCCCTGGACCAGGTGGCTTCACAGGGGAATTTTATCAAACATTCAAAGAAGAAATAAAACCTTTCTTCCTCAGACTATTCAAAAAAATTCAAGAGGAAAGAGCACTTCCAAGCTCTTTCTACGAAGCCAGCGTTACCCTAATCTCAAAACCAGATAAAGACAATACAAAGAAATAGAATTACAGGCCAATATCCCTCATGAACATAGATGCCAAAATCCTCAACAAAATTCTAGCAAATCGAATATAGCAATACATTAGAAAGATCATACACCATGACCAAGTGGGGTTTATCCCAGGGATGCAAGGATGGTACAACATCTGCAAATCAATAAATGTGATACATCACATAAACTAACTGAGAGATAAAAACCATATAATCATATCAACTGATGCAGAAAAAGCATTTGACAAAATCCAACACCCTTTCTTGATAAAAACTCTCAGCAAGGTGGGAATAGAAGGATCATACCTGTGAGAATAGAAGGATATAGTAAAAGCCATATATGAGAACCCCATAGCCAACATCATCCTCAATGGGCAAAAATGAAAACCAGTTCCCCTAAGAACAGGAACAAGACAGGGATGCCCACTCCTCTTCAACATACTACTGGAAGTACTAGCCATTGCGATCAGACAAGAAGAAGAAATAAAAGGCATCCAAATTAGAAAAGAAGAAGTAAAATTGTCCTTATTCGCAGATGACATGATATTGTACATAGAAAACCCCAAAGACTCCATCAAAAAACTACTAGACTTAATAATGAATTCGGCAATGTAGCAGGATACAAAATTAACACCCAGAAGTCTATGGCTTTTCTATACACCAATAATGAACTCACAGAAAGAGAAATTAAAAAAGAAATTCCATTTACTATTGCAACAAAAAAAATTAAGGTACCTAGGAATAAACTTAACCAAGGAGACAAAGGACCTGTACTCAGAAAATTTCAGGATGCTAAAAAAAGAGATAGAGGATGACATGAACAAATGGAAGAATATACCATGTTCATGGATTGGTAGAATCAACATCATTAAAATGTCCATACTACCCAAAGCAATCTATAAATTCAACTCAATCCCCATTAAAATACCAACGGCATATTTCAAAGACCTAGAACAAATTCTCCAAAAATTCATCTGGAATAAAAAAAAGAACCGGAATAGCTATAGCAATCTTGAGAAAGAAGAACAATGTTGGAGGGATCACAATACCAGATATTAAGCTATACTACAAAGCCACTGTTCTCAAAACTGCCTGGTACTGGCACAAGAACAGACATATAGATCAGTGGAACAGAACAGAGAACCCAGAGATCAACACAAGCCAGTATGCTCAATTAATATTTGACAAAGGGGGCAAGAGCATACAATGGAGACAAGACAATCTCTCTAATAAATGGTGTTGGGAAAATTGGACAGATACTTGCAAAAAAAATGAAACTAGACCACCAACTTACACCATACACAAAAATAAACTCAAAATGGATAAAGGACTTAAATGTAAAATGGAAAACCATAAAAATCTTAGAAGAAGCCATAGGCAACAAAATAGCAGACATTTGTTGTAGCAATATCTTTACCGATACAGCTGCTAGGGCAATGGAAACTAAAGAGAAAATAAACAAATGGGACTACATCAAAATAAAAAGCTTCTGCATAACAAAAGAAACCATCAACAAAACAAGAAAGCTCACTGCATGAGAGAACGTATTTGCCAATGTTATCTCCAATAAGGGTTTAATCTCCAACATTTACAAGAAACTCATACAACTCAACAAAAGGAAGATAAACAATCCAATAAAAAAATGGGCAAAGGACCTAAATAGACACTTTTTGAAAGAGGACATTCAGAAAGCCAAGAAACATATGAAAACATGCCCAAAGTCACTAATCTGAGAGATGCAAATCAAAACAACAATGAGGTACCATCTCATACCTGTCAGAATGGCTATCATCAATAAATCAACAAATGACAAGTGCTGGAGAGGATGCGGAGAAAAAGGAACCCTTCTTCACTGCTGGTGGGAATGCAGACTGGTGCAGCTACTGTGGAAAACAGTATGGAGTTTCCTCAAAAAATTAAAAGTGGAACTCCCATTTGACCCAGTAATCCCACTTCTAGGAATATATCCCAAGAAAACAGAAACACCAATCAGAAAGGATATATGTACCCCTATGTTCATAGCAGTGCAATTTACAATAGCTAAGATTTGGAAACAGCCTAAATGCCCATCAGCAGATGAATGGATTAGCAAACTGTGGTACATCTACACAATAGAATACTACACTGCAGTAAAAAAGAAGGAATTCTTACCATTTGCAACAGCATGGATGGATCTGGAGAGCATTATGCTAAGTGAAATAAGCCAGTCAGCGAAAGATAAATACCACATGATCTCACTCATTTATGGATAATAAAGAACATTACAAACTGTTGAACAAAAATAGACCGAGGCAAAGAAGCATCAAACATACTGTCAAACTACAGCGGGAAGGTAGGGGATGGTTGAGGGGGCAAGAGATCAACTGAAGGACTTCTATGCATGCATATAAGCACAACCAACAGATGCAAGACACTGGGGGCAAGGGGATGAGGGCAAGTGCCGGGGCGGGGGGGGGGGGGGTGCGGGCGGGTAGGGGAGGCTGGGGGCAGGTCAGGGGGAAAAAAAAAAGACATATGTACTACTATTTGTAATACCTTAAACAATAAAATTAACAAAAGAAAAAAATCAAATAGGTTGATGTACACAAACTACCTAATCAATTAACCAGTTCATACTATGCTCTAATAAATTATAAATATTGTTTTTAATTCTTACTCTAAGTTCCAATAATGTTATTCAGACATAGTTTCTGTTTTTGTTAGATGTATCAATTTTAATTAAAAGTGATATTATTATTTAAAAATCTAGCTGTTTACCAATTAGCTGTCCTTTATAACCATGGATTGGTTCAAAGAAATGTAATATTTTCTCACTTAGTGTCTATCCTATGCAAAGTTAATAATAATTTGTTGCTAAATTGAAGGAACGAAAACTCTGGCTCAAGTCAGAGTTTCATTGAGTTTTATTTCAGTCCATGATTTACAGTTGTTGTAAAATTTGGGTCTGGACTTGGTTAGTTGTAATGCAATTGCAATATACAGCATCTTGAGTTGATTTTTGCCATATCCTGTATTGTTATGTAAAATGCTGACTGTAATCAAGAATTGCCCAAATGCAATCTCCTTTTTTGTCCTGCATGAAGTTTCTCCTCTTTAATATAAGTTTTTTGGTTTGGTTTTTTTTTTTTTTTGGTATGATTCAAATTAGTGTGGGAAGAAAAATCAGAAAATATAAATTTAAGTGACATACGTTAAATTATAAGAGAATTGCATCACAAAGCGTTAAAATGGTGCACAGAAAACTTTGCCAATATCTGATAAAGGGGATTGTTTCATTGAATAAGAGCTAACACCTATTCTATAACCTGAAATTGAGTGTATCAGAATCCCTTTCCCTTTTTCACTAGATGCTAAAAATGTAGACATGCAAACTTGTCCAGAGTGGCCAAATCCCATGAACTTGAATCTAGCAGGTCAGTGGGGGTGGGGGGGGGGCTGGGGGGAGGGGGGGGCGGAAGTGAGCACATAGTCTTTGGGCTTCTATGGAGCACTAAAAACTAAATGGTACTTTTATGTCTTTATCCTCCACCTCTTGCTTGGAAGCTTTTCTTGGCTCATTTCTGTGACATGGAATTACATGTAATCAGGGGAAGTTGGGACAGAAACTCCTCTCTCTTTTCTTTTCTTTTTCCTTCATATATCTGTGCCTATATACCTTCTCTCACACCCGCATTATCCATGCCTGTTGGAGAAACTAATGAGCAATGTGGTTGGCTTCTTTTGTCCTATAACCTTTTAGATTGAGGTCTCTGGCTCATGTACTGGGCTCTGTCTGACAGATTATCTCAAAGCCAAGAGCACTTGGTGGTCCAGTGCCAGCAACAAGGGGCAGTTTCTGGCTTGATGCACGCTTGGCCTGGGTTCTGTGGACATTGGGCAACCCCCGGCCTGAGGAAGGGCATGAAGCTGAGCCAGGGAAGGGGCAGGATGAGCTTAGAGCCACCTAGGAAAGGGAAAGAATGTAAGTTGGGAAAAAAACAAAAAGGTGCTTCTAAGGTATTTGTGAAGAATCTGGGAGCAGATTAGAGTCCAGAACCACCCTTGCTGAGGGTGTCATAGAAAATAAATGGTCTTGAAGCCAGAGGAAATTGCCCTCCAGACCAAATGTTTAAATTGAGGGGTATAGACAGCTAAGGGGAAGCAAGAGCAGCAGTCGAGTTGGTTGTCAGAGCCTGGTGGTCATGTGAAGTTTCTCAGCTGCTTGCTGATTCTCTGCTGAAACAATGCCAGCCACAGAGTACCAACCATACTTTGGTGCTGGCTGTAGACATATTGTTTTGCCATAACTACTGTCATTAAAACAGGATCTAGTTTCCTGGCATGAGCAGATTTGTTCCCACTGAGTACGCACACTGTGTTGTGAGCTAGGCAAGGCAAACCCTCTGAAGAACTGGATGGGTTCCCCATGCTGAGGTACGCAGTTTGGGGGTGGAGGACATGGAGAGGAGCAACTTCATCTTCTGTGTATGCAGGTTCGGAATGAAGTGGATAGAGTCCATATTCCACACACACACCCCCCCCCCCCCCCCAACCCAAGTAAGCAAGGTTCAAATGGAATTGGCCAATAGGAATCCAGTCCAACTGTAATTTAAGTGGTTTGAGGGATTGAAATATGTAACCTACCCTCATCATGAATCCAGAACCATATGTAAGCAGTAATGACCGAAAGTAACACTGCAGTTGGAGTCAGAAGTGTTGCAACTAGTACAGTTTCTGCTGTGACGTCTTAGACGCCAGAGGAAACAAGCCTGAAAACATAAAACTGGCAGCCCCGAGGCCAGGGTTCTCCAGCTTAGCCCACCGCAGGCTTTCCGAGCCGCTAGGCCTCATTTGTCAATTAAGGACACAGGCAAAGCCTCTCAGAGGACATCATTTTTATAATTTGAAACACGACAGAACCAGTAATGATGGGTGAAATCAACCACATAGATTGTGAAACCTAAGTGCATGGTTCCATTCATTTTGTGATAGTGTATATGCATAACTTTTCCTTCAAAATAGAATATAAAAACTTACTATGTCATATCTGTGCCTCTCCCCTACATGTTATTCAAATTACGCCAGTGATAAAAGGTTTGGCCTGTCAAAGGTTCTCTACAGAGATTGGAATTACCACCTTGGGTACTTTTAGCAATCTGTGGGGGTACTTTTTAGATGTCACAGTGATTGGGGATAGAGTGCTGGCGACATTCGATGGGCATGGGCCGAGCTGCTAAATAATATTCTGGATGATCCCTCAAAGAATTGTCCCACAACCTGCATGGATTTTATGTCCTGCTGAATATTCAAAGAATCCAACTTTGTTTTACATATAAAAACATATAATAGTTTCCACACATTTAAAAATATACACCAAATTGTCTAGGAATATGTATAAATCAAGGTAAGATTATACTTTAGACATTAGACTAAATAATCTCAAAGGCTCATAGAATTTTGTTCAGAACTGAAACAAGTTATTCATCATTTCGGAAAATCATATCACCAATAGCAAATACTAATGATGTTTGAGTCACCAAAACAACACACTCGTATAGTCTACACTGTAGTGATCACATTCCTGGTAATTCTATAGGTGTGTGAATCTGAGTCTCCATTGACCTTTAGAATGGTTGTGCAGAGTATTTATATATTGAAAAACATATTATTTTATAGACATTCTTTTCATTTCTCCTTTGTATTACAATTTGTACATTAATTTAAAAATGTGTGTATAGGTAGGTTATATTACCCTATATCAGGTTAGTAAATATCCTATATAATAAAAGGCTAATATGCAAATTGTCCCCACGGGTGGGAGTTCGACCATTCGGTGGTTAGATGTGCGCTGACCACCAGGGGGCAGCGCGGAACATGGCGGGCATCAGCGACGTGGTGCTGGCAGTGGGTGGCAGTAGGTGCTATCGGCCCCTATGGGCCCCCATGAGAGTCGGACCGCAGCAGGATGGTGGAGCGGGTGAGTGGGTGGTGCCAGGCCAAGGTGGGTGCGAAGGGAGGCTTCACTTGGCAGCCAGCAGCTGCTAGGGACCCTACCCATGCACGAATTTCGTGCACTGGGCCTCTAGTAGTACTATAAAATGTTATAAAAATGCATTGTTTCTGATTGGATTGAAAATCAGTGGACTAGAGCAGTGGTCGGCAAACCGCAGCTCACGAGTCACATGCGGCTCTTTGGCCCCTTGAGTGTGGCTCGGTGTTAGAACCACTTCTTCAAAATAGATTCGCCCAGGCCGAAAACGGACTTCTGCGCATGGGCCACGAAGTTTCAATCGCACGGTACGTGCGCGCCCGCACGTGGTATTTTGTGGAAGAGCCACACTCAAGGGGCCAAAGAGCCGCATGTGGCTCGCGAGCCGCGGTTTGCCAACCACTGGACTAGAGGATCCTAAGTTTCCTTTTAACTTTTTAAAATTCTATGAGCCTTTGAGATTATTTAGTTTAATGTCTTCACAGGTAAACTGAAGTCCATTAAGTCTTTCATGGGCTCATTCAGCAAATAATTATTGACTCTGTCCTAAGGATGTGGGTACATAGCTAGGTACCATGGACAAAAAAATGATCCCCGTCTTCAAAGAGCCTCCAGCCTGGCAGCCAAGATAGATATATGCCGAGAAATTAAAAATAGAAAACCTCAGAGCTGGTTAGGCAGCTCAGCTGCATCGAGAACCCATTGCCCTCAACAGTGGTTTTCTGGGACTGGTGCTCCGGGGGCCTGGAGGGGGGGTGGGCAGGGGCCTGGCAATCTAAGGCCAGAAATGTTTCTGGCTCTGATCATTGGGTGGGTGGGGAATATACCACCAACCCAAAAAGAATATGATTTTACGTTCTTTTTCAGAGTAGCAAAGGCCCAGGAGTGTCCAGTTAGCACCCCCACCGCATCACTGCTCACTCATGTGAAGGCTGAGAATTGGCCATGAGGTAGCAGCGTGAGCGGGAAAGGAGCACAGAGAGCTGGCCTGCAGCACTGCCATCTAACACATTAGTGTGAGCCGCGTGTGTAATTGTAAATGTTCTGCCTTTAAAAAACTACAATGAACGTGTTAAAGTAGTCTAATATATTTCAGTTAACCCGGTATATTAAAAGTATTATCATTGCGGCATGCAAAGAATAGCAAATGATTATTAGGTATTTTACACTCTTTTCCATACTAGGTTCAAAATCTGCTGTGGACTTCACACTTACAGCAATTTCAATTCATAGGAGGCTGGAGGCCACCATAATGGCTCTCAGACCTTCTCCTGTCTCTACCAGGTTCCCTTGTCTAGGCTCTCGCATCCATAACTTCTCTCATTACATGCAGTGACTCCCAGTCTGGAGGATACCTCAGCCCTGAGAAATGCTGGTGGGGGATGCGGGTGCAGCAGGTGACGTTTACCACCACTCGCTCACGCCCCGCACTAGAGTTAAAGGTCTTAAAAACACGGGAGAGCTTCTGCTAAGTCTTACTCGCACTGCTTAGGGTGCTCAGGCGCCAGCCCCGGAAAGGGACACTGATGACCTGGAATGGGAGATGTGGATTTGGAGAAGTGGCTGAGTGCCAGGAATGCAAGGCCTCAGTACTATAGAACTTTACTATAGAATTTCACAAATCTATTGTTTAAATCCTTTTTCCTTCTCGCTTGACCCTCACCTTCTTATTTAGCTCATTTATGGGATGCTGCATATACCACGGGGATTGGACCGGGTAACTTCCCAAGGTCCTTCCTTGTCCATGTTATTGCCTCCTGATTTGGAAGGAGGTTGGTCCAGCAAAGCCTTGGACCTAGTCCTTCAAGAGACACGCATTCTGGCCAGGTGTCCCCACAGTGGCTCTAAAGTATTTGAAATATGTTTTCAAAATGGCCGTGTGTGCGCGCGCGCAGAGAATGTGGAGCCTGGATGGGAAAGTGCTTGATGTATATTGCCCTGCTGAATCAGTAGAACAACCAAGTGAGGTAGATGCCATAGTTGTCCTCATTTTTCACAAAAGCAAATGGAGGCAAAAGAGGACCCAGTCCTGTCATCACACCATTCTTTATGGGTGGGTGCAGAATTTTGTTTCTTGGCAGAAAACTGCCTGCCCGTTCTTATTCACCCTTCTTTTCCATGAACATCCTCTTCTCCCTGCTTCCCTCACCCTCCACACAAATGTGCTTCAGGTGAGTGAGGAGCAGCTCATCATAAAACAAGTTGGAGGCCTCTAATCCACTGTCTGTGGCCCTCAGACTTCTAAACTTGTTTTCCATTTGATGGCTCAGATTGCTTCCTCTGGCAGCTCAAGCTGGGAGTATGGGATTCAGCTTTACATTATACAGCCAATCAGGGATCCAGACAGGGAGCTGCTGCTCCTGCAGCCTCAGCCTTTCCTGGGACGAAAAGCTACTTCCGAAGACCAGACGGGGGCTGTCTGCCCACCGAGGCAGGCCTTGCAGATGGGTAGTGCCTTGCCAGGATCCCTTCTTTCCAGGTCTGCACCTCAGCTCTGCAGTTCAAGGGATTCTCAGACCCAGAGCAGAGGAGGCTGGGAGAGGATATGGGAGAATCTGATTCATGGTAACCAGTTTTATAAGAGACTGATATACGTATAAACTACAATACCTGTTCATTGATGTGTTGAAAGAAAAATTCCTCCTAAGAGGTGTTAACCTAAAAATAAAAGGCCAAAGTGCGAGGCAACAGCATTTATTTGAGATAAAAATTATAACTATTCTGGTTCATGCAGAAGCCCAAATGGTGCGGCCATTAGGAGACAAAGACAAGGGGTATTTATGAGAAAGGGAAGGGGAACAATTACATCACTATGGGGGAGGCATTGCTATTGGTGCAGGTAAGCTAGCATAGTGACACTAATTCTAAACAGGGTTTAAAATGTTCAGTTTGGTAGTCAGCAGCCCAGTAGTCATCATGTCTGCTTTCTTGTTATTCTTGCAAACAGTTCTTCGGGACACAATGTTGCCTTAGGCCCAGTCCAAAGGCATAAGATGGGCAAGGCAGTTCCTATGGGTTGCAGAAAGCTCCAGAGGCAGCTCTAACCCCATGTTAAAGTGGCTCTATTGATATTATTTTTTACGGAGGACAGACATATTTATGTTTGCAGGTCAGCATATATTTCTCCACACAGAAAACTTGTGTGAGGAGCCAGACTTTTATAAGAAGGTTGCTTAACACCTCTGGAATCAGAACTAGGGGAGTTGGATTATTGAAAAATTAAGTATAGTTGAGGAGGACATTATTACAAAGGCACCTAGTGAAAAAGGTCAGCCTCCTTCCAGGCCTCCCCCACCACCTTTCTTTTTATCCCCTTTCCCAGAGGCAGCCCTTATTACCAACTTCTTCCACAAGTTAGATTGTCTGAGGCCTCCGCCTCCTGAACAGGATGTACCTGCCACGTAGGCCAGGTTACTATGTCTTCTGGTTAGGCCCCTTTCCTGGACTAATGTTTTCTTGACAGGTTAGGGGCAGGAGTGGGGACAGACATAGCAGTGGGAATGACAGAGGCCAGTTGCGAGAAGAGGCACGCTGGGGTCTGCTGAGTTAGAAAGATCTGTGCTGTCCAGAGGGGAGGATGTGCAGAGGGAGGGGGTTAAGCCAGGGGCTACCTAGTGACAGCAGAAAGGAGTCTTCCCAGGCCCCTGGCAGGGAGCAGATGGTGGGTATTCTCTCCCCCGCTCCCGCCCCCGCACTCCTCAAGGCCATGAGGAACAGGGCAGCAAGGAAAAACCACACAGGGAGACACTGTCTTGAAGGGGGCAACTACCCTGTCCCAGAAAGATACCCCAATGAGACAGAGGAGCAGGGTCAAATATACTGTGAGGAGTGGTCTGGCCCCAGAGCAGCCATGTTATACACAGGGTCAGTCATATCTTATGATGTGGACACTTAAGGTGCCTTCTAGCTTCAATGCATTAACCTGGACACGTGCTGGAGAAGGCCTACAGCAAGAAGGAACAATTAGGAAATTCTTTATGTTTGTATTTGTAGCCACCAGGTAAGACCTTTTCCCTTAATTAGGGCTGTCACAAATAAAAGCATGTTCCTAGCTGACTCCTGTTATCCACGTGGGCAGACCTATTATCCCGACTGGGTCTGGCCCTGCGTATGAGGGCTCACCCTGTGTGTGCATTCTTGGCATCTTTGTAAAGGATTCAGAAGGAAAAAACACAGGGCATGATTCTTGCCCTTCATCTTGAAGAGAACTCATTCATACACATGGTCCAAGCCAACAAACTTTGGTAGGTCAAGAGCAGGAAAATAAAGTTAGCGGGGGTGGGGTGGGGTGTCTAGAAACCAGTGAGGAAAATAAAACTAACGAGGGATCTAGAAGCCAATTCAAGTGAGGAACCAGGTATTTATTGCGGAAGACGGAGGGCCAAAAGAAGCCGTGTACACCATATCCCACATTTGAAGAGGCGGTGAAACTTATTGTGTGGTGGATAGAAGTCAGATCGCCTGAGTTCAAATTCTGATTAAGGCACTTAAGACCTATGCAGACTTAGGCAGGTTATTTCACCTCTCCATGCCTCAGTGTCCTCATTTAAGAAAGTGAGGACGATACCTGTCTCGCAGGGCTGTTGTGGAAGTTGAGCAGGTTAATACATGGTAAGCACTTGTAATAGTGCTAACAAGGTAAGCACTACATATATATTTGCTATTATGCACAAGAAGGCAGGGAGCAGATAGTGGGTTCCACCCAATAATCAAAGTGAGATCAGTAGAAAATCTACCTCAATTAATAGATTAGCTTCTTTTAATATTAGAGTTACCCAACAGGGGACCTTGAAAAACAATGAGCAAAGAAAGCTAGAGTTCAAATGGATTTGTTCTCGAACCCAGAACCATTTGAGTTCTGCATATCTAATCATCTACTTGACATAGCTCCCAGCATCTCACACTTGGATAGCTCCCAGCATCTCACACTTGACGTATTCAAAACTCATCTGGGGATCCTGCTTCTTCCTGCTCCTCCTTTAGCCTTCTCCATTTCAATACCAGCCACCCAGTCACTCAAGGTAGAAACATGACAGTGTTCTCTGATGCCTTCTTCTACCTTGTCCTCATATTTAGTCAGTCACCAACAGATGTCCATGCCACCTCTTTAATATCTTTGGAGCCATCTGCTTTTCTACATAGCTACTGCTTCTATTCTAGTTCAAGGAATCATCATTTCTCCCCTCTAGCAACTTTCACACTGGCCTTCCTGTTTTACCTCTGCCCCAAGACCAGAAAGCCTACAGGGCATGTTGGTGTAGAAAAAGTACACTGCCCTGATGGGAGGATGCAGCTGGGGCCAGGCCTTCATGAGCAGACCAAAGCCAGATTTCACCCCTAACTTGCTCACGTGACTGGTGCCCTTGCCCTTCAATACCTGCTCAACCATATGCACTGGCCCTTCTTTCCAGTTCATTCTTCCAATGGCAGTCAGAGTGATTTTATTAAAATGTAAATTGGATCATGCCTCACTTCTCTCCAATATCACCCTACCCCCAGCCTTCTGTAGCTTCCTGTTACCCTTGAGCTCCAAATCAAATTTGAGCTCCATCTACAGTGATATATTAATATCCATCATGTTAATTATATATTAATAGCTGTTAATAAGGTAGAAGATTTTGCTATAAAAACTAGACCCAGGGTAGGTCATAGAATATTAGTCCTATGGAGAGCTGAGAGACACTCCACGTAGAGCAGAGGCCATAGACTGAACACCGAAGGGTTGTAGCCAGCATGCGGACATATTTTGCTTGGATCACGAAGCATTTTTAAAAATTTCAAATTAGTTGACACTATTTAAAATCAAGATTTCACCTAAAATATAGATTCTTGGCTCCTCTCAAAGAAGATGTGGAGATGTTGGGCCATCCTCCTCCCAGGTGACAGCTGGCGGCTGCTGAGCAGCAGCTGCTTCCCTTAGCTGGAGCATGCCCACCTGTCCTCCCAGCCCCATGCTTCAGATTTATACCCATTTACTGTGTGTTCCCCACCAGGCCAGCAGACATTTGCATTTGCTGACATTTGCGTTTGCAGCCCTTAAGCTTGGTCAACCCCTTAATTTTGCAAGTGACGAAGTGGAGGCTAGCAAGGTGGATCATGAACTATCCTGGCTTCTGCTGCCTACTGAATCACAGCTGCCTCTCAGTTGAAGAGTGAAAGGAAATACATTGTGCAACTTAGCTAATTATTCTTCCTGCTACAAGTGCTAGCCAATGTGCCCTTTGGTTTATATATGTGGCCACGTGAAAATTAGAACATACGATTTTGAGGACTAAGATGGTGTTCTGTGAAGATCACCTATTCTGCACGAGACTCTAGCCAAATAAGAAAAGTGGAGAAATAGGTTTGAAAATGACATGGAAACTAAACCTTATTGTGTTGCAGAAAGAAGGGGAGTCAGCTGGGTTGTCACCTTTTCAGGGATGTAGAAATTGAGATGTAGACAGCAATGAGTCACTGGCAGGAAGAGGACTGAAGAGCAGATCTTTGGGCTTGGTGACCTGTGCCATGCTATCACACCCTGAAAATTACTGTGTATAGATCAATCACTGCAAAGAGGGAAATTTGCAATTTACCTTGGCAAACAATGGCTTTGACTAATCAAGAGAAACTGGAATGAAATGCAATCTCAGAGTCCTGAGTCAGAAGAAAAAAAGTTTTCCTGTGCTCTTTAGAGAAGGAGGCCATATCAGGCCATAGGGAAATTAGCCTGAGAGCTACCAGCTCCTCCCAGATGCTGCATCCTCTTTGCACCACAGTGTTTAAATGCCAAGCAGATGAGAGACAAGACTGCTTTGAGTCACGAATCAGGACACTAGACCTCATCCTCATAGCAACTCAGGGCTCCTTCTTTATTAGCTGTAGAAAGGCAGATTGTTTATGAGGGAAAAGGAGTGAGTGACAGGACAGGTTCCCAAACTCAAGTCATGGGAGCCAGCTTGGTGTTACATGCATTCACCTTATGGGCTTTGTCTCTATTGTATTATTCTCTTTTTTGCTTCCCATTGGAATCTAAAAATGTTTAATGATACCTAATAGTGCTTCTTTTATCTGTATTCAAGTGTATCTAAGAATTTCTGCATACATTAATACTTTCTTATGCTAAGCCAATGTAATTTGAATATTTTATCAGTGAAAGAAATATTTTCCTCTAGATATAGGTGTTGCAATCACTCTTTCAAATTTCTTAAGTCATTGCTCAACAATGGAAATCAGGTTTATGATTTCACAGATTGTCATCTTATGATGGCAGATTAATGAATATGGTGATTTATGCAAATAAATCAAAGCTCACATTGTTGATTTTATTTCTAGAATCCTTGGGGCTTTTATCTGTTTTGCTCCCTTAAAGAATATACCAAAAGAGTAAGTAATGAATCAATAACTCATACCACCCCCCTCTGTTCCCTTTTCCCTTAGACAAAAGTAGTTTTCAAAATTCAGACTAAAATTGCTTCTACTGATCATGTATTTTCATTAATTGGTTGGATCAACAGGGATAGAAAGCTTTTTCCTTTTAAGAATTTTCTGCCACCAAGCTCTTTCAGCTAAGGAATGTTTCTTCATAACAGTAGTTCAGGCATTCACTGTATTCATTTAAGTTCGGTGTGGGGAATATTTTTTCTGCCAAGGGCCATTTGGATATTTATAACGTCATTCACTTAATATAATTCACTTAATATAAATGTATGTTGTTATGAAAAAAGCTCCTAGATTTATTGATTTTCAAGTCCCACCAGTGATTTCCTTGGCAGGACCAGATCAAATGATTTTGCAGGTCTTAAATGGCCTGCGGGCTGGACATCCCCCACTCCTGATTTAAAGTGTGAATTCATTGCTATTCTCATCTTTGTCAAACTTTGCCTTTTTAAAAGTGAGGTCTTTTTTCCCTGGCCAGGTAGCTCAGTTGGTTGGAGCATCATCCCAATACACCAGGGTTTTGGGCACATATAAGAATCAATCAATGAATGTATAAATAAGTAGAACAACGGGTTGGTGATTCTTTTTCTCTCTTTCTCTCTTTGCCTTCCTCTCTCTAATTAATAACAAAATAAAAAAGTTAAAAGTGAAATATTTATCTTGACTGTGGCTCTTGCAGAAGTGGAGATAATGATTTTGTGGAGAATGCAGGGAGAGTCTAGATGTAGGTAATGGATATAGGGTGTGGAGTAGGGAATTGTCAGAGAAGAAAGAAGGAGGGCTGTTGGAATGGAGTGGTCCAAAAAGACCAGGCTCTAAAGGGCTCCCGTCATAAAACCCAGCTGCACAAGTCTGGGAAATTGTCAGAGTGGAGTCCACCATCCAAGCAGCTTGGAGCAAACTGCTCTCTGCAGTGAACATGCTGAGTTGTGGGGAACACAAGGATCTACACTGACAAAATAATGAAGTAGATAGCATTTCCCAGTGAATGGAAATTTGCTTTTACCATGTTCCAAAACACTGGCTCCAGTTTGGTGTGTGTTGTGATTTTATTTGTGATGCTTGCCCTGATAGTTCCTGGAAGCTCTCCTGCGAGTCTGGGTTTTGGTGCAAGCTCTATGGAGCGTTACTTCCACTCCAGGTCACTGTTATGACCCAGCCCAGGTTTCATTTTCAGTGTCTCCGCATACTCTCCAATGCTTCCAGTAATTGACTGTGCAAAACACAAAACCAAAAGCAGATGGGACATGTGTAGATAAGCTGTTTTGTTTTTCATCCCTATAATTTCCTGGGTTTGATAGCACTTCAATTTTCTAACCATAAAAGCTGCTTCTATGCTCTTTGGAACACACACACACACAGAATGCTGCCAGTAAGTAGGCTGAAAAATATTACATGCGGTTTTCTGTTGTTTTGGTTTTTTTCTTCTTAATGCTGGAGAAGGAAATTCAAAAAAATTACTTTGAATGTATTTGTCAGAGTTCAGGTTACTTATGGAACAATTGTGTTAACACTGAAGAATACTTTAAAATGACATATCGTACCTGAAACTAAAACCCTAGCCTTCTGCTGAGTGATATTCCTGAAGGTGCGCACGCTGGAAAGCTACAGGATTCAGTTACCAAAATTTTAGATGCTGGTTGTGGTGTCTGCATCTCCTGCATAGGGTTGGGGCAGGGTGGGGGGTAGAGGGGGATGGCTGTTCTGTCCACGGAATGTGACTAATCAGCAGAAACTAGACAAAGTAGAGTGTGTTGGTGTGAGGTGGCAGCACATTATAGGAGGTGTCCCTTGGGACCCACCATCTTTTTGCACTTAAATGGTCACATTATCCTCTTAGTCAGGTAGACTTTACAGGTATGGATTTATAAGGGGCTGGTTTTAAGCCAATCATGAAAATAAAGTCTTGTTGTTTTTGTTGTTGGTTTTATTTATGAAAGTACATGTAATCACAAACTGTTTGACCAGAGTTATTTCCCTCCAGGATCCTCAGGCTGTACAATGAATACATTCTTCTCTGCAGGCATTCTCTTTCCATATTGGCTCCAGCTCAACCACCTATAGTTTGGGAACTGTATTTGCACCAGGGTGAAATCACTGTCCAGTAATCTTCTCTCTCAAGGGATTTGTCAGCACTCATCTAGTCAATCAGAGACATAGTCAATCTACTCATTCGTGAGCATAGAGAGACTCATCAGAAAAGCACACACTCTGGAGCCAGACAGACCTGGGTTCAAAACCAGGCACCGTCACTCCTTAGGTTGAATGGTTTGGGGCAAGTCATTCAACTACTCCTATTAGAGTGCCCTCATTATAAAAAGAATATGATGATAATACCTACTTCATGGTGATGCCATTAAGAATAAAAGTGTTCCTTATATCTTCCCTCTGCTTGTGTTAAAATGATAGAAGGAAGGAACACACATATGAGAAATCTCTGAAACCAGACAATATTGCAAGCTTCAAACACGGCATTTGTCATTTCAGATATACCATAGAGAAGGAAATGATTCTTCTTGCTGCTCTTCTCTGTTGTCCACCCAGTAGCTAGGAGGGAAAAATAGAGGCAGGCTAAGGCTAGGATGAGGAACAGCAGGAAGAGGCCAAGAGAACCTCTTCTGTGCAGCCCTTCTCGGCCCCTTTCTCGTAAAGAAGCATGGGCAAACAGGATGTCCATCCAGTACACCTCTCCCCACCCTTCATTGCCTGGGACCCCACCTATACAGGAGGGTGGGCAATATGACACACCTCTTCTCTCCCTCCTCCCCAAATCTGCCTGATGGCATTGTTTTCCCATTAATAAAAGTAAGTTACTTTTAAATTTTTTTAAAAAAGTGAGGCAAATACACCCCCAGAACCCAAGCAGTATTTGTGGAGCTCTTTGCTTTTTACTTTTTGTTCTGCCTACAAAGTGCTTAAATGGAAGGCGGAAGTGTCTTCAGGAAAATCTGAAAGCCAGGAACTTAGTAACAGGCTTGACACCTGCCTCTGTGAGGAACTTCTGAAGCCAGAGATGTTCTTTGTAACTGAGGTCCATCTGCTGCACAGATTTTTAATTCAGATATTCCTCCTTCTCAAGCCAAGCTGAGAGAGCAGCCAATTTTGTGGAAAGATTTCTTTAATAAGAAATGAATAAAACTATCAATGCTAAATAAAATAGACCACTGTGAAACTTGGGTTAAGTCCCATAGGGAAGAGTATGTGAGATTAACTGCATTATATAACAAGCCTGCCTGTAATAGCTGGCATGCTGCTCTTTGTTGTTCTAAGGGAGAAGCAGCCAAGGCGGGGGGCCAAAGCACATGATATTTTAAAGTGCTGCAGCCTCTGGAATTTTTCCTCAGAGAGATGTCCAGAATCAGAGTTTTACTTTGATTTATGGTGGCTTTAAGTGTTGAACACTTTTTTACATTTTCAAAGCTACATCTTCTACTTCTAGCAGCCTAAGGATATGTTTCTGTTGCTTTAAAAGATCCTTTGCACATGGGAAGTGTTAAGATTATGCAAAAAGTTTTTACAGTACAGGGTGCTTGCATGATTTTGAGTAGATAAAAGGGATGAGGCTGTAAAGGCAGGGCCCAGAGCCTTTTTCTCAGATGCTTGCCATGACCCAGCAGAGAGTGGTAGCTGGAAAGAAAAGGACTTTCAAAATGGCAGCACATTCACTCAGCAAACATCATTGGGCTAGACCTTCTCGGACCTCAGAGAGCACACCATCAGGTACAGTAAACAAGAAAGCATTTAGGTTGAGCCATGGGACGCTGCCATTTTTAAGGTCAGAAATGGTAGAACATTGGCATTTTCATATGGCTCAACTTAACAAGCAGATGAAACTATACTATTGCAAGTATGTTGCAATGGGTCCAGCATGCAGTGCTACAGGAAGTCTAGGAAAGAGGACCATCACAGTGACGTGGGGTCAGGGGACAAGAAGGGACAGCACAGCTGAGTGTTATTTTTTTGTTTTTAAAAAAATTATTGAGGTATAATTGGCATACAATAAATCACACACATCCTTAGAGTACCATTTGATAGGTTTTGACACATGTATACACCCATGAAGCCATCACTACAATCAAATAATGATGAGCATATCTATCACTCCTTAAAGTTTCCTCATCCCCCTCTGTAATTTCTTCCCCTCCCCAGGCAAACATTGATCTGCTTTCTGCAATTATACATTAACTAGAGGCCTGGTGCATGAAATTCATGCATTCGGGGGGTGGGTGTCCCTCAGCCTGGCCTGCACCCTCTCGCAGTCCGGGAGCCCTGAGCAGGCCTAAGCCAGCAGTCAGACATCCTTAGCGCTGCTGCAGAGGCGGGAGAGGCTCCCACCACTGCCACTGCACTCGCCAGCGGTGAGACTAGCTTCTGGCTGAATGGCGCTCCCCCTGTGGGAGCGCACTGACCACCTGGGGGCAGCTCATGCATTGAGCGTCTGCCCACAGTTGTTAGTGCACATCATAGCGACCGGTTGTTCTACCATTTGGTCCATTTGCATACTGGCCTTTTATTATATAAGACTAGAGGCCCAATGCATGAAATTTGTACACAGTGGGGGGGGGTGTGTTCCTCAGCCCAGCCTGCACCCTCTCCAATCTGGGACCCCACCGATTGGGCCTAAATGGGCAGTCGGACATCCCTCTCACAATCCAGGACTGCTAGCTCCCAACTGCTCGCCTGCCTGCCTGCCTGATTGCCTCTAACTGCTTCTGCCTGCCAGCCTGATCACCCCTAACCACTCCCCTGCCAGCCTGATCAACACCTAACTGCTCCCCTGCCAGCCTGATCGCCCCCAACTGCCCTCCCCTGTTGGCCCGGTCACCCCTAATGCACTCCCCTGCAGGCCTGGTCACCCCTAACTGCCCTCCCTTGCCAGCCTTGTCACCACAACTGCCCTACACTGCCGGCCATCTTTGACCACATGGGGGTGGCCATCTTGTGTGTTGGAGTGACAGTCAATTTGCATATTACCTCTTTATTAGATAGGATGCCTTTCCTGAGAATTTTATAGACAGAGTTATACAGTGCTCTTTTTTTGTCTGGCTTCTTTCATTCTGCATATTTATTTTTATATTGAAGTGTGTATCAATATTTCATTCCTTTTTGTTACAGAACAATATTTCATTATACAGATACACTACAGTTTGTTTTTCCATTAACCTTTTGATCAACACCTGTGTTGTTGGCTATTTCAAATAAAGCTGCTATGAACATTCATGTACAAGTTTTTGTATGGCCGTAGGCTTTTTTTCTCTTTGGTGTATAAGTAGGAGTGGAAAGGCTGAATTGTATGGTAGGTGTATGTTTAGCTTCTTAAGAGACTGCCAAAGTGTTTTCCAAAGTGGTTGTCCCATTTTATTTTCCCACTAACAGTGTTTGAGAGTTCCAGTTTCTCCACATCCTTGCCAGCATTGTATATCAGTCTTCTTAATTTTTACAATTTTAATAGGTGTATAGTGGTATCTCTTTGTGGTTTTAATTTATATTTAAATCTCTATTGACTAATGATGTTGGGCATCATTTCATGTGTTCGTTTCCCATATCCATATATTCTCAATTGAAATGTCTGTTCAAATCTTTGCCCATTTTTTAATTGAGTTTTTTTTATTAAGCTTTGATAATTTTTGTATATACTGTAAGTCCTTTATAAGATACATGATTTGCAAATGTTTTCTTGTAGTCTGCAGTTTGTCTTTTTCTGAACATTGTATTTCAAAGAGCAGAAGTTTTACATTTTGATGTTATCAGTTTGTTCTTTTGTGGACTATGCTTTTGGTATTGTTTCTAAGAAAACTTTGCCTGAGGTTGCAAATATTTTTTGTCTTTGTTTTCTTTTAGAAGTTTTGCAGTTTTAGGTATTTCATTTGGGTCTGCAATCCATTTTGAATTAATTTTTGTATGTAGTATAAAGTATGGATTAAAGTTCTCTTTTTTGTGTGTACATATGGTAGCCAATTTTTTCAGCAGCATTTGTTGGAAAGACTTTTCTTTCTCCTCTGAATTGCCTATGCACCTTGGTTGAAAATTAGTTTTCCACATTGGCGTAAATCTATTTCTGGACTTAATTTCTGTTCCATTGATCTGTTTGTCATTTCACTAATATCACAGTGTCTTTATTTTTTAGCTTTAGAATAAGTCTTGAAACAAGGTTGTATAATTTCTCCAACTCTTTTTTAAAAATGATTTTGGCTCTTCTAGTTCCTTCACATCTCCTTATAAATTTTAGAATTAGTTTGTCAATTTCTATTTTAAAATATGCTGGGATTTTGATCGAGAGTCATTTTGTCTGGAAGTTTTGGAGATTGCATGAGGATGTGTTCATAGAAGGAAGGTATTCAAACATCATTTTTGTATCTGTACAGCTGGAATTTTTGAGACCAATACAGCATTTAAAATATTTTCCACAGCCTAGCTTCCAAGTTTATTGAAAACCCACCTGTGAAAAATGGTGTTATTCAATGCCAAAGGATACAGGAAAAATAAAATGTTCTAATGCTGGTCCTTATTTCTTATTATTTCACCACCCTCCCTCCCTTTTCTTCCATGTCCTCCCAGAGAGAGAAAAGAGTAAAGCCAGTTCTCTCAGGCAGCCTTTCACCCCTGGGAAAGGGTCACAAATACTTGGAAGGGTCTGTGTTTTCTTGAGAAAGAAGGATCCTTTTTGCTGTTTTCTTCCTTCCCCCAGATGGCTAGAGGCTCATTCACCAAGTATTTGACTATTGTACTATACACAATTTTCTCCTGTTGCTTGGTACAGAATCACAAATGAAACACCTGTAGGGCCCGAGAGGTGCTGGACATGGGAAAGCAGCCCAGCAACTGGCTTTCAGTTGCTTTCACATGCATTGTGGGAGAGAGTGGATGTTGGGGGTAACCAGCATGAGGGTAACTCTGGTGAGCTGGCAAGCAAAGCCAGAAATCTGGAAATTTGTGAAACCTCCCCATTTTATTTCCTTTTATATATATATTAGAGGCCTGGTGCACAAAATTCATACATGGGTAGGGTCCCTAGGCCTGGCCGGAGATCAGGGCTGATCAGGGCCTTCTGGCTGCCAGCAGGGGCCTTCCTTCGTTCCACACTGCCCCGTGGTGGTCAGCGCACGTCATAGCGAGCGATCAAACTCCCGGTCTCCCAATTGAACTTCTGAGGGGACACTTTGCATACTAGCCTTTTATATATATAGATGTTTTTATTGATTGATTGAGAGAGAGGGACATGAATGTGAGAATATGAGAGAGAAACCGTTGCCTCCTGCATGGGCCCCGACTGGAGATTGAACCTGCAACCTGGGCATGTGCCCTTACTGGGAATCAAACCCGCCACCTTTTGGTGTACAGGATGACATTCCAACCAGCTGAGCCATACTGGCCAGGGCAAAACCTCCCAGTTTTCAAATGCGGTCTCTGTAGTTTTTGAACTGCACAGACAAAATGAAACACACCTGTGGGCCAAATTCAGTCCACTAGTATCAGTGTGCAGCCTATGAGGAATGGGTTCTTTCATTTGCTTTCTGGGTCAGTTCTTTTATCAGCTCCCTAAAAGGTCTATTTCAACAATTGCTTATTGAGAGACAATGTATGATGGGCTGGGGAAGAGGGTTGGGAGTACTTTCTGTGCCCCTGTGCTTGAGGGACTCCTGCTCCAGTGGGGGCTTAGGTGTGGCATAGAGAGTCACTCCAGTGCCACCTTCTAGTCTCTCCTGGATCTGCTCCTTCTCTAGATCCTCACTGTCACTGATTTCAGGCTTTTAAAAATGTCATGGTTGCCTTTGCTTGGAGGAGTCCTGGAAGGCTTCTCTGAGGAGGTGGCATGTGCCCTAATTGCTGAATATAGAGCAGTAATTAGCCAGCCGAATGTACACCAGAACAGTGTTCATCAGACTTCTGGCTGCTATTGGCAGTGGAACATGAAGTCAATTTAGTGGTTCCTAAGCAGGATTAAAATAAAATAAAATAGGATAGCATATAGTAAATATAGGTATTTCTTGTTTTCTTAAACTTTTCTTTCAGTTTCACACACACATATATGCACGTGCTTCTAATACATGTATATATTTAAAAAAAATTTTTTGGTTAAAAAACAGAAAAACGTAGTCTGGAAAATTTCTCATTTTTGAAAATTTTAACAAGGAGATTATCAGAATATTTATTAATATTAATCCAATGTTATTTGTGATATCCTTTCATAAATGTGCCTCCAAATTGTAACTTCAGCTGCTTACCTGCAACTGGAAGTGGGCACCGAATACCTGCTAGGACAGGGCTCTGTAGGTCACTGTCTTTCAAGCTCCATCACCAATTAATTGTGAGAGTGAACAAGTGACTTTAATTCCTTTGATTTTATTCCCTTCATTGGTAATCTAAGTGAATTGATTTAGACAGAGAGTTTTCAAGCCCTCAATTCCATGAAGATGCTTTAGACAAAGTGCAAACAATTTACATAAATAGCTAAATTTGCCCACTACTATATCTTTAGCACTAAAAAGTATGTGGCAGCATAGTAGGTATCAATTAATATTTGCTGAATTAATGTAACTATCCTCAGAGTGCCAGTGCATTTCATGTGAAATTAGGCATATTTGAAGTAGTTGATAAAATTTATTACCGAAATCTCACTTTAGGTGTAAAATTTGAAATAATGCAAATCCTAGAAAATTAAAATTTTGCCTAGAATTACAAAGTGGAATTCTCCACTGAGCTTAGCTCTTGCTACATGGCAGTGCTGCTGTGCTTAACTAGGTTAGTCTCACATTATGTGAGACCTTCTGAATGCATTCCCTGCAGAAAATGCAACTGCTCCATAACTTTTTAAAGCTCAAGTCTTAAAAAGATATTTCTTGGGAGCTCTGAGGTCCCAGACATGTGCTAGCTCCATGCTATGAACCAGACAGACACAGTCCCTGCCTTGCTAGAGTTCACAGTTCATCATGGTAGATGCCAAATGCTTTCATACTGAGTTCATACGTGCTTGCAGGCCAGCATCTTTGGTCAGACCCTGCATTCAGGCTTTGCCTGCCTCTCTATCCATATAGTGTGCAATCAGGTCATTGATTTGGAAAGGGTTCTCTGACTAATGTGAATTCTGTGAGACTGTCATCTCCCTTGTTTTGTATCCAAACTTAGGTATTTGGAACCAAGATTATACTCGGGTTTTTTTGGTTTTGTTTTTTGTTATTTGAGTTGTGTTTCTCATATTGCAATCAATTAAAACATATGAACTTTTTCTCCTAAAGTGCATTTAAGGCAAGTGGAAAATAATCTGTCTTCATAATTGATTTTTAAGCTTGGTAAGATGTCACATTTATTCCAAAATAAATTAAATCTTGTTAGTATCATTTCATCAATCTATCCACATTATTTTGATTCTTGATTATGTCAGTCACCACATTCATTGTCCCTTCCAGTTGTGGAATGGCAGCAAATTAAAAAGCCTGCCTTTTGTCTCTCTCCCTAGGTTCCTGATAAGAGGACTAACATTTTTATGTTTAAGATTATTGTTGTGTCAGAGCTTTGAAAAATTTTTCTTGTCAAATTTATGTGACCTTCTTCCTTTTTTATTTTTTGGGTCTTACTGCCAAGCATTCAACCCAGCAGAACTCGCATCAAAGGAGTGTACTTTTGATGCCTGTAAGCAACTCCTTACTTGATATCCTTCTTCTAAGCAGGTTTAGGACTTATAAAACTTACATCCATCTGAGCTGTTCTTTTATAATTTTAATAGGCAATTGAAGTTTCTTAAACGAATTCTCTCTTTAGTCGTTACTGCCCAGGAACCAGCAGCAAAGAAAGTATCAAGGGAGCACAGGGCCAGCTTGTTTTCTTTAATTTGTGCATCAGTTTAAAAATTTATGTATTTGATCTTAAAGACTAAAATAAAGCTATAAATTTTTTAAATTTTGAAAATGTGAGGAACAATCATTTGTGGGAAATGATGTGATTCAAGAGTTGTTGTTCCTATTTAGAAAAGGGGAGCCCTAACCAGTCCACGGGCCGACACTCAGTCGGCTCATGGACGGTAGGGCCGCAGGTTCGATTCAGGTCAAGGGCACATGTCTCTGTTGCAGGCTCAATCCCCATGTGGGAGGCTACCAATCAATGTATCTCTCTCACATCAATATTTCTCTCTCTGTCTCTCCCCTTCCTTTCCACTCTCTCTAAAAATCAATGGAAAAAATATCCTTGGGTGAAGATTAACAAAAGAAAAGGGGGAGGGGGGAGTCAAAACGTTATATCTGTATAATAAATCTTCCGTATAAAGGAATCTTTAATGCTGTTTATTGATAGTCTGTGAAAAAAGTGTTGTCATTTATATTGGGAATTTACATTAGTCATGGTGCACTCTGAGTAACTGACCAAAGCTCTTTGGAATTCTGTCCATCTATAACTACACTGATTTTAATTTCAAAAGGTAGTTTTTAAGTACATGTTTCAACTAACTAAGTAATTTTTGCCAGCGGGGTAATGAATTTGTGACTTACAAATGTGAGAAACAGAGCCACATTATGATTTTCATGGGCTGGAGGCCTTTGTGGGTCTATTCCTCCATTAAAAAAATATTAAAAATTGCAGCTTATGACTGAGTTGGTGTGAAGATAAATATATATTATATATTCAAACATTTTCTTTGACCTAAGATTCATTTATCCTCTGATTTTAAAAGAAATTAAAATATTTTCATGGGCTGCAAAAAGGGTTGTGGGCTCTTGGCACTGTCCCCACCTGCCTAATGGATGTCGGCTCTGATTAGAAGTTATTTTTCCTCTTCAATTTATTAATTGTACCTTTATATTTAACTAGAGGCCCGGTGCATGAAGATGCATGCACTGGAGGGGGTTCCCTCAGCCTGGCCTGCCCCCTCTCACAGTCCGGGAGCCATCAGGGCAGGTGATGCCCCATCACACCTCTGCTGCTGCCACTGCCGGCAGTGCAAGCCTTGGCCGGCCCTGGTTACCTGAGCCTCGGGCAGCCCAGGTGGCTGGGCAGCCACCATCCAAGGCTTGCCTGTGCCTCAGGTCAGCCCTGGGTGGCTGGGAAGCCACCATCAGTGGCTTGCTTGCGCCTTGGGCTGGCCCTGGGTGTCTGGGCAGCTGCCATCTGAGGCTTGCCTGTGCCTTGGGCATTGGCTGGGCAGCCAACATCTGAGGCTTGCCTGCACCACGAGCTGGCCCTGGGCATCTGGGGGGCTGAGGGGACTGGGGACTCCAGAGGCAGGCACGAGGAGCAGCCAGGCCTGCCTTGGGGCAGGCCCAGCCGTACTGCACGCCTGCTGCCCCAGCAGGGCTGAGGGGACTGGGCACCGCCATCTTGTGGCTGTGAGTGCTGCCATCTTTGAGGACGTGGCAGTCAATTAGCATAGTCCCTCCTTATTGGCTGTGTGCACCACCATCTTTGTGAGGGCATGATGGTCAATTAGCATATTCCCTTTTTATTAGATAGGATGTTCATAGAGTTGGAAAAAGCCAACTCTATTTCTCTAGAACCACCTACATTAAACAACTGAATATATATATATTTTATTGATTTTTTTACAGAGAGGAAGAGAGAGGGATAGAGAGTTAGAAACATCGATGAGAGAGAAACATCAATCAGCTGCCTCTTGCACACCTCCTATTGGGGATGTGCCCACAACCAAGGTACATGCCCTTGACCGGAATCGAACCTGGGACCTTTCAGTCAGCAGGCCGATGCTCTATCCACTGAGCCAAACCGGTTAGGGCAAACAACTGAATATTTGATTTGGTAAGAATGACCTCCATTAGCCCTGACCTATATGAAGAACTATTCTGAATAAGATATAAAAGACTTTTTAAAAATTGGTAAAAATGGAAATGTATGTTCTTTATACAGCTGATTTAAACCAGCTGCATGGCCTGAGGGTACCAGCACTTACCCATTTTGTAATTTCAAACAGTGCATAATCATGAAATATCATACTTTCTCTTCTTTTAATCCCCCTTCCTTTTCTATAGCAATGTAAAAACTTGTTTTTCTCTTTTTTGCTACCCAGTGTTTTTAAGTTTCAATAATTCAAGGTCAAGTGTTATTTCCAATTCATTCATATTCTAATAATTACTGTGTTGATGAAAATGATGCATCTCATTATAGAGAATTCAAGGAATACAGAAAAGCAAAAAGAAAGGTCACAAATCCTATCATTTAAAAATGTGTCTCATTAAGTGAATCATGTTGGACAGCTCTCTAAGCATATTTGTAGATGTTCTCGATGGATGGACGGATGGATGGATAGAAGGACTTTCATAAATGTTGGATCATGATGCATTCTAATTTTTAAATTTAAAAACCATTACATTTAATTTTACTTGAATTTAATTGGGGAAAAAGAAAGTGAAAATTAAGAAATTACAGAATTTTGAATAAACATTTTTTTTCATAGTAAGAAATGTTTTTTGATTTTGCCTTCTAACTCTTTTCAAATTAAACATGAATATGGGAAGGAGGAGTTTATTGCTGCCCAGTTCATATTGAAAGTAGGTAGCTACCTATCCTTAATTTTGACAGATTTGGGCTGTTATGGAGTTGCCCCCCAATTTAATTTTCTACCAATGCCCAGATTATGCAATATAACTTCTTTGGTTTTTAAGTGCTAAGTAAACTAAAAGTGGGAGCACCTGGTAACACTGTGGCACTAGAGAGCAGAGCTAAATGAACATGTTGTAATTATAATGGATCATTCCTTTCAATTTGTTTATTTATCCAATCGTATCCATATAGGTAGTGAGTGCCAACTATGTGGTAGGCACTGTCCTTGGTGCCTGGGTATGTCACTGAACAAAACTAACAAAACTCCCCTGCCTGTGAGTAGTTTATATTCTCGAAGGAATGGGATGATGTGTGGGGTGGAGGCAGTCAGTAACAACAAATATAGCACACCCACAAAATATATAATATGTTAGAAGGTGATATGTGAATAAGGGGCAATCACAGGGCAGAATGGGAGTTGCAATTGTGAATAGAGAGGTCAGGGTGGGCTCCACTGAGAAGTCACACTTAATGGAGGGAGTCAGCAGAACAGTGTTTCAGGGAGAGGGACCAGTTAGTGCAAGGCCGTAGGTTCCAGGCTGGCCAGTGTATTCAAGCAGCAGGATGAATGACAGATTGATAGAGTTCAGTCAGGTTTGTGAGAGTATGTGAGAAAAATGAGTGGCCCAGCAGCTTGAACTTTAAAAAGTTTTAGACTGTTTTGAAAAATTTTACTGTGCCAATATTTACTTCCCTGTTTTTTTACTATGTAAGGATATGTTTTCCATGAGTGATCTTTGAAAAGCAGAAGTAAATAAGCAAAAAATAAAAATATTATAAAAGCCACCAAAAGCCTTGGTTTTATCTTAGAATACATGTAGGAAAAAGTGGTGCATCAATAAATGAATAATTACTAATTAATGAGAAGTCAAAAACATAAGATCTGCAGGAAATAAAATTGCATTTGAAAAAGATAGTATAACATGTTATATTTAAACAAGGCTTTGGAAGTATCTGGCTTTACCTTTTAGCATTGAGAAAACAATCTAAGTGAGGCCAAATGACTTATCCCAAGTTACATGTCTAGCTGGTGGCAGGTTCAAATTTAGATAGTACACAGGCCTGCTCATTCTCAGCCCAGAGCTGTGTCCACCTATCTCCTACCTTTTAATTCACTGAGAACTCAATTATTGCTAACGTTTTTGTTGCTGACCTTCCATGAACTTGATAGTCAAATCAAGTTTTCCATTACAGTAAGTATGATTTACTTGTATTTTGCAACACGGCCTTGTTATTTGGAGTAGGCTGTCACTTCATCATCCTGGAAATCGGTTTTAGAAAGACCGAACAGTTTATTTCTCCACCTCTCTAAGAGGCCCAGATTGTTCTCTGTGATTATCTATCAGAACAAGGGGTTCTAATTAGTTTTCTTTTCAACGTGCTTTTCTTTCATTTCCAGGCAGCCAGTCCCTGAGCCAGAGGGATTTCTCTGCCAGCCATTGCACTCAGGGACCAAGGTTAACACGTGGCCCAGGGCGGTGGCGGGTCAGATTAGTTTTCTCAGCCTGGCAGCCAGCCCACTCCCCATTCCCTCTCCTCCCATAACCAACTATTCTGTCTGATAGATGTTCTTCTATTTGTGTGTTTTTGTAAATGGTGTTGTTTTGAACATATATTTAAAATTTTTCATTGCTATAGATTTCATTCTTCTGACATTTTTGATTTAGGCGATCCTTTTTCTAAGTTGGCCTGCTACTTCCTATGTGCCCCTTCATGTTATTTATCTATCTGTTCCTCTACCAGTAGGCTCTTAGATCGTTTCCCACTTCTTTCTTCCCACAGTGTTATCCTATATAATAAAGAGCTAATATGCTAATTAGACCGAACAGCCAAACGACCTTCTGGATGCCCTTCTGGATGAAGCTGGGGCTGCAAGGGCTGCAAGGGCCAGCGGAAGCTGTGAGGGCCGGCCGAGGCAGCCAGGGCTGCAAGGGCTGAGCCCCTTGCACAAATTTTGTGCATCAGGCCTCTAGTCTGATATAAACAACCTCATACATGACCCCTCATGGATCTATATGAAAATCCTCCTGGAATACATAAGCCCAAACAGGACTGCTGAGTTATAAGGTATATGTATATTTGCTAACACAAATAATGTAACTTTGCACAGACAATCTTATATGTGTCTCTTATGGGTATTTTTTCAGAATTTTCTTGGGTACATATACCCAGGAACAAGATGGTAAACTATGTTCAATTTTACTCACATCGCAATCTTGCTCTCTAGAATGACTGTCCAATCTTCATTCCTACCAGCAGTGAATATAGTTCCGCACATCTCCACATTTCAGCCCAAAATTTGGTATTGTCTAGGCTTCTATGCACATCAAGTGATTTCTCATTGTTGTTTTCATTTTGATTAAATTTCTGTCAGAGCATCGCTTCATAGGCTTGCCTTTGCATCTTTTCTCATTTTAATGACCTGGTAATGCCCTTGTCCTTCTTCCTGTGGAAGTTCTTATCTTCTCCTGTTGGTTTCAGGAGGACCTTATCTAAATAGTATTAATACATATCTTTTCCAATTCTGTCTGTCAACTTGAATCATGGTTTCCTTTGATGAACAGAAATCTTTAATTTTAATGTTAAACATTCATCTTTTGGGTATTAATTTGAAGTCTTCTCATTGCAGGTCATAAAGATACTCCTACATTGTTTTCCATTAATGTTATAGTTTTACCTTTTATACTTGGGCCTTTACCCACATGGAATCTGTCACTCTTTATGGTATGATATAAAAGTTCAGTTTTATTTTCCTTTATATAATTAAGTCCTTTTCCCCAGTTTGGAGAAAGTCTCTCATTTCCCATTATGAAATTTTGTCATTACAAGAATTGCCATATTTAGGTTTGTAACTACAAATCTGTACTTCTTAATCCTTTCTCCTTAATCCCACCAAACCTCCTTCCTCTGGCAACCATCAAAATGTTCTCTGTATCTATGACTTTGTTTCTGCTTTGTTTGTTCATTTATTTTGTTTTTTAGATTTCACATGTAAGTGAAATCATATGGCATTTGTCTCTTTCTGTCTTATTTCACTTAGCATAATACCCTCTGGTCCATCCATGTTGTCACAGATGACAAGATTTCATTCTTTTTTTTATGGCTGAGTCATATTCCAATGTATATATGCACCACGTTTTCTTTATCCACTCATCTATTGATGGACACTTAGGTTGCTTCCATATTTTGGCTATCGTAAATAATGCTACAGTGAACATAGGGATGCATATGTGTTTTTGAATTAGCCTCTTGGGTTTCTTTGGATATATACCCAGCAGTGGAATTGCTGGGTCATGCTTTGTCTCTTGTTATAGCCTTTGTTTTAAAGTCTATTTTGTCTAAGTATTGCTACCCCAGATTTTTTATGAACTATTTCTATTTTTATGAAATATTTTTTTCCACTTCTTTACTTTCAGTCTGTGTGTGTCTTTCAGTCTGAAGTGGATCTCTTGTAGGCAGCATAGGTGAGGGTCTTGTTTTCTTATCCATTCAGCCACTGTATGTCTTTTGATTGAAACATGTAATCCATTTACATTTAGAATAATTGTTGATAGATATGTATTTATTGCCATTTTATTGTTCATATTTTTTTATGTCTTTCTCTTCTTCTTGAAGTTCCTTTAACATTTCTTATAAACTTGTTTGGTGGTGATGAAGTTGCTTAGCTTTTTCTTTTCTGGGAAGCTCTTTATCTGTTCTTTGATTCTAAATGATAGTTTTGTTGAATAGAATTATCTTGGTTGTGGGTCCTTGATTTTTATCACTTTGAATATTTCATGCCAATCCCTTCTGGCCTGGTAAGTTTCTGTTGCAAAATCAACTGTCAGTCTTAGGGGAGCTTCATTGTAAGTAACTAATTGCTTTTCTTGTGCTGCTTTTAAAATTCTCTCTTTGTATTTAACTCTTGGCATTTTGTGTCTTGGTGTGTGCCTCTTTGGGTTCATCTTGTTTGGGACTCTCTGCACTTTCTGGGCTTGTGTGTCTAATTCTTTTGCTAGGTAAGGGGAATTTTCTGTCATTATTTCTTCAAATAGGTTTTCAATTTCTTGGCTTTCTCTCCTCTCCTTCTAGTACCCATGTGAAGTGATTTTGGTATGCTTGATGTTGTCCCAGCAATCCCTTAAACTATCTTCATATTTTAAAATTCTTTTTTCTCTTTGCTGTTCTGATTGGGTGTTTTCTGTTACCCTGTCTTTCAAATCAGTTAAACTCTTTTGTTGACGTTTTCACGGAGTCATGAGTATGCTTATAACCAGTGTTTTAAATTTTGCATCTGGTAGATGGCTTGTTGCCATTACATTTAGTTCTTTGTCTGGAGTTTGGTTCTGTCATTTTATTTGGGATGTTTCTTTGTCCCTTCATTGTGGCTTCCTCCCTATGTTTGTTTCTATGTATTAGATAGAACTGCTATCCTAGTCTTTGTAGAGTGGCCATATGTAGTAGGTGTCCTATGGGACCCAGTAGTGCAGACTTCCTAGTCATCTGAGCTAGGTGTATCTCTTGTGTGGGTTGCGTGTGCCCTTCTATTGTAGTTGAGTCTTGATTGCTGTTGGCATATCAATGAGAGGGATTGAACTTGAGCTGATTGGTTGTGAGGACTGGCCATGACTATAGTGGAGAACCTATTGTTCAGGGGCTGACTATACGGACTAAGATTTGCTCTAACAGGGCTCTGGTGTCTGCTCAGCCTGCCCTATGAGTGTGTCATTTGTGGAGATGGTTGGTTATTCTCTACTGTGGTCTGAAGCTGGCCACCAGATGTGTTGGTGCAGGGGCCTCTTGGGAGGTGCAGGCCAAGGTCAGCCTCTGCCTGTATCCTACCCAGGGTCACTTGGTATGAGCTACAAAGTGATCTACAGATGGTTGCCACTTGTGCTGAGATTGGAGGTTCCTGGAAGAGGCTAAGCTGTGAACTGAGGCCAGCTGCTATTAGTGCTGGGCTTGGGGCTGCTTAATAAGAAGTGTGGTCCACGCATGAGGCTGGATGATGCTTGTTTGGGGTTTTTGAACCTTTGAAAGATTTTAGGAAAGTTCACAGCACTGGGCAAGATAGGCTGTTTGTATAGAAAAGCCACTGGAAGGGGCTCGGGTGGGCTTGCAAGTTGGGTGGGGTGAAGTCTCAAGGAATCACCAGGATGGGGCTATCAGTGTTAGCCTGATTGTTGGGGACTCAGATGTCATGTCACCTGTGCCTACAGGAGGAGGTCTCAGCAAAGGAACAATGGCTTCTGCAAGCACTTCTGTCTGGGGAAATGCTACCTCTCCTGCATTTGCCTTGAAGCCAGACAATTCTGTTCCTCAGCCTTTCAAGCTACTGCCCCAGGGACTGTCAGTGAATTAGTTTGTTCATGGGCCCTTTAAGAGGAAAACCTGGGACTTCAGCAGCACTCATTCCTCAATCATAATCTCCCCCTGGTTTCACAGCTTAAAGTTATGAGGATTTCTCTTCCTGGCACTGGAACCCTGTGCTGGAGAGCCAGAGTGGGGCTGGGACTTCTGCTCCTCAGTGGGGACCTCTGCAGCCAAGATATTCCTCCCAATTTTTAACTACCACATATGGATTTGGGACCAGCCCTTTTTTAGTCTCTGTTCCTCCTACCAGTCTGGATGAGCTTCTTCTGTAAATCCTTCAGCTAGTCTTTATTTACTTACTTAGGTTGATTGCTTTATATTTTGGTTGTAATTCCAGTTTGGTGATGGGAATCCACCTACTCTGCTGTCAACTTGGATCCTGCTGTTTTCATTATAACGTTGTCAGGACCTCCTTCCATTACAGTATTCAGCAGTAATGGTGATGGTGGCTATCCTTGTCTTGTTTTCATTCTTCTTTCTTAAAAAATATATTTTTATTGATTTCATAGAGGAGGGGAGAGGGAGAGAGAGATAGAAACATCAATGATGAGAAAGAATCACTGATCAGCTGCCTTCTGCACACTGGGGATTGAGACCACAACCCAGGCATATACCCTGACCGGAAATTGAACCGTGACCTGCTTCATAGGTCAACGCTCAACCACTGAGCCATACCAGCCTGGCTCCATTCTTTTTTTCTTTTTCTTTTTTAAATGTATTTTATTTTTTTTTAAATTTTTTTTAAATTTTTTAAATTTTTATTTTTTTTTAATATATTTTATTGATTTTTTACAGAGAGGAAGGGAGAGGGATAGAGAGTTAGAAACATCGATGAGAGAGAAACATCGACCAGCTGCCTCCTGCACGCCCCCTACCAGGGATGTGCCCGCAACCAATGTACATGCCCTTGACCGGAATCGAACCTGGGACCTTTCAGTGCGCAGACCAATGCTCTATCCACAGAGCCAAACCGGTTTCGGCCCTGGCTCCATTCTTAAAGAGAATATATTTTCAAGTTCTCCATTAAATCAAATGCTTATTGAAGGCTTTTACCATCTTTGCCAAATTAAAAAAGTTCCTTATATTCCTAATTATTAAAGAATCTTTTTAAAAATCATAAATGTCAGATTTTATCAAATGCTCTTTTGCATCTGTTAAGATAATGACTTTTATCTTTAGGCTATTGATATCTTAAATTAATTGATAATTGATGATTTTGAAATTATTGTAATCTTGGGATAAATTCTACTAGTTCATATCTATTATTTTTAAAGGGTTTTTTACTCATTTAGTTCATATTTAGGATTTTTGCACTGGAAATCATAACCAAAATGAGCCAGTGATTTTTCTTTTTTGTATTCTCCTTACCCTGTTTGGAATAAAAAGTACAGAAGCTTAATAAAATGGGCTATATAGATATTTTTTTTTTGGGAAAAACTTATATGAAATTGGAAATTTAATGTCTTATAAACATTTGGTAGAGCTCACCTATAAAACCATCTGGGCCTAGGGCTCTTTAGCAAGGGAGGGTTTTGATTGCCATTTCAATGTATTTAATACTTGGTCTATTTAATTTTCTATTTTTTTCCTGCACTAATTTTGACATCTTATATATTCCTAGTAATGTATCACTTCATCTAGATTTTAAAAATTTATTAGTATACTTGTGAGTGCTTATAGATGATTGATTAGCAAATGTTCACACCTCTCATCCTGTGAGAAGATTTAATTCTTTATCCTATGAGTCTTGTATTTGGCCACATGTCTTGCTTTGGTCAATGGAACATTAGTATACTTGATCTGAGCAGAATCCTTAAATGTTTTTAAGCCAGGGTTAGCCTTTTAGTCCTAAAAGTGGCTGTGCTAGAAGGGAAAGATCTCTTAGCTCAACTGTTGTTTGTTTGTTTGTTTGTTTGTTTGGCCCAGCAAACCTGAAGCATATGACACTTCCATCAGTGACAGTGGCTCACTGCAACAGTGAGTTGGGGAGGCTGGTATAATTACCAGGCTCTCTAAAAAGAATGTGTACAGTTTTCTAAAGTGCTACCCATGTCCAACTGAGCCACTCTTATAAAGAATTCATATATGCTTATAACATCTCCAGTTATGTCACAAAATAACTAATGTAAAGGTGTTTTATAGTTTAATACCTTTCTGTTTTTCTAGATCTCTGACCTCAGATGTACCTGACTTTCCTAGCAGTTGTTTACATCTCTGATGTGCCTCTTTTACTCCTTGGTGTCCAGTCTTTTAACTGTGCTCTTGAACCCTGTATAGTTCCTCTTCTCAGGTCACCATTAAGTTAGCCACATATCATAGGAAACAGGGTAAAAGAGAGAGGTACACAGGATGCTGGGCCTGTGGACTCTCCTTCACTCAGAAAACCTACACCCCGATGGACCATGGAGAGCTGTCCGCACAGAGATTCAAAAACTCAACTTGGAGGAACTTTTTATTTTAAAACTATGATCATTTACTGAAAAAGTATTCATCGTGTTCTATTCTGTGCTCAGCATGGAGCTAAAGGTTGAAAAAGGAGAACATAGAAGTCTCTGCCCATAAAGAGCTTGGGAAACAGCAGTGTCATTTAAGAAACAGAAAAGTTGTGTGAATATTTTAGACCTGCCACTAAACGCAGTAGGAATTGGAAAGGAGTCTTTTAGGTTTGAGGCCAGAACAGTAATTGATAGGTATGAGTGAGAGAGAAAGAGATAGTTGGAGAAGGAGAGGGGAACACTATGCTGCTTTCATTTATGTAGTGACCACAAAATGGCGGGGGGCCGGGGGGTGGGGGGAAGGCAGAGTAGAGGTGAAGGGATGGGGGATGTGGGAGTGGGAATGTTCATTCCTTCAAATGGATCCCTGGCTTCATTGTGGTAGATGGGTTTATCAGAGAATGTTGATCCTTTTTGAAATAGGTGAGTTTTAACTTCCCTGAGAATATGATTAAAGGGTTGCATGAAACATTTAGGATCTGTATAAGGGAGAACATTTTATCAGTATGAAAGGGTTTAACGCCTTGCTTAGAATTAAAAAAACTAGTTGGACATTCTTATGTCAGTGTCGTATGGCTCTTAACCGGGGGTAGTACTGCCTCACCCCAGGTATGTGGACATGTGTGCTCAGGCTGGGCTGGGGGATGTTACTAGCACTTAGTAGGTGCAGGTCAGTGATGTTAAAGACCCAACTAGGGAGTGTCCTGCCCGAATGCCAATGGTGCAATTGTTGAGAAACACTGGACTTCCAACACTTCAATCATTTTGACTCTACTTGTACAGTTTTTGCCATATATTTGTACTACTAATTTAACCCTTTTTTCCAGTTTTACTTTTTATTTTTAAATTTACTTTTCTTTTTGTTTACTTTTTTGTCATTCTATATCTGCTTTATTTACTTTTTACTTACTTATCTTAATCATTGCAATCATGAGTTTGAAATGCTATTTATACTTTTCTAATTGTGTTAAAAATAGATACATGACTGTTGAAATACAGCATGTTCACCCATGTACCACCTGACATCATCTCGCACACCACTAGTGGAATGCACATGGAGTTTTGAGAAACAGTGGCCAGATGGTCACAGTGGACTAACTTATAGCTTGACCTGATTTTATGTAGTATATCCTTGGGAGTTAGAACTTTCATTTTTACGTAACCGTGTATTCAGCAGAATTCACAAGCTAGAAGGGCCTCATGAGGATACTTTTCCAGATAGAGGTCAGATGGCACAAACAGCTGTTACTTTATGTGCATAAGCTCTCCTTGGAAGACCCGATTTGCTCTTGGCTGTGTATGTTTATGTGCCAGTTTTCTTTGCTCCAGTCTATGTCCACAGACTACTAGCCATCTCCCAGTCATGGGGAAGTATTCACAAGAAATATGTGGCCCTGAAAGTGTGGAGGAATGAGGGAAAATACTGCCCTCACTTCCAATTAATTGCTCAAAGTATATATTACATTAACAGTTGGCCAGAAGTCAGAATGATGACAGTGTAGCAGGATCACAGATGCTCCCTCCCTGACACCCAATGAGCTGAACCAAAAAGCAGTTAAAACAAAAACATTCGCAACAGCAACCAACCAATCAAAAAACCCCACGGCTTTGTAATAGTCCATATACTTTGAAAAGTGGGAGGCAATGAAGGAAATATCCCAACCTGACTCCCCAGAGGCAATACTGGGAAAGGAGAGCAAGGGTTCCTACTAATACAGATCAGTTTGGAAAGAATCTGGCTGAAGAAGTGAGTAGACAGCCTCCATAAAGTCAGGAATCACCCTCAGCAGAGGCAGGAAGGCAACCCAGATCAGGCAATCTCAGTCTCCATGCTGAGTTACAGAGGGAGACCATAGGAGTGAGTGCTAGCTTGCAAAAGAGAAGGCAGAACGAAGGACCCCCCAACAAAGGCAGGAGTAGTGATCCTAGTGCTCCTTTGTAAAACACTGTGCAGAAAGTGCCAGCCAACATCAAATTATGGCTCAGGGGAGAAAGACAACTGGTCCCCTATAGAGTGAGCAGAGTGTCAAGATATATCAACTTACTATAAGAGAGCAAACAGAAGTTTTGGATGGAGATACTCACATTAAGTATGTACAAGATGAAGGTAAGTGTCATGACAACTATGGAATTACTGCAGCAGAGGAATGAAAAAAAGGAACATGTTTTCAAAAAATAAATATAACCAACCTGGTCTGAGAGGAAACCCAATTCAGGAAAACTCAACCTCACTAGTATTTCATGCTATAGAAGAGCTCAATATCCACTCAGCTACCCTATGTCTTTTGATTGGGGCATTTAATCCACTTACATTAAAGTTATTATTGATAAGTACTTGTTTTTCGCCATTTTTATTTTTTATGCCTGTGTTCCTTCTTCACTTCCTATTTCTTCTTTTTACAGCAGACCCGTTAGCATTTCTTGCATTGCTGGTTTGGTGGAAATAAACTCCCTTAGTCCTTTTTGGTCTGTGAAGCTCCTGATTTCACCCTCAATTTGGATTGATGGCCTTGCTGGGTACAGTATTCTTGGATTCAGAACCTTTCTTTGCATGCCTTTGTATATTTTATTCCATTCCCTTCTTGCCTGATGTGTTTCTGTTGAGAAATCAGTCACTAGTCTGATTGGGGATCCTTTGTAGGTAACTTTCTGTTTCTCTCTGGCCGCTTTTAAGATTCTTACTTTGTCGTTGGTGTTTGCCAATTTAATTATAATGTGCCTTGGCATCAGTCTTTTGGGGTTCATTTTGTTTGGGACTCTGTGAGCTTCTTGGACTTGTGTGAGTTTTTTCTTCCCTATATCAGGGAACTTTTCTGTCATTATTTCTTCAAATAGGTTTTCTATTCCTTGCTCAGTTTCCTCTCCTTCTGGCACCCCTATTATGCAGATGTTTTGTTTCGTGTTGTCCCAAAGTTCCTTTAGGCTCTCCTCCTGTTTTTTAAGTTTTTTTTCTAGATGCTGCTCTGCTTGGGTATTTTTTCCTATCTTGTCTTCTAGCTCACTGATGTGGTCCTCCACTTCTCGTAGTCTACTGTTGATGCTTTCTATTGAGTTCTTTATTGCAGCGATGTCATTTTTCATCTTTTCTTGGTTCTTCTTCATTTCCTCTTGGTTCTTAGACATATTGTTGAATTTGTCTTCCAACCTTTTCAGCGACCTTATGACCATTTCTCTGAATTCTTTCTCTGACATATTGCTTGCCTCCATTTTGTTTACTTCCTTTTCTGGTGATGCCTCCTTTTCTTTTGTATGAGGGCTGTTTCTTTGTCTCCCCATGATTGCTCCTCTCCCGGTGTCTGGATATGTAGCTTTCTCTCTCCTGCGTTGACTTAAAGGCACAAAATACAACAAACAAGGCACAACACACAAGGCATTGAACACAGATGTATTTATGATACTAATAACCCCAAATAAAGGTGACCACCAGAGAAAAGAGAATTAGGGGATTTTAAAAAAAGAGTGCAAAAATGATATTGAGAAAAGGAAAAAAAGTAAGAGAGAAAAGAAAGAGAATAAAAAAAGAAGGGGAAAAACTATTTATATGGGGAGAAAACTCCAATAGAACAACAACTAACCCCCAAAAATGCAAACAACAAACCAGAGATGAATGCAATCTCCAAACAATAACTAATAACAAGTGAGGAGAGGAAAAACAGAAGCAAAAAGAGAGAGAGAGAGAGAGAGAGAGAGAGAGAGAGAGAGAGAAACAATCACACAAACAAACAAAAAAGCCAAACTAATCAACAATCAAACAAACAACAACATTAGGACAGAGAGAAAGGACAAAACAAAACAAAATAAAACAAAAAACATAAAACAAAAAGAAAAAAAGGGAAGAGAGAAAAAGAATTGGATAGTGAAGAAAGAGAAGAGAGAAGTGTGTATGGACTTGGAGCAGGGGAGCAGTAATTAGATATATAAGTAGGATGAATTTTTAATGGGCGGTAAAAAGAAAGAATAGGGAAAATCTAAAGCAGGAATAGGGTAAGAGAAACAGGACAACAAAAGGAGAAAAATGAGAAAGAGTGTTGGCATAAAGGTAAAGTTGAGATAGAGTAAAATGATGCTAAAGGAAAAATGAAAATAGAATGTAGGACACTAATCCCAAAATAAAATAAAATGAAACAAAATAAAATAAAATAAATAAATAATAAAAGTACCTTTAAAAAAGGTAAAATAATAGTAGTAATAATGCTAATTAAAAATATAATAATTAAAAAGGTAAAATCAAGTGAGGAAAAAAGAAAAAATTAGTTTCTTAAGTAAAAGATAAAAAATAAAAATGTGCAGTAGTGAAGGTCATTCACTTCCTCTACTGTTCTGTTTGGCACTCCTGTTTCCTGTCAGGTAGTCAGGACAGTATTGAAGTTCCCTGCCTTCCACTGCCCCTCTGTGTCGTAAGCCACAATCCTGTTTTCAAGCAGGCGGTATTTCTTTGTTTCTCATCCTGCCTTTAGTTGTATTTACACAAGAGTCAATTTGTGATTCAACCCCTGGGTGGCAGTGTTTCTGTATTGACATCTGGGGCTATAAATCCTCTCTACCCAGTATTTAGTTTTTGTTTTCCCTGCCACAATTAATACTGGGTTGGGGGAATGGACTGCCCCAGAGCTGGTTTTCTGATCATTTCTTTCTGCTCTGATCCCCAGGTTCCACAAAGACAACTTTACCCTGCAGTCTCTGAGAGTGTCCCCAATTGGGTGATCCTGTGTACTGGGCTTAGGAATCAAAAGCAAGGATTTAAAGAGAAAAAAAAAGCCAGAGTAAGCGCAGACTCGTAACTTTCCGCCCCCCCCCCCCCCCCAGCATTGTGTGCATTTCTGCACACGTCTTTTTCCCTTGGCACTGCACAGCCAGTATACTGGTAGAACGTCAGGCTGCCTTTCTGTGCCCAGCTCAGCTATGGGTTGATTTCTAGAGTTCTCTTCTGCCAGCAGCCCTGTGGACCCCCTTGCACATTCTCGGGCCATGCTGACCCCAATGGCCACAGATTTGTGGGTCGCAGACTTCCTTTGAAACTCTAGATCCCACTGTGTGTGTTTCACCCTCCAGCCTGGATCGTAGACCTCACCTTTCTCTAGGCCAGTGGTTCTCAACCTTTCTAATGCCGCTCTAATATATGCTCTAGGCAATATTTGACCTTTCCGTGAGAATGTGCAGGGCTCGTCCGTGTCTGCGTATTTGCACTGCTTGAGACCCAGTGTTCGTGGGTTCGCAGCTGGTCCCTGGGTGTTGTAGTTGTAGGGTCCTGGGAGGTATCTGAGTTCTTCCCAGTTGAAGGTAAGGCTAGGCTTCAAATCACAGCCACTTTATTATTATTTTTTAAAATAAATCTTAATTGTTAAGATTATTACAGTTGTTCCTCTTTTTCCCCTCCATAGCTCCCCTCCACCCTGTTCCCACCCCACCTTCTGCCCTTCCCCCTACCCCCAACTGTCCTCATCCATTAGGTGAACGACTTTTGTCCAATCTCTTCCCACACCCCCCCACACCACTTTACCCCCGAGAATTGTCAGTCCACTCACTTTCTATGCCCCTGATTCTATTATATTCACCAATTTATTCTGTTCATCAGATTTTTTATTCACTTGATTTTTAGATTCACTTGTTGATAGATATGTATTTGTTGTTCATAATTTTTATCTTTACCTTTTTCTTCTTCTTCCTCTTCTTAAAGAATACCTTTCAGCATTTCATATAATACTGGTTTGGCAGTGATGAACTCCTTTAGCTTTTTCTTATCTGTGAAGCTCTTTATCTGACCTTCAATTCTGAATGGTAGCTTTGCTGGGTAGAGTAATCTTGATTGTAGGTTTTTGCTATTCATCACTTTGAATATTTCTTGCCACTCCCTTCTGGCTTGCATAGTTTCTGTTGAGAAATCAGCTGACAATTGTATGGGTACTCCCTTGTAGGTAACTAACTGTTTTTCTCTTGCTGCTTGTAAGATTCTCTCTTTGTCTTTTGCCCTTGGCATTTTAATTATGATGTGTCTTGGTGTGGTCCTCTTTGGATTTCTTTTGTTTGGGGTTCTGTGCACTTCCTGGACTTGTAAGTCTATTTCTTTCACCAGGTGGGGGAAGTTTTCTGTCATTATTTCTTCAAACCCCAAACAAAGAAGAGGAATCTACAGATCTCTCCATAACTCCTGCTAGGTGGCTTCAGGCAGAGGCTAAATTAGCACCTCCTTAGAGATCCAAGAGCCAGTGTACCCAGTGGTCAGAGTGGGACCATTCAGATTACAACTCCTCAGATCCATAAGGGACACAATCAGGGGACAGACTCAGTGAGCACCAAAGCCCCACTGAAGCAAGTCTTGCCTCATAAGGGTGTCTCCAGCACAGAAGTTCTCCCATCGCAGACACAGCTGATTCTCACAGCCAATTGGCCTGGAGGTCAATTCCTCCCAGTGATACCAACAACAATCAAGGCTTAACTACAAGACTGTGCACACAGTCCAAAAAGGGGTGCACCAAGAAAGTCCACCTCAGGTAACTGGGGAGGCTGAGCCACTGGGCCCTATAGGACACCTACCACACAAAGCCACTCTATCAACACAGGGAAGCAGCCAAAATGCGGAGACAAATAAACAGGTCACAAATGACAGAAATGGAGGAAAGCAAATGACTGGATATAGAGTTCAAAACCACAGTTATAAGGTTTTTCAAGAATTTTCTAGAAACCACTGATAAATTTAATGAGACCCTTGAAGATATGAAAGAGGACCAATTAGAAATTAAGCATACACTGACTGAAATAAAGAATAATATACAGAGATCCAACAGCAGACTAGAGGATCCCAAGAATCAAGTCAAAGATTTGAAATACAAAGAAGCAAAAAACACCCAACCAGAAAAGCAAAAAGAATCCAAATATATGAAGATAGTGTAAGGAGCCTCTGGGACAACTTCAAGCGTACCAACATCCGAATTATGGGGGTTCCAGAAGAAGAGAGAGAGCAAGATATTGAAAACCTATTTGAAGCTCTTTATTTGACTGTTTATCTATCTATATAAAAGCCTAAGCGACCATTGCAACCGAATGGATGACCAAACAGGCTGCATGGGGCGACTGGGCCAGCAGGGAGGTTAGTGAGGGGCAACCAAATGACTGAGCAGCAGGTTGCGTGTGGTGACCAGGCCGGCAGGAAGGTTAGTTAGGAGCGACCAAACGACCAAATGGCAGGTTGCGTGGGGTGTCCAGGCTGGCAGGGGGGTTATTAGGAACAACCAAATGACCAAGCAGCAGGCTGCGTGGGGCGACCAGGCGGGGGGGGGGGGGCAGTTGGGGGCAACTAGGCTGGCGGGGGGGGGGGGGGGTTGGGGGTGATCAGGCCAGCAGGCAGAGGCAGTTAGGGGTGACCAGGCTGGCAGGGGGCGCAGTGAGGGGTGATCAGGCAGGTGAGCGGTTAGGAGCCAGTGGTCCAGGATTGTGAGAGATGTCCGACTGCCCGTTTAGGGGATCAGGCCTAAACCAGCAGTCAGACATCTCCCAAGGGGTCCTGGATTGGAGAGGGTGTAGGCTGGGCTGAGGGGACCCTCCTCCCCCTGACCCCCACCCCCATGCATGAATTTTGTGCCCCGGGCCTCTAGATTTGAATGGATATAGTAATCTTGGTTTCAGATCCTTCCTTGCTTTCCATTACCTGAGTACTTCATGCCATTCCCTTCTGGCCTGTAGAGTTTCTGATGAGCAATAAGAAGTCAGCCTTATGGGAACTGTAGGTAACAGTTTTCCTTTCTCTTTCTGCCTTTAAGATTCCCTCTTTGTCTTTAATTTTTCATGTTTTAATTATGATGTATCTGGGCATGGGTCTGTTTGGGTTCTTCTTGTTTAGAGTTCTCTGTGCCTCCTGAACATGTGTGAGTTTTTCTATACCAGGTTAGGGAAATTTTCTACCATTATTTCTTCAAACACCTTCTCTATTCCTTTCTCCCTTTCTGCCTCTTCTGGAACACCTGCTATCCTAATATTGTTACGTTTCACATTGTCCCACAGCTCCTTAAGCTGTCCTCCTATTTTTTAATTGTTTTTCCTTTTTGGTTCTCTAATTGAGTGATATTTTCAACTCTGTTTTCTAATTCACTGATTCAATTCTCAGCTTCCCCTAATCTGCTGTGTATTCCTTCCAATGTGTTCTTTATTTGTGTGATGTTATTCTTTATCTCTTAAGTGGCCTCAGGGCAAGGTGTTTTCCAATAGGGTGTGTCGACTGTCTCCCCCCAGGTAAGGCAAATGTCTGTGTGGGAAAGATGTCCTCCACTGCGTGAGGGAATGACTCAGCCCAGGAAACTTGGGGTGTCTGCCTTCTGAGCTCTATCCCCTGAGTCCCCAGTCCTGGGTTCTGCTCTCACAGCTCCAGTCCACTTCACCCTCCCTGTGCCAGAGCACAAGGTGGGTGGCACTACAGGGAATTTTTGTGTGTTGGCTTTCAAAAGGGTGCCCGAACTTTTAGCTGCCACTCCCTGGCAGACAGCACCCCACTGTTTTTCACAGCTAGATGTTATGTGGGTACCCTCCTCAGTTTGGTGGTCTCTGTTCAGGAGCTCAGCTTAGGGATTAGATCCCAGTGTTCTCAGTTGCACCCGCCCCACCTCCCCCAGATGAGATATCTTTCCAGGACTTCAGTTGCTATCTGTGGGCACCTGGCAAGGCCTTTCATGCCTCCACCTCTCCTACCAGTCTCTATGTGGTCTCCACCTTCGGTCCTTGAGTATCAGGGTTCTCTCCTGCGAGTTTTCCATTGATTATTCAGGAGCCTTTCCATATTTCAGTTGTAATTCCAGCTTGTTCCTGGGAGCATGTCTGTGCATCATCCACTTACTCTGCCACCATTTTTCAGGGTCTTGTTTTCTTATCCATTCAGCCACTGTATGTCTTTTGATTGAAGCATTTAATCCATTTATATGTAAAGTGATTGTTGATAGATATGTAGTTATTGCCATTTTATTATTCATATCTTTGATCTGTTTCTTCTTCTTTAGGAAGTTCCTTTAACATTTCTGTAATACTGGTTTGGTGGTGATGAACTTGTTTAGCTATTCCTTATCTGGGAAGCTCTTTATCAGTCCTTCAATTCTAAATGATTACTTTGCTGGGTAGAGTTATCTTGGTTGTGGATCCTTGATTTTTATCACTTAAATATTTCATGCCAATCCCTTCTGACCAGGTAAGTTTCTATTGAGAAATCAGTGGATAGTCTGTGGGAGCTCCCTTGTAGATAACTAACTGCCTTTTTTTTTTTTTTTGCTGCTTTTAAGATTCTCTCTTTGTCTTTAACTCTTAGCATTTTAATTATGGTGTGTCTTGGTATGGGCCTCTTTGGGTTCATCTTGTTTGGGACTCTCTGTGTTTCCTGGGCTTGTATATGTATTTCCTTTGCCAGTATAGGGAAGTTTTCTCTCATCATTTCTTTTATAAAATATTATTTTATTTATTTATTTATTTATTTATTTATTTATTTATTTATTTAGTGAATTTTAGAAAGAGAGAGAAAGGGAGAGGAAGAGAAACATCAATGTGAGAACACAACATCAGTCAGCTGCCTCCTGCATGCTCCCTACCAGGGATTGAGCCTGCAACCCAGGCGTGTGCCCTTGACTGGGAATCAAACTGGCAACCTTTTGGTGCACAGAATGATGCCCAACCAACTGAGTCACACTGGCCAGGGCTTAAATTTTATTTTTAATTAAAGTTTATTTTATGCTTGTTTCAGGTGTACAACATAGTGGTTAGACAATCACATACTTTACAAAATGGTCCCCCTATACTGTCATTTTTTTTATATAGGTTTTCAATCTCTTGTTCTCTTTCTCTTCTTCTTCTGGTATCTCTATGAAGCAAATGTTGGTATATTTAATGTCCCAGTGATCCCTTAAATCATCCTCATTTTTAAAAAATGTTTTTTATTTTTGCTGTCCTGTTTGGGTGTTTTCTGTTACCTTGTCTTCCAAATTGCTGATTTACTCCTCTGTTTCATCTACTCTACTATTGATTTCTTGTATAGTCTTCCTTATTTCAGTTATTGTATTCTTAATTTCTGATTGGCTATTTTATATGTTTTCCATTTCCATTTTTGTGTTTTCTATATCTTTGTTAAAGTTCTCACTGAGTACATCTTCTCTTCCCCTACATTTTTTTTTAACACCCTTTTAACCAGTGTTTTGAACTCTGAATCTGGTCAATTGCTTGTATCCATTTCCTTTAGTTCTTTTTCTGCAGTTTTGTCCTATTCTGTTATTTGGGACATGTTTCTTTGTCTCCTTATTTTGGCTGATTCTTTGTGTTTGTTTTTATGTATTAGGTGGTTCTGCTCTGTCTCCCATTTTGGTAGATTGATCTTATGTAGTAGATGTCATTTGGAGCCCAGTAGCACAGTCTCCCTGGTCACCTGAGCCAGGTGCTTCAAGAGTGTCCTCGTGTGGGTTGTGTGTGGCCTCCTGTTGTAGTTGAGCCTTGATTGCTGTTGGTACATCAGTGAAAGTATTTGATCCTTAGGCTGAGTTGCTGTGAGGGATGGCTGTGACTAAATTGGATGAGCTGTTGTGCGGGGGCTAACCCCATGGAGCTTGATTCATTTTAGCAGGACTCTGGTACCTGTTGAGTCCACTAATTGTGTTTGTCATTTTAGAGCTAACTGGATAGTATTCTGGGGTGGTCTGAAGCCTGCCACTGGGTATGTTGGTTCTGGGCCTTTTAGGAGGGGCTCTGGTGCAGGCAACTTCAGCCACTGCCTGTGCCCAGCCTGGGGCTACCTAGTTTGGCCACACTGAGGCCAGACACTGCTTGTTTGGGATTTGTGAGCCTTTGAAAATTTTTAGAAAAGTTCATAGCTTAAGCTGAGACTGGCCATTTGTATGGAAAAGCTACTTAAAGCAGATTGGACAGGCCCGAGAGTTGGGTGGGACAGGGTCTCAGAAAATCACCAGGGCAGGGAAAATAGTGTTAGCTATGTTGGTAGAGATTCGGACCTGTTTCCCACCTGTGCCTACAGACTGTGTTGTGGGAGGGCTCAACACAGGAACAATGGCTCTGCCAGCACTTCTGTTTGGGAGAAAGCTGCCCCTCCAGCCCTCGCCCTGAAGCTGGACAATTCTGTTTCTCCCAAAGCCAGATAAGTCAGTTCCTTTCCTATGTTCCTGGTGCCTTTTGAGCTACTGTCCCAATGCTGGAGCTCAGAGCTAGTAAGTCCATGAATGGGCCCTTTAAGAGGAATGCCTGGACTCCAGCAGCCCTCTGTCTCACTCAGCTGCAATCCTCGCTGGTTTTCACAGCCAAAAGTTATGAGGGCTTCTCTTCCCAGCACTAGAACCCTGGGCTGGGGAACCTTGTGTGGGGTTGGGATCCCCTCATTATTTATGGGGAGATCTTCACAGCCAAGTTATCCCTCCTATTTCTTAACCATCACTCCATGGTTGTGGGACCAGCTCGTTTTGTATCTCCACCCCTCCTACTAGCCTCAACATGGCTTCTTCTTTTTATCCTTAGTTATAAGACTTCTGTTCAGCTAGTCTTTGGCTTGTTGCCAAGAATGATTGTTCTTTAATTTAGTTGTAATTTTGATGTGGTTGTGGTAGGAAGCCAGCCCAGCATTTATCAACTCCGCCATCTTCTTTTTGATAGTAGCCATCCAATGGGTGTGAGATGAAATGGGATTTGTAAAAGATTGATTGAAGAACCAGAAAAGAAATTGAGGACAAAACACAATACAAGATTTGAGCCATAAAACACACACACACAGTGTGGAATCAAATGAGTGGCCTGGGGAAAGCCAGGAGCTTATCACAGGGAGTGAAAGCAGTAAGAGGGAAAATGATAGCCTTGGAGGATAGGCAAAGCCATACAATATATGAAGCAGAAAAATAATGCAAAGATATGATAAGAATGCCCTGGCTAGTGTGATTCAGTGGTTAGAGTATCAGCCTGTGCACTGAAGGGTCGCATGTTTGATTCCCAGTCAAGGGCACATACCTCTGTTGCAGGTTCCATCCCCAGCCTTGGTCAGGGTGCATGCGAGAGGCAACTAATCAATGTGTCTCTCTCACATCAATGTTTCTCTCTTTCTCTTTCCCCTCTCTCCCTCCCACTGTCACTAAAAATCAATGAAAAAAATATCTTCAGGTGAGGACTAACAAAAAAATATATAACAAGATTTTTCTGAAAGGAAGGAAGAACTAAATCTTTGGTCACAAGGTCATGCCACATGCCCGGCAAAGCAGAAATAAAATGACCAAGTTATGCCCTAATCTAAAGCTTCAGTACTATAAACTCCAGACAGAAAAAACAAGTTATATAAAATGGGGATATCAAATTGGTTTCAGAATTCTCCACACCAATGTTCTCTACCATGAAATATAAGCACGGTCTACAAACTTGTAAGAAGAATAAAATTATTAAAGTTATATAAAATTGTATTAATAATTTGAAAGAATAATATTAAAATAATATAATATGAACATTTTAAATAAATATATGTTACTATTTGGCAGTGAAGGAATAAGCAGATTGTCTTGATTTGAAAGAACTAAAGGAAGATGGTAACCATGAGCATTTCCTCAGAAAAATTGCCCTATGATGAATTTGACCCAAAGACTCAAATCAAAAGGACAAACTCAGGAATAAAAATTCCATGGTTATAAAACAGTAACAAAAAAAACCATGGGTGATGATTCAAACCATTATAATGTAAATGTTATGCACCTGGCAAAATAAAATGATGTGAGCAACAAAAATCAAGAGGTGTGAAGAAAGGGAGAGGAAATATAAAGTATTCATTGTAGAGCATTAATGTTAAAATATGCAATATATCTCTTAAATTTTCATAAATTTTTTCTCAGTATTGATTCGTGTGTGTGTGTGTGTGTGTGTGTGTGTGTGGTTTGCACGTGTTTTAAGTATTTTAACTGCAGGTCAGAAAGCCATTTAGTTTCTCTTTTTTTCTTCTTCTGTTATATTTAAAAATTTAAATAACTCTTAGAAAAATAGCCGTTAGATTATTCTTCTAACAGTATATGTCCAAAATTATGTTCAACAACTGTGAATACAATGGTGGGATACTGGATGATTTGTTTTCTTCTTTGTACTTTTTTGAGTTGCTTGAATCTTTTAATGAGCTCATATTTTTTTATAAAAGTCATGAAATTAATACTGTTAATATAAAATACTGGTCAGTGGTATCATTGTTCTAATTGCTACTTAGTCATTTTTTAAAAAATTATAATCTTGATAAACACCAGAAAGAGCCCTTGACAATAATTTTACAACTCATGCCAAAACATTATCTATTCTAATAAGATACCTTTTGTCTTCTTATCTATAATAATAAAAGCGTAATATCCTAATTAGACCAGACAACCTTCTGGACAAAGCTGGGGCTGCAAGGGCCAAGGCAAACCACTGCAGCTGTGAGGGCCAAGCCCCTTGCACAAATTTCATGCATCAGGCCTCTAGGTGACTTCATAAATCAAAACAGTGAGCTGGTGAGTGTGAAGTGGGATTGACCTGTGATGCTGGTGACAGAAAATGCAGTACAATGTGCTATTGTGCAGATGTCTGAGCCAGGAATGTGGATACCCCACTTCTAGTCCTGGCCTAAAGAGTAACCAGCACCATAACTGAGGATATTTGGAGTCCTCAATCTTTGCACTTTGTTACAATGAACTTCTTTCACTTCTTTGAATGCACCATGTTCTCCTGTCTCAGGGCTTTTGCACAATGCAGTTTCTTTCTGCACAGGGTGCATCATACACACTTTTCCTTTCCCTTCACTGGTGATGTTCAAGTTTGTCAGGAGAGGGTAGCTGTTCTATTTAGCAGGTTACCCTCCAGCACTAGCCAGTCCTGCAGGCCACAGTGTCACCCCTGTGCCCATTGGCCAGTGCTAGAGGGAACTGGGGCCCCTGCAGGCATCCTCACATTCCTCCGGAACCCCCTTCTTAGCCTCTCCGGTGAGAGAGATGGAAGTGAAAACAGCATGTTACAAAGCAGTATGTGTGATGTAATCCTAAATGTTTTACATAGAGGACTGAAAGGAAATAGATCAAATCAATTGGTTTCTCTGGTAAGATTTCTAGTTATTTTTATTTTCTTGTTTTCAAATTTTCTGTAATAAACGCTGAATTTTCATAGATGCTGAATGGTATTTCTCAAGCCCCTATCTTTGGCTTTGTACTGAGCACCCGCCAAGAAGACTAGGAAAAATTGGTCCCTGATATTTGGAAATGTACGTCATTCTCCCCATGTTTTCCATTCTCCCCCACCCCCACCCCGTGATGTTTTTACTTGCTCTTCACCTTTGTGTCTTTCTCCTCCCCAGGTAACCAGGTAACTGGAATCCCTCCACACATCCTCAACAGCTCCCCATCAGACCGGCAGATTAACCAGCTGGCCCAGAGGCTGGGCCCTGAGTGGGAGCCCATGGTGCTGTCTCTGGGACTGTCCCAGACAGATATCTACCGCTGTAAGGCCAACCACCCCCACAACGTGCAGTCACAGATGGTGGAGGCCTTCGTCCGCTGGAGGCAGCGCTACGGGAAGCAGGCCACCTTCCAGAGCTTGCAAAGGGGCCTCCAGGCTGTGGAGGGGGACCTCTCAGTACTGCAGCACATGCTGGAATGATGGTGCCTCTATCAACCCTCTGGGAAGTGTGTCCCCAAGTCACGTGCCCTGGGCAGGTAGTCTTTTTGTGTGTGTGTGTGTATGTGATTTCTTTTTAATGATCCTTAGATGAAAGGAGAAAATAGGATTTCCACATTACCTAAAAGGCTGGATTGCTCAGATCTTCAGATCTCCCACACTGGCATGACAATTCATTGTTTTTAATTGCTCAAAGACTGCATTGTCTTAATTGTTCAGGTTTTAATTCTGTGGTTACCTTTTAATAGACTGGCAAAACATTGTGGCTCCAAAGCTATGCTGTGTTATCACATTACATGCAGGTGTCCTTCCTATACATAGATCATCTGCTTTTGCGTTGCCTGGGAACTGAACTGTGGACTTTGCTGTTTATAATGATGATTATAATAAAAAGTGAATTACTATATATAATGTGGCCCTTTCATGAGAAAGTGTTGTTTGTTTTTTCCTCGTTCTTGTATTGCATAGATTAAGAGTGTAAATTTACAGAAGTTGTTTCTTTGGAACAGAATCGATAGCAACAGGAAAATGGCTACTTTCTTCATTCAAGATAAATAGCTCTGGCAGGGTGTCTGCATTAAATTTAAGTCACTAAAGCCTCCTGCAAAGACCAGTTCAAGTACCAGCATGTATGCCTGAGCCCTTCATCTTTAAAAGATTGCTCAAGAAAATCCTGTACCATTTATTTAAAGGATTTAGTCCAGGGACAGAAGGAGGTGTAGTCTTCCCACTGAAGCCCTGATGATTGAAGTGTTATGCTCTTAAGGAGTACGATTTAGACTTCTGTCCTTTTACTAAAAACATGTTGTCAAATGCTTTACTGTTTCAAGGCTTTTCATATATGGGATCTCATTTGGACCTCACAAAGATCCTTTGAAGCAGTTGGGCAAGAGAGGTGAGCCGCCCTCTGCGGGGAGATTAAGTGATTAGCCTGGTGACTGAGCTAGAATGTGTGCTTTGGAGCACTGTTCCCGTGTGTCCTTTGCAATCCTTTGCAACTACTCACACGGCTTCTCCTCTCTCATTCATGCTCATTGAGGAAACTGAGTCCTGCCTTCTGCCGGCTAGCAGCATCGCCTGGGATAAGTTACTTCACTTCTCTCAGCCTCTCAGTTTCCTCCTTTGTAAAATGAGGAAATGATTGTCCCCACCTCCAAGATGTTTGGGATGATGAAAGGAATATTGCTGCCTGGTCCATAGTCACCTCTTGGGAACCTGCTGCTGTGGCTGACCCCGGGTGCGGTTCACAGACAAAGCTGCATGGTGGCTAAAGCTGAGCCACTGTAGGAAGTGCTACCCCTGCTTCTTGCTAAGCTTTAAAACGTGATGTGATTTTATTAACTCTACAATGGGTCCACTCAAGAGAGGCACAGGTGAACATCCCAGTTTGTGATCTGAGCTTCTCAATAATCAGAGAATCCATTGCTTAATCCTAATCTAACTCAGGATGTTTCAAAGGGAAACAGTTGTACTTTTTATGTCTCTCCATTCTGAGTTCAAAGTGCATAGAGTAGTAGACTTGAACATGAAGTGGATGCTCAAAATGATGACAGTGGCGTGTTGATAACATCCTTTTGGATGTCTGACAACCAAATTCCCTTTACTAAAGAAGGTCAGTTATTTCATAGTTCAACAAACAGTTCAGAAGAATGGTCTACTGGTTTAATTAGCTCTAATTTTCCATTTTGTAGCCTAGCCATTAATTCATTATCTTGTAAAAATTCTCATACGTTTGGCCCCATCACTGCATCCAGTGATAGACTGTACTTCTATGGTATCTTCAATAAACTGCTTGTCATTTTGAACCATGGACTGGTTATGTTGTTGCTATTTATCCCCCTGAGTTTGCTAACAGAGAGTTGCTTTGGCATTCGCTCACACCAGATTTATATATGAGAGAGTATAGCTGGGCTCTGTTGTGTCTGACTAGATGGCAGTTTAGAAGTGGTCAGATGATTAGCTAAGTCATGTTCCTGCCATTTGCAAGGAGTCTGTCATATACAAAGACACTGCTCTGTGAGCAGTGAAAAACAAGTCATGACAAAGTTCCCCAAGGTGGGCTGCTGGGACCATTAGAGAGCTCTGACTGGCTGCCCTTCATGAGCAGGGTGTCTCCAATGTCACCTGGCAGCTGCACCTGTGTGGGCCTGCTCACATTATTGCAGAAGATTTGCAGAATGGAAGAACAGAACATCCAGATCACAGCCTCATCTCTACCTCTGGCAGCAAAGAGTGACGAAATGACATCAATGACAACTACCTCCCAAGAGAATCAGGTAGGCATTGTGCTGGCAAGGAGTCCATGTGGTTTTGCATGGAAGAAGACTCTACAATTCCAGAGGATGCCTACTCCCAATAATATCCTGAATGAGTTCAGTGGTGTGGCCCAGCATTTGCAGACACTGATTAAAAAAAAGTCTTGCTCCCATTTGGTTTGATGTATGTGTTTATTTGTACATATTCACGTGTATGTGCATATATGAATATGTCCCCAAAGTTTTATTTTCCCATTTCCTCTAATTCCTTTTTTAAAAATTGGGGACACTATTACATATGTTCCCTATTTCCCCCATGCTTTTCTCCCCTCCACACGGCCCATGCCCCACCCCAGGCCTTCAGTACATTGTTGTCCTTGTCCATTGATCTATGCATATATGCATATACTAGAGGCCTGGTGCATGAAATTTGTGCACTGGGGGGGGGGGAGGGGGATGTCCCTCAGCCCAGCCTGCACCCTCTCCAATCACTGTGGGATTGGGCCTAAACCGGCAGTTGGACATCCCTCTCACAATCCGGGACTGCTGGCTCCCAACTGCTCACCTGCCTGCCAGCCTGATCACCCCCTAAGCACTCCCTGCCAGCCTGATTGATGCCTAACTACTCCCCTGCCGGCCTGATTACCTCCAACTGCCCTCCTCTGTAGGCCTGGTCCCCCTAACTGCCCTCCCCTGCTGGCCCAGTCACCCCTAACTACCTTCCCCTGTCAGCCATTTTGTGGTGGCCATCTTTGACCACATGGAGGCGGCCATCTTGTGCAAAGGTCAATTTGCATATTACCTCTTTATTATATAGGATATTCTTTGGCTAATCTATGTTAGTCCACCCATCCCCTCCCCTCTGAGATCTGTCAGTCTATTTCATGCATCCATGCATCCATGTCTATGGCCCTATTTTGTTCATCAGTTTATTTTGTTCATTAGTGAGATCCTATGGTATTTATTTTTCTCTGACTGGCTTATTTCATTTAGCATCATAATCTCCAAGTCCATACACTGTTGCAAAGGGTAAGAGATCCTTCTTTTTTACAGCTGCATAGTATTCCATTGTATAAATATACCACAGCTTTTTTATCCACTCATCTACAGGTGGGCGCTTGGGCTGTTTCCAGATCTTAGCTATTATAAACAACACTGCTATGAACATAGAGGTGAATATATTCTTTCCGGTTGGTGTTTCATGATTCTTAGGATATATTCCCAGAAGTGGGCTTGCTGGGTCAAAAAGCAGTTCCATTTTTAATTTTTTGAGGGAAAATATTGTTTTCCATAGTGGCTGCACCAGTCTGTATTCCCACCAGCAGTGCACAAGGGTTACCTTTTCTCAACATCCTCCCCAGGACTTGCTGTTTATTGATTTATTTGATAGTAGCCATTTTGGCAGGTGTGAGGTGATAGATACCTCACTGATGATTAGTGACATTGAGCATTTTTTCATATGTCTATTGGCAACCTGTATATCTTCTTTGGAGGAGTGTTTATTCAGATCCTTTGTTCATTTTTTAATTGGGTTGTTGTTTGTCTTCCTGGTGCAGATTGTATAAGTTCTTTATATATTTTGTAAATTAACCCTTTATCAGCTGTATCATTGGCAAATATATTCTCCCACACTATGGATTTCCTTTTCATTTTATCGATGCTATCTTTGCTGTGCAGAAGGTTTTTAGTTTGATGTGGTTCCATTTGTTTAATTTTTTCTTTGTTTCTGTTACCCTAGAAGATATATCAGCAAAAATATTGCTATGCAAGATGTCTGAGATTTTGTTGCCTATGTTTTCCTCTAGGATTTTTATGGTTTCATGTGGGGAAGCATGGGACTTAGTTAGAATGTCTAACTAAGGAGTAACGAGGATTCTCTGAAAGGTTGGGGGCCTCTGGAGGGACCTACTGAAGGCAGCAGCCCCTACCTTGACTTTTCCAAACAAGTCTGATCCCCTGGGTGTTTTGTTAGAATCTCCATGTTTGGTCTTTAGACACAACCTTGTAGAAGCATGTGATTTCTCAAGGATGCTTACCCTGCTGATTGTATCTAGAAGTTAATTTTAGTTCAAACTGTTATGGCAATAAAAGCCAAAAAAGGCAGGTGAACAGGGCTACTTGGTGGCGATAGCCAAGTAGTTCCTCAGCCCTCTCTTTCACAGAAACATGTATCAGAGCAATCTGTTCATCCATCATTCAGGGTCTTCCAGTCAGCCCTGGCAAAGTGGTGCCCCGTGTAAGGAACCAGGAATGCAACGAAATACAAAGGAACCCTCGAAAACGAAAAGTAAGACAATAAAAGTAACTGTGCAATGAGTCATTGGAGCCCACTTGAATTTCCAAGTTCGAGGGAATTGTTTCTCAGTTAAGGAATTCACTATCTCTGTTATGCTTCTTAAGAATGTGAGTATGTTTTCCATTAGAAAAATAAGCTTATTTCTGAAAGTAAGGAAACAAAGATTTTCCCTGTATTTGCCTAGGAAGCAAAGGTTTTATATATATTACTAAAATAATTATATTATGTTCATCAGAAAGTTGATTACTTTAAATGAATAGATTTATACTGTTTAATAATAATAATGATAATCCTATATAATAAAAGCCTAATATGCTAAGTGTCCTGTCATCCATTCAACCAATCAAAGCATAATATGCTAATACTAGAAGCCCGGTGCACGAAATTCGTGCACGGCGGGGGGTTGTCCCTCAGCCCAGCCTGTACCCTCTCCAATCTGGGACTCCTGGAGGGATGTCCAACTGCCCGTTTTGGCCCGATCCTTATGGGATCGGGCCTAAACGGGCAGTCGGACATCCCTCTCACAATCCAGGACTGCTGGCTCCCAACTGCTTGCCTGCCTGCCTTCCTGATTGCCCCTAACCGCTTCTGCCTGCCAGCCTGATCACCCCATAACCACTCCGCTGCCAGCCTGGTTGATGCTTAACTGCTCCCCTGCCAGCCTGATTGCCCCTCTCGCAATCTGGGCTGAGGGACCCCCCCCAAGTTTGCAAATTTCATGTTTTAGTAATTTCTAGTAATCCTATCTAATAAAAGTAATATGCAAATTGACCTTACCTCCACTACACCCACAAGCCACGCCCACCAGCCAATTAGGAGCGAGTATGCAAGTTAACCCAACCAAGATGGCTGCGGCCACGGAGCAAGCAGGAGGCTTGGGTTTCCCTGGTGATGGAGGAAGCCAAGCTTTCCGCACACCCTGGACTTCACTCAAGGCTACAAAGTTTCAATTATAGAAGATAAATAAATCCCAACAAAAATGGCTGCGGCCACGGAGCGAGCAGAAGGCTTGGGTTTTGCCAGCAATAGAGGAAGCCAAGCTGTCTGCACACTCTGGACTCCACTCAAGGCTACAAAGTCAATTATAGAAGATAAATAAATCCCAGATACCAGGGCCTCTGCTTGGGTCGCTGGGGGGCATGGCCAGCCTGCAAACCACCACAGGCCTCTCACCCAGGCCGCCCCACGCCCCAAGGGAACCCCCACCCTGATCCGGACACCCTTCAGGGCAAACCAGCTGCCCCCCCCCCCCATGCACCAGGCCTCTATCCTATCTAATAAAAGAGTAATATGCAAATTGACCATCACTCCAACACACAAGATGGCTGCCCCCATGTGGTCAAAGATGGCTGCCCCCATGTGGACACAATATGGCCACCACAAGATGGGCGGTTGGGAGGGCAGTTGGGAGGCCTGCAAGGGAGGGAAGTTGGGGGCAATCAAGCCTGCAGGGGAAGGCAGTTAGGGTTGACCAGGCTGGCAGAAGAGGGAAGTTGGGGGCAACCGGGCCTCCAGGGAAGGGCAGTTGGGGGGGACCTAGGCCTGCAGGGGAGGTTAGTTAGGGGTGACCAGGCCTGCAGTGGAGGGCAATTAGGAGCAAACAGGCTGGCAGGGGAGCAGTTAGGCATCAATCAGGCTGGCAGGGGAGTGGTTAGGGGATGATCGGGCTGGCAGGCAGAAGCGGTTAGGGGCAATCAGAAAGGCAGGCAGGCAAGCAGTTGGGAGCCAGCAGTCCTGGATTATGAGAGGGATGTCTGACTGCCCGTTTAGGCCCGATCCTACCGGGATCGGGCCTAAATGGGCAGTCGGACATCCCTTGAGGGGTCCCAGATTGGAGAGGGTGCAGGCTGGGCTGAGAGACACCCCCCCAGTGCAAGAATTTCGTGCACCGGGCCTCTAGCTGTGTTAATAAAAAGCAAGAGGTCCTGAGACAAAGAGAACTTGGTTTCTTCAGCCAAGCTCCTCTGCCCCTCCCCCCCCCAATACCTTTCAAAATTATGTTTCATCTCTGGACTCTTATTTAATTTATGCACAGCCCCTTCTCCAGGTTTCCTGAACCCTTCTAGATGCCTTATCAAGACCACCGGTGTTCCTCTTGTAGTTTTTGCCCATTGAGTATGAGACTGGCTATAGTTTTGCCATATTATTATGTTGAAGTATGATCCCTCTATTCCCACTTTGCTGAGAGCCTTTATCATAAATGGGTGCTGGATTTTATCAAATGCTTTTCTGCATCTATTGATATGATCATATGATTTTTATCCTTCATTTAGTGATGTATTACATTTATTTATTTGTGAATATTGTACCAACCTTGTATCCCTGGAATAAATCCTACTCAGTCATGGTTATGATCTTTTTAATATATTTCTGGATCTGATTTGCTAATATTTTGTTGAGAATTTTAGCATCTATGTTCATCAGGAATATTGTCCTATAATTCTCCTTCTTTGTCGTGTCATTATCTGGTTTTGGAATTAGAATAATGCTGGCCTGCCATAGCCAGTTTAGCTCAGTGGTTAGAGTGTTGTTCTGCAGACTGAAGAGTCACAGGTTCAATTCCCAGTCAAGGGCATGTACCTTGTTTGCAGGTTTGATCCCCTGCCCCAGTCAGGACTTGTGTGGGATGCAACCAATTGATGTGTCTCTCTCACGTTGATGTTTCTATCTCTCCTTCCTTATTCTTTTGTTGGATCAATCCCCTCCCCTCATCCCTCCCTTCTATTCTCTCTGAAAATCAATGGAAAACTATCCTTAGGTGAGGATTTAAAAAAAAATGCTGGGCTCATAAAAAGAGCTTGGAAGTTTTCCCTCCCCTTGAATTTTTTGGAATAGTTTGAGGATGATAGGTGGTAGTTCTTCCTTGAATGTTTGGTAAAATTCTCCTGTGAATCCATACAGTCAAGGACTTTTTTTGTTGGGAATTTTTTTAAATTGCTGCTTCAATTTCATTAGTTGTAATCTGTCTAATTAGATTTTCTGATTCTTCCTGATTCAGTGTTGTAAGATTGTATGTTTCTAGGAATTGTCCATTTTGCCCAGGATGTCCAATGTATTAGCATATATTGTTCATAGTATTTTCTTACAATCCTTTGTATTTTGTGATGTAAATTGTTACTTCACCTCTTTCATTTATTTTATTCATTTGGGTCCCTTCTCTTTGTTTCTTGATGAGTCTGGCCAAAAGTTCATCAATCTTGTTTATCTTTTCAAAGAACCAACTCTTGGTTTCATTGATCTTTTATATTATTTTTGTTGTTTAATAATGTGCTATTTAGTCTCCACGCGTTTGAATGTTTTTGAGGTTTTTTTTTATTGTAGTTGATTTCTAGTTTCATGCCATTGTGACCTGAGAAGATGTTCGATATGATTTTTATCTTCTTGAATTTGTTAAGACTTATTTTATATCCTAACATGTGGTCTATCTTTGAGGATGTTTCATGTGCACTTGAGAAGAAAGTTTATTCTGCTGTTTTGGGATTAAATGTTCTGTAAATAAAGGTTGCTGTTTCCTTGTTGATTTTTTGTCTGGGAGATCTATCTAGTAATGTCAGTGGGGTCGTAAAGTCCCCTACTCAAACTGTATTGCTGTTGATCTCTCTCTTAAAGTCCACCATAGGTACTCCTATGTTGGGTGCATACATGTTTACTGGGGTTATATCCTTTTGTTGGATAGATCCCTTTAGTATTGTGTAGTGTCCTTTTTTGTCTCTTGTTATGGCCTTTGTTTTAAAGTTTATTTTGTCAGATATGAGTATTGCTTTCTTTTTGTTTTCATTTGCATGGAATTTGTTTTTCATCCCTTCACTTTCAGCCTGTGTGAATCTTTTGCTCTGAGGTGGATCTCTTACCAGGTATAGACAGCATCCTATCTAATAAAAGAGTAATATGCAGATTGACCATCACTCCAGCACACAAGATGGCTGCCCCCATGTAGTCAAAGATGGCTGCCCCCATGTGGACACAAGATGGCTGCCACAAGATGGCCAGCAGGGGAGGGCAGTTGGGAGGAACCAAGCCTGCAAGGGAGGGCAGTTGTGGGCGATCAGGCCAGCGAGGGAGGGCAGTTGGGAGGGACCAGGCCTGCAAGGGAGGGCAGTTGGGGGGCGATCAAGCCTGCAGGGGAGAGCAGTTAGGGGTGACCAGGCTGGCAGAGGAGGGAAGTTGAGGGCAAACAGGCTGGCAGGGGAGCAGTTAGACATCAATCAGGCTGGCAGGGGAGTGGTTAGGGGGTAATCAGGCTGGCAGGCAGAAGCAGGTAGGGGCAATCAGGAAGGCAGGCAGGCGAGCAGTTGGGAGCCAGCAGTCCTGGATTGTGAGAGGATGTCCGACTGCCCATTTAGGCCCAATCCTATTGGGATCGGGCCTAAACGGGCAGTCGGACATCCCTCCAGGGGTCCCAGATTGGAGAGGGTGCAAGCTGGGCTGAGGGACACCCCCCGCCCAGTGCACGAATTTCGTGTACTGGGCCTCTAGTGTGTGTGTGTGTGTGTGTGTGTGGTGTGTGTGTGTGTGTGTGTGTGTGTGTGTGTGTGTGTGTATATATCATGTTTTCTTATCCATTCAGCTACCCTATGTCTTATGATAGGAACATTTTACTTTTAAGGTTATTATTAACTAGAGGCCCAGTGCACGAATTGGCCCATGGATGGGGTCCCTTGGCGTGGCCTGCGGGGATTGGACCGAAACCGGCAGTCCAGTGCTGCCTGCCGCTCCTGCCTGCCCCTTTCGCTCATCCCGACCCCACTGTGCCTGCCATAGGCTCGTGCCCAGTCAGTTCTGATCAGGACTGGCCCGGGATCTGGATCCTTCTGGCTGACATTCACGCCAGAGCCACCTGGTGACCGCTTTTATATCATTTCTTCCGTGCGGAGCGTCGAGGGAGGGGAAGCGGCAGTGCCTGAGGCCGGCTTCCAGGAGGCCAATGGTGCTGTCAGGATTGTGCCAGCGACACGGGTCTGTCGGTGCCTGGCTCGTTCTCCGAAGAGTGGACCTCCAGGACTACTGAAGGGCTGGTGGGCCGCTGGGATGGGTTGGTCAGCTGAGTGGTACTCCCACTGTGGGAGCACACTGACCACCAGGGGGAAGCTCCTGCATTGAGTGTCTGCCCCCTGGTGGTCAGTGCATGTCATAGTGACCAGTTGACCGGTTGTTCAGTTGTTTGGTCGTCTGGTCTCTTAGGCTTTTATATATATAGATAGGTACTTATTTATTGCCACCCCCTTTTTTTTTTTTTTGGTAAATCCTCACCAGAGAATATTTTTCCGTTGACTTTTAGAGAGAGTGAAAGGGGGAGGAGGAGGAGGAGGAGGAGAGAGAGAGAGAGAAAGAGAGAGAGAGAGAAACATCAATGTAAGAGAGATACATCAATTGGTTGCCTCCCATACAGGCCTTGACCAGCCCGGGGATTGAGCCTGCAACCTAGGTACATGCATTTGACTGGAATTGAACCCAGGACTCTTCACTCTGAAGGCCTATGCTCAAACTGGCTAGGGCTTATTGCCATTTTTATTCTTTCTGCCTATGTTTCTCTCTATATAGTTTTTATTATTATTACATCAGTCCCTTTACATTTCTTGCAATGCTGGTTTGGTGGTAATGAACTCCTTTAGCTATTTTTTTTGTCTGGGAAGCTCTTTATTTCACCTTCAATTTTAAATGATAGAGTAGTCTTGGTTTCAGATCCCTGCTTTTCGTTACTTTGAGTACTTCATGCCATTCCCTTCAGACCTGTAGTGTCTCTGTTGAGAAATCAGCTGACAGCCTTATGGGAACAGCCTTAGGGGAACGGCCTTCTCACAGCACCTGTCTCTCTTGTGCTGCTTTTAAGATTCTGTCTTTGTGTTTAACATGTGTTATTCTAATTATGATGTGTCTTGGTGTAGGTCTCTTAGGGTTCATCTTCACTGGGACTCTCAGTGCTTCCAAAACTTGTGTGACTTTTTCTACGCCCGGTTAGGGAAGTTTTCTGTCATTATTTCTTCAAACAGGTTCTCTTCCCCTTGATCACTTTCTTCTTCTGGTACCCTTATGTTGTGGATGTTGTTATGTTTCCTGTTCATATTATATTACTTTAACATTATTCTTTCAAATTATTCCAGCTATTCTGTAGTCACCTTGAATCTGCCCCCAAACTTTTAATTTTAATTTTTGGTTAATCCTCACCTGAGGATATTTTTTTCCCACTGATTTTTAGAGAGAGTGTAAGGGAGAAGGGGGAGAGAGAGAAACTTCTATGTAAGAGAGACACATCAATTGGTTGCCTTCTACACACGATCTGACCCAGGCTGGAGATCAAACCTGCAACTCAGGTAGATGCCCTTGACTGGGAATCAAACCCTCCAATCTTTGGTCTATTGGCCAATGCTCTATCCACTGAGCAACACTGGCCAGGGCTGCCCTCAAACTTTTAAAAAACCATAACTTTCATTAAATTATCTCACTGCAGAAATAGTACTATAGCAGTTTGAAAAAAATACCAATAAGCAAGAAGAAAAAAGTAAGAATTACCCCTCTCCCATCTTCCAAAGATAATCACTGATAAAGCCCAATTTTGGTCTCTATCCTCCAGTTATTTTCTATGCCTGCATATTCTTTTTATAACAAAATTTTATTGTATTGTACATGCTGTTTTATAATTGGCTTCTTTTAGTTAACATATCTTTTCACCTCAGTTAAGATTTTTCTATACCAGTGATAGTCATCGTCCTTTGTGTTTGGAGAACTCTTTTAAGTCCTATAAGTTTTGGCAGCATGTTTAAGAAATCAAAAGACACTAGCTGCTAAGTATAACAAAGGCTTTCACCGTTAAATCATGTTTGCCTGATCCCCCTTTAAAACCTGTCATCACTTGAGTAGAGCTTTTTACTGCCCCCATTGTGCACTCTTTATCTTCAAAAAGCAAAGTTGAGCATATTCTTCTAAATATTCTGGGCTTTTCTGAGCATTTTAGCTCTTCCTTACAGCAAGATGCCCACTGCGTTGCACTGCATAATCCACTCAGCTCAGTATTCTGATCCTATGAGAGCATGTATTCTGGGAGCAGTAAAATCATGCCTATCGATCCAGATTTGGGGCACATAGATTTGATAGATCTGTGTGTGGCTGCCATTCTACACCATTGTTTTTAGTGGTACCTTTCTAGTATCTGCATGTGTTATTACTTGTTAACCACTTCCCTAGCACATTACATGGATCTTTAGGTGCTCTGCTTTTTCACAATTAGAAAGTCATGTAAAAGAAACCCTTGTTAAATCTTTACATTCACCAGAGGTTATAGTGAACTGGATTCCTCTTTTGTTCAGCTCAAAACATATTTATATTTTGTTATCAACCTAGCTGGTTTGGTTCAGTGGAGAGAGCCTTGGTCTGTGGACTGAAGGGTCCCAGGTTCAATTCTGGTCAAGGGCACATGCCTGGGTTGCAGGCTCAATCCCCAGTAGGGGACATGCAGGCAGCCAATCAATGGTTCTCTCTCATCATTGATGTTTCTATCTCTCTCTCTCCCTCTCCCTTTCTCTCTGAAATCAATATATATATTAGTATGTGTGTGCTTGTGTGTATACATATATATACATATATATATATGTGTATATATACACATATATCCTACCTAATAAAATAGTAATATGCAAATTGACCGCACCTTCACTACGCCCAAGCCACGCCCACCAGCCAATCAGAACGAGTATGCAAATTACCCAACAAAGATGGTGGTTAATTTGCATACACTGAGGGAGGGAGGAGTGAAGACTGAAGACAACTTAGAAGGAAGAGGGAGGAAAAGTGGAAAGCAAGGTGGCTGCCAGAGGGAAAGCCCGGGTGGGGCGGGGCGGAGCAGGGGCGGAGCGGGCCGGGCGGCAGCGGCACGTGGGTGCAGGCGCGGCGGAAGCAACGGCAGCAGTGCACGCCTCGGCAGCGGCCGCTTGCAGGATTCTTCCTGCAAATGGGCTACTAGTATATACATATATATATATATATATATATAAATTTTTGTTATCAGTTAGCTTTTATTATAGAGCAACCACCCCAACATGTACTAGTATTGGCTTAAAACTTAGCTCACAATCTCACAATCCTGGGAGCTGGCTGGACTGCTCTGCTCTGGGGTGACTCAGCTGAACCCTCTTGGGCTCCCTTGAATCTGAGGTGGGATGGCTGAGGCTGGTGCTTTAGATGGCTTTACTGGCTTGTGTGGCAAGTGGCATGTTGCTGCCTGGGGCAACAGAGATATCTGGGTCACACACCTCTACTCAAAGTTTGCCCCACTTTTTTCACTGCTGTGGTGGGGACAGGGCTCCCATAGGCAGCAAGAAGTCAAGCTCCAGCCAAGACCAGTTTGGCTCAGTGGATAGAGCGTTGGCCTGCGGACTCAAGGGTCCCGGGTTCGATTCCGGTCAAGGGCATGTACCTTGGTTGCGGGCACATCCTCAGTAGGGGGTATGCAAGAGGCGGCTGATCGATGTTTCTCTCTCATCGATGTTTCTAACTCTCTATCCCTCTCTCTTCCTCTCTGTAAAAAATCAATAAAATATATTAAAAAAAAAAACAAGAAGTCAAGCTCCAGTGTACAGGCAAATTTTAACCCTTTGCACTCGCTTGCTTTTTTCTCGATTCCTTTATTCTACTCGGGATTTAATTCTTTAAATACCCCAGATTTTACAAAGCGCGGCAGTAGAATAAAAAACTGGAGTTTCTTTTCATACAAACTTATTTATTTGGATTTTTTTATATTTCAAATTATTGATACATTCAAAGAGTATAAAAAGAGCTGCTACCGATGCTAACCGTGTCGAGTCACACTCGACATCCGAGTGCAAAGGTTAAGCCTCTGTTTGCATCCTTTTTACTCATATCCTGTTGGCTAAAGTGGATCCCAAGGCCAGCCCAGAGTCAGCTTGACCCAAGGGCTTGGAGAGAGGGAGAGGAATAACTTGGGTCCATTTTTTGCAATCTACCACAGCCAATATTTGAAAATTGAAATTTCTGGGCTCATTGAAAAACAAAGTTTGGCTAATCTGGATCCCCCTCATCACATTGCAGTCATGGGCAGGCCCATCCCAGCATGACATCTGCAGAATGCAGCCCCTCACCCGCTCCTCCGCCTGATGCATTTCCTGCTCAGCCCCCCACGCATAGACATTTGTACCTCTAGGCATACAGCCTTGAAGAGTCTTAGCATAAACTTGAAGTGGAATCGCCCACTTTAAAGTCACATATACTTTAAAAACATTTTTGAAAGTTATTTTAAAAACTACTTTTACTTGAGCAAAATATAGGAGGCTGGTTTTAAATGCCATTTAGTTCCACCAGATTTCAGTAGCCCACTGTGGACACACACACCAACACAACTGAGGCAGTAGAATGAGTTTGTCTTCATACCTTTCTTTGGGCAATTCCACAGCAGCAGTAGTTTTGGAAAGAGACTCCCTCATCTACTTATTCAGAAGACACTTACTGAGAAGCTACTGTCAGCCAGTCACTCTGCTAAGTGGGGAGGCAAATGTGACCAGTAAATACACAGTCCCAGTCCTCCAGGAACACATTGCTTGGCCAGGGAGTCTGACATGGCTCTCTAATCACCACATAGTGCAGTGCGGTCTATGCCTGTGGACTGAGTCAAGCCATAGGAACGTAGAAGAGAAGGGATTTATTCTGCCTTCTTCAGCGGTGGGAAGCATATGGAATACTCATACACCCTCCCTCACTTGGGCAAGTTACCCATCTTTCTCTCCTAAGTTCTTCAAATGTAAAATGCATACAATAACAGTACCCACCTGTGGTTACAGTGAGGAGCCTATGAGATCAAAGTTTAGAACAGTGCTTGGCACAGAAAAATGTTTTGCTAACTTGTTGAGTTGAATTATTTTAGCTATCAGAATTTCTCTCATATTCTTCCCCCTGCCTGGGTCCTGCGAAGTGTGGGCATCAGAATCACTTCTCTGTTCTATCAGTTGTGGTATAGAAATATGAAGTACATGGTCCTTCAGTACTTTTACCAGGACTTTAAAGATAAGGAATATGAACTGGTAAACACACTTCAGAGCATATTCAGAATTGGGATAGAATTCCGATCTAGCATTTGACTATCCTACCTAATAAAACAGTAATATGCAAATTGACCACACCTTCGCTACACCCAAGCCACACCCACCAGCAAAAGCCACGCCCACCAGCCAATCAGGGCAAGTATGCAAATTACCCAACAAAGATGGCGGTTAATTTGCATACACTGAGGGAGGGAGGAGTGAAGACTGAAGACAACTTAGAAGGAAGAGGGAGGAAAAGCGGAAAGCCCGGGCAGGGTGGGGCGGGACGGAGCGGGGCGGGCCGCAGCGGTGCGCGGGTGCAGGCGCGGCGGCCGCAAAGGCGGTGGCAGCTGGCTGCGCACGCGGCCGAAGCGGCCGCTTGCAGGATTCTTCCTGCAAATGGGCTACTAGTCATCAAATAAAATTTTCTACAGTCATTGAACAAATTCTTGCTGATCACAAAACAATCAGCAGACTACCAATTTGTGTGAACTACCAGAGATAAAAAAAGACTCTGTCTTAAATGTTTTTTTTTTAATTGATTTTTTAGAGAGAAAGAGAGAGAGGAAGGGAGAGGGGAAGAGAGAGAAACATCAGTCAACTGCCTCCTGCCTGCCCACTACTGAGGATCAAGCCCACAACCCGGCATGTGCCCTGATCTGGAATCGAACCTGTGACCTCTAGATGCATGGGATGACACTCAACCAACTGAACCACACTGGCCAGGGTGACATAGTCTCTTCCTATAGGATACTAGCCTATTGGGGCAACAAACAACAGCCAGCAATTATGATGCTTTTGGCCAGCACAGAGGAGGGAGCAATTAAGTTGGTCTCAGAGAAGGTGACACTAACTGAGCTTTGTAAGTTCTACCCAAGTTAGTATCTTGGTCCCTTTGGGGGACATTAATGCATATGGACATCAGAATTCCACTTAATATATTTGACATCCAATTTGACAAATGGCACTTCTTGCTGTGGTTGTACAAGGTGCCTCCAAGATACTGCCTCAAAGCAATTTAGAAACTCAGAGAATCTATTTGATAGACTAAGTGGCCAATATTATCCCACTAGCGTTCCCATTGCAGGAAAAATCCTGCAATAGGGCTTCCTGCTGCACTCTACCCAGCCCTGCCTGCTCTCCTCCCTTGTCCCCCGCCCCGCGTTTTCCGCATTCTCCACCAGCCCCCCTGCTTTTCTAACTTCTCCGCCAGCCCGCTCTCCTTCCTTCTCCCCTGGCCCCGCCTCCGCTCCTCCCTTCTCCCCCGCCCCGCCTTCTCCGCCAGCCCGCTCTCCTTCCTTCTCCCCTGGCCCCGCCTCCGCTCCTCCCTTCTCCCCCGGCCCCGCCTCCGCTCCTCCCTTCTCCCCCAGCCCCGCCTCTGCTCCTCCCTTCTCCCCCGGCCCCGCCCCTTCTCCCCCGGCCCCGCCTGCTCAACTTCCTTCTCCTGCGGCCCCGCCTCCGCTCCTCCCTTCTCCTCCCCCCAGGCTTGCTTGCTTCTCTGCAGCTTTGCTCCCTTCTGCAGCTCTTGGCTTCTTTCTACGCTGTCTTGATATGCAAATTAGCCGCCATCTTTGTTGGGGTAATTTGCATATTTGTCCTGATTGGTTGGTGGGCGTGGCTTGGTTGGTGGGCGTGGCTTGGGCGTAGCGAAGGTGCGGTCAATTTGCATATTTGTCTATTATTAGATAGGATTCTATACATCAAGACAGCAATGACATTGAGAAGCATGTGGTTCATTCCTTCACAATGGAATCAGATCAGGTGTCGGATTTTAGATATCAGGAATATTTTGGAGTTCTTTGTGTCATCCCTAGCTCTTAGTTCTCCCTCCAATAGCCCCACAGATTAAAATTGGATGTTGTTGGCATATAGGGAATGTTTTTAATGAAATAATTGCCTGTTTATTTCTTGGAACTGTAAACAGCTTAAAATAACAGGGATGTCTATCTTGTTGGCATTTACTGTTTATATTGGAAAATTAAGGTCTTACAAAGACACAGTTCAGTGAACCAATTAAGTCTTGTTTGTTGAACTTATGCAAAATATATGGCAATAATTCTGAAAGCTACTATTAATTAAAAAAATAGACCATGAAATCCAGACTTGAGTACTTAAAAAGAAAAAGACCAGACCCAACTTCTTCATAATACTACATGTTTCCACTTCATTTTCAAGTTTCAGCTCTAGCCAGTGCTATTTTGGGTGTCAAATTATATTCTTAATAAATGAAGAATATTTATGAAAAATATTTGCAATGGTCTAAATGTTTGTGTCCTCCTAAAATTCATATGTTGAAATCCTAACCCCTAAAGATGAAGGTATTAGGAGGTGGGGCCTTTGGGGGTTGATCAGGTCATAAGGCGGAGCCCTCATGAAGACCCCATAGAGCCCCTTCTACTATGTGAGGACACAGCAGGCATATTCAGCTATGCAGCAGAAGAGGGCCTTCACCAGAACATGACCATGCTGGTGCCTTGATCTTGAATAGCCTCCAGGACTGCGAACAGTTTTTGTTGGTTATAGGATACCCAGTCTGTGGTATTGTGTTACAGCAGCCCAAACACCCTAAGACACTACCAATGGGTTAGATTTGATCAAGTAATTATTAGTCTTTCTCTTGGTGGCATATAACCTCCTTCTTGTCAGCTTCTAGGAGATGAATTGATTTAATCAGGACTTTGCAGATTCAAGGTCTTTGGTAGGCCTATTGGCTCATTTGCTAGTCCTAGGAGAAGACCGAGTACCTACAAATCACTGGTGGTGAACTTGGTGCTCCTGCTTGTGTTATGACCAAGGAGAGGGAGATCTGTCTAGGGAATATTTATTTGAAGGCCCAAGATACTAGTTAGTGGTTCTTATCCTTTCAGGGGGTATGTATCGCTTTAATAATGTGAAAAGATTGTGGAAACATTCTTTAGAAAAATGTACATGCACAGACACACACACACACACACACACACACACACACACACACACACAAAACATTTGGTATATAATCTTTAGAGGATTCCCAGTACACCTGAATCCAATTCACTCACCCCAAGAAAGCTGTCTGTAGATTATAAATGGACCCCTGGTATCAGACTTCACTGACATCTGGGCTTGACTGGTCATTTTTTTATTCTGTAGAGTATTTGGAGTTCTTGTGTGTCTAACAGACTGGAGCTAAGTGTTTCTGTTGGATTGCACTAGGATGTAACTCCTGATATAAAGAGCTCACTAGGTATTGGAATAAAGGTGAAACCCTTACACCCTGATCTTTATATGGCTGGTCACAAATCTTCTGCCCTATGGGAGGGCAGGCAAGGGCCCCTCCTATACCCACTTCTTAGAAAGGTAAGAGCTCATAGACATACAATGTATGACAATCTCTAGCTTCTAGGAGTATCCTGCCTCCACCCCATCTCTTTAGAACCAGGGACCCTAGACTGGAATGGACTAAAACTTTTGTGCCTAGTATATTGGGGATAATTGATTTCAGGAGAAATTATATAGGACTGTATCTACTTTATATACTGGGAAATTATCTCCCACAGTCCCCTTTAATATATATATATATATATATATATATATATATATATATATATATATAGTCCCCTTTAATATATATTGATTTCAGAGAGAAAGGCAGAGGGAAAGAGAGATAGAAACATCAATGATGAGAGAGAATCATTGACCGGCTGCCTCCTGCATGCCCCCTACTGGGGATTGAGCCTGCAACCCGGACATGTGCTCTGGACCAGAATCGAAACCGGGACCCTTCAGTCCACAGGCCGACACTCTATACACTGAGCCAAACTGGCCAAGACTCCAACAGTCCCTTTTTGTCCACCCATCTGCTTGAATCAAATTTCTGTCAGCCTCTGAAAGTGGTATTTATTTCCTTCTCTGAAACTGAGCTCCACACTGGCTTTCTGCTGAGGGAGTGCAGCCTTTGGTTGTCTGTTGTTTATTAGCAAGAGTTCTTTTGTCACTGTTGTTAATGCATATTTTCCAATAGACATTATCTTTGAGGCTAAAAATAAACCCATCAGCACCAGTCCCCTCTTTATGAAAGTGTGAAAGACAAAATACACCAGTCAATTATGGATATAATTTTATTCAGGCTGTTGCAGTAGGGAGAACATTTATGAATGGGAAATGTCTTAAAGAAAAGGAAGGAAGCCAGAGTTTTATAGAAGCAGGTAAACAAGGGTGTCATCCACAAGTCTTATGGGAATCATGAGGAAGTATGGAGGTGGATCTTATCTCAGAACATGGGAAGGCTGGGCTATCCTTTGTGGTTGGTGGTTAGCTGTTTCTTGGAATACAAAAGGGTGAAGGAATTTCTTAACCAAATCTGCTTTCAGGGAGCACAGGGCTCAGATAAAATTTAACATTGTCACATTGAAAGAAGTTGTTTTTGTAAGGTTCCGTATGAGATAACAACAACAACAACAAAATTCTGATATCTTGACTGAACCATAAAAGACACAAACTATCTCTTCATTTAATGTAGATAAAGAAAAAACAAATGGCCCTAGCTGGTTTGGCTCAGTGGATAGAGTGTTGGCCTGCAGACTAAAGGGTCCCCACCCTGTTCGATTCCAGTCAAGGACACATGCCTGGGCTGTGGGCTTGATCCCCAGTGTGGGGCATGCAGAAGGCAGCTGATCAATGATTCTCTCTCATCATTGATGTTTCTATTTCTCTCCCTCTCTGAAATCAATAAAAATATATTTTTAAAAAAAGAAAAACAAATGGCTTATATGACTAAAGCTTAAGAAAAGAAAAAAAAACAAAAACAAAGCTATTATGTCTCTCCCTCTCCTTTCCTCTCTGAAATAAAACAATAAATATTTTAAAAAATGAAATGAAACTATTATGACTTTCCTAGAAAACTAGAGAAACTGTGGAACAATTTTCCATTTGGGCCCATCATAGAAACTCTGTGACTTACAGAAATTATATTTTTAAAAATTTATTTATTTATTTATTTTTAAATCTTTATTGTTCAGATTATTACAGATGTTCCTCTCTCCCAACCCCCCCGTAGCTCCCTCCAGTTCCCATCCCACTCCAGGCCTCCCCCCCGCCCCCCCCCACCCCGCCACTGACCTCATCCATAGGTGTAAGCTCTTTGTCCAATCTCTTCCCACACCCCCACAACCCCTTCCCCCCCGAGAATTGTTAGTCTGCTCCCTTTCCATGCCCCTGATTCTATTACATTCACCAGTCTGTTCTGTTCATCAGGTTTTTTATTCATTTGATTTTTAGGTTCACTTGTTGATAGATATGTATTTGTTGTCACTTTGTTGTTCATAATTTTTTATCTTTACCTTTTTCTTCTTCTTCCTCTTAGAGAATACTCTTCAGCATTTCATATAATACTTGTTTGGTGGTGATGAACTCCTTTAGGTTTTTCTTGTCTGTGAAGCTCTTTATCTGACCTTCAATTTTAAATGATAGCTTTGCTGGGTAGAGTAATCTTGGTTGTAGATCCTTGCTATTCATCACTTTGAATATTTCTTGCCACTCCCTCTGGCCTGCATAATTTCTGTTGAGAAATCAGCTGACAGTTGTATGGGTACTCCCTTGTAGGTAACTAACTGTTTTTCTCTTGCTGCTTTTAAGATTCTCTCTTTGTCTTTTGCCCTTGGCATTTTAATTATGATGTGTCTTGGTGTGGTCCTCTTTGCATTCCTCTTGTTTGGAGTTCTCTGCACTTCCTGGACTTGTAAGTCTATTTCTTTCACCAGGTAGGGGAAGTTTTCTGTCATTATTTCTTCAAATATGTTTTCAATATCTTGTTCTCTCTCTTCTTCTGGAACCCCCATAATTCGAATGTTGGTACACTTGAAGTTGTCCCAGAGGCTCCTTACACTATCTTCATATTTTTTTATTCCTTTTTCTTTTTTGCTTTTCTGGTTGGGTGTTTTTTGCTTCTTCGTATTTCAAATCTTTGACTTGATTCTTGGGATCCTCTAGTCTGCTATTGGATCTCTGTATATTATTCTTTATTTTAGTCAGTGTATGCTTAATTTCTGATTGGTCCTTTTTCATATCCTTGAGGGTCTCACTAAATTTCTCAGAGGTTTCTAGAAGATTCTTGAGTAACTTTATAACCATGGTTTTGAACTCTATTTCCAGTATTTTGCTTTCATCCATTTCTTTCATTTGTGACTTGTTTCTTTGTCTCTGCATTTTGGCTGCTTCCCTGTGTTTGTTTCTATGTACTGGATAGCTGCTAAGTGTCCTTGAGTTGATAGAATGGCCTTGTGTGTAGGTGTCCTATAGGGCCCAGTGGCTCAGCCTCCCCAGTCACCTGAGGTGGATGCTCTTGGTGCACCCCTTTGTGGGCTGTGTGCACAGTCTTGTTGTAGTTAAGCCTTGATTGCTGTTGGTATCACTGGGAGGTATTCACCTCCAGGCCAATTGGCTGTGATGACCAGCTGTGTCTACACTGGAAGATCTGTTTTGCAGGAGACACCCTTGTGGGGCAGGACTTGCTTCAGTGGGGCTTTAGTACTCACTGAGTATGCCCCTTGAGTGTGTCTCTTATGGATGTGAAGAGTTGTAATCTCGTATGGTCTCACTCTGACCACTGGGTACACTGGCTCTTGGATCTCCACGGAGGTGCAAGGTCAGCCACTGTCTGGGGCCTCCCAGCAGGAGCTATAGAGACATCTGCAGATTCCTCCTCTTTGTGTGGGGTTTGGAAGTGCCCAGGCGAGGCCCAGCTGTGAAGCAAGGCACGCTGCTGCTGCTGGGCCTTGGGCCTTCTTTTGGAAGCTCTGGGGCTCTCTGACCCAGCTGCAGTTGGACAGGTTTTAGGAGAAGAAAGGACAGGCCATTCTTATGCAAAAGCTGCTGCGCACAGCTTGGGTGGGGTTGTAAATTGGGTGGGGCAGGGTCTCTGGGAATCACAGGGCAGAGCAAACAGCAGTGGCTGCCAGTCAGCCCTGCACTGGAGAGGTCCCTGGGTCTCCGCGTCCCGGCGCAGGAACAATGATCGCTGCAAGCACCTCTGAGAGAAAGCTGCCCTTGTGTTCCTGTCCTGATGCCAGACAGTCCAGTTTCTCCCCATATGTGTCTGGGTCCCCCAGAGTCTTGCCCGGAACTGGAGTTCAGAGCAAGCGGGAGCTTGTATCTCCCTCCCGGTTAAAAGAGCAGCACATCCAGGTGCCAGCCCGTTCTATGCCTCTGCACCTCTTACCAGTCACAATGTGCTTTTTTCACCTCTCTAGTTGTGGAACTTCCACTCAGCCAGCTTTCCTGCGGTTCTGGGTGGTAGTTGTTCTGCCTTTTAGTTGCAATTTTGATGTAGTTGTGAGAGGCAGCAAGTATAGGTGTTTACCTATGCCGCCATCTTAGCAGCATACTCCAGCAATGAATTTAACATGTATTTTCTGACCACATGATATGTGCCAGGCATGGGTATAGGTACTAAAAATCCAGCAGTCAATGCAACAGTCCAAAACTTCTCCCCTCGTGGAGCTCCTTGCTGTGGAGGAAAAGAGTGTGGCAAGGGGGAGAGAGCCAGGGGAGGGAGTGGTGCGGTTTTAGGTTGGTCAGAGGAGCTTCAGTAAGAGGGTGACCTGAGAAAAAACCTGCCCCACAGAACATTCTGGTGGAGGGAAGAGTAATATGTGAAGGCCTGAGATGGGAACTTGCGAGATGTTTTCAAGGAAGAGCGAGGAGGTCAGAGTGGCTAGCGTGCCAAGTAGTAGGGCAAGTAGTAGGGGCTGAGGTCAGGAGTTGTGGGGAGCAGAGGGTGGAGGGTGTGAGGTCATTGTAATGACTTTGGCTTTTACTAAGGGTGAGATGGGAAGCTACTAGATGGTTTTCAGCAGACATACCATTGTCTAACTTATGTTTTCAAAGGACCCTCCAGCTAACGTTCAGTCCAAGAGGACCGAAGCCGGGCAACAGTGAAGAGACTGTCACACTCATCTTGAGAGGACGGGGGCTTGGATCAAGATGGTCATGGCAAGTATGGTGGATGTGAGATGTGCTGCTCAGCTCCCTTCAGGGATGAAAGATCTATTCCTCCAGCTAATGGCTTTTGGCTGTCAGCCCTGCTCAAAAATTGCCTCCTCTGAAGAGAGCTGTCTTGCCCAGTGGCATTCCGCCTCCACAGGGCAGCCTGTATACAGTGAGCTGTTGGTGAGAGTAAGGAGGCCTGACCTCACCTCAGCTCAGAACATCTCCTACGGGCCACCCCAGCTCAGAGCTCCCCCTGGAGTCAGTGCAGGCCTTCCGCGGGGGCGGCATCACCGTCCAAGCCTGTTTCTTCCCTTGCGCAGGCATCCATCCCAGGAGCGATACTCTTCCTGCCCCTTAGCTCCAGCGCAGAAGCAGCTCCCAGGGAACACACCTGTGACATACGGTGCTGAGCAGTGGTCAGCTTCTGAACATATTCTGAAGATAAAACCAAATGAATTTGCTGATGGATGAGAGGTGATGTTAAAAGGGGGAAAAAAAAAATCAATGATGAAACACCAAGATCTTTGTCCTAAACAAATGGAAGGGTGGCATCACTATTAACTGATATGAGAAAGACCATGGGAAAGGCAGGTTTTGAAGTGGTGGGGGGAAGGTAGGGAATATATCAGCAATAAAAATATTCGGTTAATATTCAGGCAGGTAAAAGGTCAAATTCCATTTCTAGGAAGTACATTCTTTAAATACACCCAACATTATGCAGTTTTAGATCGAATCTGCTGTAGCGGACATTTCATTTAATTTGAGAAACATCAGAGTAATTAAACATAGAATATATGAATACATATGCCAGTCATTCCCCAGTGGTTGCTAATTCACAGAGACATAGGGAGTCTGAGTGGTTTTAGAAGGGAACAAAGCCAGACATTGGCACATCCGTCAGGATATGTACCAAGAAGTGGTTTTTTTCTACAATGTCTTTATATTCCACAATACAGTAACGGGTCCCATGAGATGTTGAGAAGAAGTGAAACTGCTTACAGACTGCATGTACCGCACGCCTGGAAGGGAATCCCACGGCAGCATGGATGCAGTCACAGTAACAGGACACCACCTGGTACAGTTCTGAGAAAGCTCACAGTAAAGAGCATGCTCACTGTGGGGAACAGTAGTCGGGACGTGAACCTTGGGCTGGGGCACGGAAGAGTACAGAGTAGGTAGGAAGGCTGGGGAAGTGTGTTTCTAGAGGAAGGAGAAAGGCGAGAGCAGGCCTGGAAGTGGGGATGGATAAGACAGATCCTGGGAACAGTTGGGATGAGTTTGCCTCCAAGCAAATTACATCGGTTGGGTAAAGTGGGACAAGTTTTAACAATCAGTCCTGGAGTTTGGATTTTACCTTTGAGATTACCAAAGGAACAGAAGACATCTCAACACCTTCAAGGAGCCGCTGTGCATTGGGAACCCCAAAGCAGCATGTGCAGTGTTTCCCAAACTTATTTGGCATTGGAGACTTTTTTTCTATGACACCACCTATTACCTTCTTTGCAAAGATTTGTTCTGTAGACACAATGAGGCAGAGGACACTCAGCTTTGGAGTGTGCCGGGAAAACTGGTGACTCAGAGGTCCCCGAAAGACCTCGGACCTTTAAAGGGCATGAACAGTGTGCTGGGTGGTGTGCAAGCAGTGTTGGTTTATTCTCATCCTCCCACAATTAATTCCCACTGGAAGCAGCACTTTCTGGGTCACTTGGAAAGAGACTTGTTTTCTGGGACCTTCTTTGCCTTTTTTCATGATGATAAATCCGCTACATTTTTCGTCATGTGATTCTCATATCCTTGCAACATCTCTTCCTGGCTTGGCAGGGTACTGCACTTAGTTTGAGCAACGGGCTGTATTGCCTGCTCTTCAGCAGGCAGTGGGCACTCTCTCTGGTCATTGTCAGATGCCAGGCGGCACCTGTAAGACAAGCAGGAAGGAACCGGTCTGGTCCCATAACAGCAGCCCCAAGCCAGGAAGGCCCGTTGGCAGCCCCATTCTGCCAGTCCTCGTTGGGCCTGACTTCCTCTGTCTTTGCTGTCTTCTCTTTGGGTTCTCATTTCTTTACTCTTGTGCCTCCAGAACTAAGTCACTGGGTAATTGAACTTGACTTTCATCTTCCCTTCATTCTGTTTAGAAAAAGATCTGAAAATAGCCTGTTTGTTTTTCCAGTGGGGCCTGCAGCAAGCCCTCCCAGTGGTTCCCACCCAAGAGCGGTCCCACAGCCCCAGCCTGTACCAGGTGGCATTTTGGAAATGTTTGGAGGCATTTTGTGTGTGTTGGGGAGGTGTCATCATACAGTGGGGGGTGGGGGGGGCCGGAGAGGGCGGAGGAGGGGGGACGGGTGATGGCACCGCTGCTGTGTAGTGGCAGGGGCTAGGGATACAAGGCCTCTGGCTGTGTGGGCAACAGCCCCACATGAAGAACAGTGGCCCAGCCCAACATGCCAGTGCCCAGTGGGAACCACAATGTTGCCTAAACTCCAATTGTTGATAATTTTCAATATCTGTGCCATCATGAGTTTAATATTTCTTCTTTGTATTAGCTCACTTTTAAAAAATTCCTGTACTCTAAGCAATCGTGTGTTTTAAGCAATGGGTGGATATTGTTATTTCTATATTTTATAGCACATATAAGCATAAATCCCTAACACCTGATATAGAACATTTTTCATTAGTGATTCACATAGGAAGTTTGGGAACCCTGGGTCCTTCTCATGGCCACATACCCTGCTGGGTTTTCAATGGGAACGTCAGCCTCACACACATTTTCTCTTCGGAACTATGAAGGTATAAACAAGTGCACCTGATAGACTCCTTGGCGCGGGCCTTATAAGGGCAAAGCCCACCTGTTTCAGGTCCCTTACGGGCATTTGTTTTACATACAGACGTCTGTTGCACTTGACCCAAGCCAGCTGTCTCTTTGTCTCTCTGCTGGTTGCAATGTCAGAGGGTTAAAGTTAGGCTCACTTGGCATTTGCTTCCTGGGACTGTAGGCTCCGCGAGGGCAGACCTGCGTCTTGTGCCCCAACCTTTCCAACCGCAGAGTCTGGCACACGCTTCGTGGTTACTGACCGTCTCCGTGAATGAAGGAAAGCACCCGGCACAGACAACAGAGCACTGTCAACGCTACTGTCAAAAGAGTCTTGCGCACATGATGCTCGAGCAAGTTCTGTGACTTCTCTGCGCCTCAGTTTCCTTACCTCTGAGAGCAGGGATAACAGTACCAACCTCGCAGCACTGTTATGAAGGGTCAATAAGATATTTGAAAGTGCTTAGAGCAATGTCAGGCATAGGATAAATGTTACAGAAACATTTGATGGTGAATGGATGGTGCCATTCTTGTACATAGGTCTTCAATGTTTGGTGAAAGAGTGAATGGACAGATGCTGGGCCGCCTGCTCCTGCACTCCACATCCCTGGTGTCCCGTGTTCCCAGAGGCAGCCGCGGATGCTGAGAGAACTTCCCAGGCTCCGGGCGGGTCCTGCCGCGGTTCTCGGCACAGAAAGGTACAGGCCACACAGAGATTCCCTCTTGGTATTTATTTAAGGCAATGCTAGAACACGTCCAGGTAACTGAACTCCTGCTCCATCTCAGCTGACAGACTCGGCAGGAACGCGGCTTTCGCAGGCAATGAGCCTGGAGAGGTGGGGAGGGGGCAACGGAGAGGGATCAGCATTTCTGAGCCAGGTGACTGGAAGGTGACTGAAGTGTGTCATGTCATGTCATTTAACCCTCGGACAATGTTCGGAGCCAGGGTTTGGGCCTTATTTCCCAGGGCAGAAAACTGATGCTCAAGCCAGTTAACTAATTCAGCCAAGGCTGTTCACTAAAATACATAGCAGTGCCAAAATTTGAACACAGGCCCATCAGAGTGATCTTTTTATTTTTTTAAACATGTTTTTATTGATTTCAGAGAGGAAGGGAGAGGGAGAGATAAAGAAACATAATGAGAAAGAATAATTGATCGACTGCCTTCTGCCCACCATACACTGGGGACTGAGCCCGCAACCCGGGCATGTGCCCTGACTGGGAATCAAACTGTGATTTCCTGGTTCTTGGGTGGAGGCTCAACCACTGAGCCACGTCGGGTCAGGCCAGAGTGGTCTTTTAGAAACCCCCTGAGGCACCGCCCAGAGCCTCTAAATGGCTCTGTCAGCTCCAGACCAAAATGTCCCCAGCCCACCTGCTGGGTTTTGCTGTCAGCACCTCTCTCCCCTCACATTACAGAGAATAAGTGAGTGGAAGTCCCAAAAGAGAGCCGCGGTGTTCGCCCCTCTTCACTCACGGCACATGAACTACTGCTAGCGTCCTGCGGCACACTGACATTGGGAGAATTTCATTCATTCACCCCGAATGGCTATTGTGCTGGCTGCTGTTATTTTCTCTTATTTGACAGTGTAAGGGAAAAGAGGTAGGTGCCCCTGACTAAACAGTCAGGCGCTGCATGTTTTAAAAATTCTCGTGGCACACCGGTTGAAAATCGCTGGAAAAGATGCTCTTTAATAGCTCCTGCTTGCCACCGGCCAACAAGTCATGAGAAATAGCACAGCAAAGTGAGGTTGCAGTTATTGCCCCCTGGGATTTGGTCAAAGCCAAGATAATCCCGGGTTTTTGAATGGGGTATTTGTCGTATTGGCTGAAGGAAAAGAGCTCCATTCATAACCTCCTCCTGATAGCCTTTTGCATGCAAAAGTGCAGGACAGCCAGGTTCTCCGGGAAGAGGCCTGTTCCCTTTCGCCGAGCAGGGGATCCCACGTCCTGTTTCTGACAACACTGATTTTAGATAAGCAGTTTACATTTCCTTTCTCCCACAGTTAAGGAGGCTGCCCAAGAGGATGTCTCTGGAGCTGACTTTGGCCACAGAGCATTCTGGGGAGCATTCTGACTTGAGCCAAGTGAAACCTAAGCTCCTTCCTGACTTCACTGAAGAGCCCTCGGTGCTAGCTAGCCCCACCCCAAAGCAGACTCCAAAACTATTTTCAAAGTGGAATGTCATTAGCCTCCTCTCCGCTCTGAGGAATAATCCTCTGCCCTTTAAAGATGACTGACTGCATCCCACCTTCTAAACAGCGACTTTTTTCCTCAGTTGGGAAATGGACTATCATCTGAATTTAATTCCAACAAAGATTGTGTGCGGTTGCTGTTGGTCAACCTGAAGTTTGGGCTCTTAATTAAAAATCTGAGGAATTCCCTTCCCGGCCACATTGTCCATGAGCTAAATTGCTCTCCGACCACGGGCCTGGCTCTAGGACAGGGCTTGCTTGGGCAATCACGGCCCCGGGAGTCAAGGTTCACGGCGGGTGCTTCAGGACACCCCACCTGTGTGCACCCCAGCTGCTGGAGTCGCCAGGCACAGTCGGCCCCTGTGAGAACCCCTTCCCTCCACATCCAGGCTGTGGGTGTCCCACATCAAGACACCATGGTCTCCCCTTTTTTCTCCAGCCTCTGCATCTCACTTTGCCACCTCACACGTTCCTGCTCTTACCTGATTCATTTATTCATTCATTTAACAAACAATGTTTGTAGTACCTCCTCTGTGCCAAGCACGGGGGAGGGATGTCATAGTGAACAAAACAAGCATTGGTCCTGCCTCCTGGAGCCAACAAGCTAGTGAAAAGTTACAGGCGGGATAAGAAGGGAAGAATCAGTGCCCTAACCCAGTGGTCGGCAAACTGCGGCTCTCGAGCCACACGCGGCTCTTTGGCCCCTTGAGTGTGGCTCTTCCACAAAATACCACGTGCGGGCGCGCACAGACAGTGCGATTGTAACTTTGTGGCCCATGCGCAGAAGTCGGTTTTCGGCCTGGGCGAGTCTATTTTGAAGAAGTGGTTCTAACGCCGAGCCACACTCAAGGGGCCAAAGAGCCGTGGTTTGCCAACCACTGCCCTAACCGGTTTTGCTCAGTGGATAGAGCGTTAGCCTGCGGACTGAAAGGTCCCAGGTTCGATTCTGGTCAAGGGCATGTACCTTGGTTGCAGGCACATCCCCAGTAGGAGGTGTGCAGGAGGCAGCTGATCGATGTTTCTCTCATCGATGCTTCTAACTCTCTGTCCCTCTCCCTTCCTCTCTGTAGAAAATCGATAAAATATATTAGAAAAAAGAAAAAAGAAGGAAAGGATCAGTGAGCCATGAGAGCAAACTGAAAGGAGACCTCCCTCTCCTGGGGGTTACAGGTTCCTGTGAGGGCACTCTGGTTCCCCAGCCAGGCTCCGCTGCCTCCGGCCTGGTCCTGGGGTTCCCTTAGCTCGTAACCTTCCATCTTGGTGGCTCACTGGAACCATTTATTTGGCTTGTGGGTCCTTCTCACCAAAATGCCATCTCTCAGCAATGCCCCTTGGTTCTATGAACTGTAGCCAAAGACAACAGGGTAAAAGCTCTAAAAAGGCCATCTCTTTTACAAACGCTAGCCAATGACTGTGGAAACAGGGAGAAAGCAGTTGACATGATACACAACAGCTTGAAACCTGGAAACATTACAGCAAATCTGTTGCGCCAATTCTATAGGACTGGCAGCGAGGAACCCTTTCTTGGGCCCGGCCCTTCACCATAGTCAGGCATCATGTACCATCCTGGGCCCTGTATCCCAGGACCCCAGTGTTCTAGGAGGTGGCATCATATACTATTATTTCATTAGCCTCTAATTTGCCTATAGGACTTAGTTTAAGAATGTTGTTTTATTTACTCCCTGATTCAAAAAGTATTTAAGCCAATGTGTCAGGTGCTGTGCAAGGCAATGGGGGCTGTGGGGACAGGACTGGAGAAGCACCTCGCTCCATGCAGCTGTGCCCACTGTTGCCAAGTTAGATGGACACACCAGGAAGTCAGCAGAGGAACTGCCACCCCGAAGGGACAACAATCATGTTAAGGCCAACTCACATGGCCCAGACTTTCCAACACCTGCCAGGTATTGGCTGGAACTTCCAAATCTTTCCACATGGTCTTCAGTCACTTGCTCTTTAATTTTTACAGTCATTGAAGTAATGCAATTCTGTAAAGACCCAAACAGCCTTGTAAGACTGATTACAAAGAATATCAGTCCCATAATGGCCTTCTCCCCTCATTTAAAGCCCCACGGTGGAAACCACTTTTAATTTATTTAGCTGTTTCATTTGGGATTCACCGTATTTCTAAATAGCTGCCATGCATTGATTCTTTTTATGACAGTCATATTGAGATATAATTCATGTACCATAAAATTCACCACTTTAAGTAATTATAAAGTTCAGTTATTTTTTTAGTATATTTGTACAGTAGTTGTGCAACCATCACCACTGTCTAATTTTAGAACATTTTCATCACTCCAAAAGAAACCCCATACATATTAGCAGTTACTCTCCATTCTCTCTCCCCCGAGTCTCCAACACCACAGCTCTACTTACTGTCTCTATGGATTTACCTACTGTGGAGATTTCATATGATGGGATCCATACAGTGTGAGGCCTTTTGTGCTGGCTTCTTTCATTTAGAATAATGTTGTCAGGCTTCATCCTTGTTGTAGTACATATTGGTACTTCATTGCTTTCTATAGTTGGATGGTGTTCCATTGTATGGATATATGCATTATATTTTGTTTATCCATCCAACAATTGCTGAACATTTGGTTTGTTTCTGCTTTTTTGCTATCATGAAGAAAGCTGCTAGAAACATTTATGTACAAGTTTTTGTGCACACATATGTTTCCTATTGTCTTGGTTACATACGCAGGAGTGGAATTGCTAAGTCACTGATTTTTCAAGCTTAGGGTTTATTTACTGCTTCTCATTGTGGACGACGGAATAATTTCACTTACATTTAATACCCCCTCCCCCACATGAACTTCCTCTCCTTCATTCTCCCAGTATTTATGCCATAATTTTGGTTGGATTTATATTAATATGTTAATATAAATGTTGAACTATGATTGCTTTTCCTTACAGAGCTCTTGGTTTTACCTGGAGTTATTTGCCTTGTTTGTTTATTGTCTATGTATTTACCACTAATCCATTTTTAAAACTCTCCCTAGGGAGTTTAATCTCCTCTCCAAATGTTCATGCACATTAAGCATCTGCCGATTTCACCTTCTTAGATTCCTGTCTTCTGACTGGCTCCAGTTTAGACTAGCGGTCCTCTAGACCTGCTGCGTGGCTCTTATCCTGAGATTCCCTTCAACAACGTGCGGAGCGTTGCTTTCACTTCTCTGGCGCTGGATCCCTTTTCCCAGGCCCCAGGTCTTTCCCTTTCTGGCTCACTCCCCTGTTTTTGTGGAGCAGCTCATCAGCCTGCAGCCTTAGGACACTGCACAGTGGGCATGCCTTTTGAGAATTTGCATGTGTGAAAAAGCTTTATATGCTTTCATTTTTACTTACTTTATTTTTATTAATTTTAATTTTTACGTTTCACTAGTAAAAATTCATTTTTCTACAGAATTCCTTCTAACATCCAGGGTTGCTGTTGAGAAGATTGAAGCCATTCTGGTATTTCTGTGAGATTCTAATCAGTTTTTCACTCTCTAGAAATTTTAGGATTTTTTTTTTCTTTGAAAATCTCCAATTTTCTTATATTTAAAACAGTGATATGTTTTGACTAATACAATTAATTTATTTTGCTGGACACTTGATGGATCCTTTTTATATGACAATGATTTTCAGTTTTAAGAAATTTTCTTGAATTTTTTTCAGAGATTTAATCTCCTCCATTTTCCTTTTACTATTCCTTCTTCCTATGACTCATATTGTTTGGATATTTGACTTCCTGGCTCAGTTCTTAAATGTTCTTATTTTTTTCTCTCTTCTATTTCCTGTCATTTTGTTATCCTTTGGAAGGTTTCATCAAAAATTTTTCCTACTTTTTAATTGGATTTTTAATTTATGCCATATTTAAGTTTTCTAAGACTTTTTTTGTTTTGTGAATGTTCCTTTTAAAATAGCATCCTATTGCTTCGTGTTTGCAATATATTCTCTTAGCTCTCTGATCTTCTTATCTAATTTCTGTTTTCCCCAAATTAATTTAATCTGTTTTTAATCTCTGTCTTTAATGTCTGGTGATCCATGGATGTTCGCTTATATTTAAAATGGGGGCACTAAAAAAAGCTTAATGGCAACTCTGTATTGTGGGTGGGCCTTGAAGACCACCTAATCATCGCGGGGAGATAAGGTGGGCATTTAATTGGATAGCCCTAATGCCATTCTCTTTAGGTCTTTTCTTTTGGCTTGTCAGATGTTTTTCACAGAAGAATCTTCTAATATCCTGCATAGTATTCTGGGAACCAAGAAATAAAAAGGGCCAGGAACTGTAGGAGAGGGACTGGATATTTAGTAGTTAATCCTTCTGTTTTCAAAACCATCACTAACCATGTATTCTCCGTCTCAAAGACCTCCTGTTTTCACTCTCTCCAGAGTATCAGTCCCCATTTTCTGCTGAGATAGGAAGGAGAACTAGCCACCTGGTTGTACAAAATAAGGAAGAGGAATTTTGTTGTTGTTGCGGGAGGGGGGTCGTCTAGCTGCCCCTTAGACTTCTGTCCTCCCCTTTATCTTTCCTCACACTTCTAATTCTTGAGACTTTGACGCTCTGTATTGGAAAATGGCTCCTACTGAGCATGCTCACTTAGGATATAGCTTTCCTGGGTCAGCTAGCTCAGTTGTCGTTCCTCCTTCTGCTTTCTAACTTGCATCACTTTGTAGCTATTATTTTCTCTCCAATTCCCTTTACCTTTGGGTTCATATATATTTTTAAAAATCCCTTTGTGTAAGTTAGTGGGAATCCAGAGAAGTATGAGTAAACATGTCTGTTTCATTCTCTATCTTTAAAGTGCACTCGACTCTTTCTTCACATGTATATTACTGAGAAAATGTTCCAGTATGCAATTTGCTCTCTTAATGTGTATCTTTTAAGTAAGGAAGGTAAGGAAGCGATAGCAGTACTTTTGGAGGCATATTAGAGCATTTCCTGCTGACAAAGTTGGCAAAATTGTTGCAGGATCAAATGAAATTGCAATGACCTTAATTCACACAAACAAAACTATTTTAAATTTGGAGGAATGAGGTAAATTGTGACAGTGAATGAGGGACTGTGAAGGGAATGAGGTAGGTTGTGGGGAAGGGATACCCACGGAGTAGCAGCAGTAGGGGACAAAGCTTTATCAGCACAGTGGGGGAAGCATGCCTGGAGCTAGGACCCGAGTTGTTTTTGAGGAGAGCCCAGAAGACAGCATTGATTGTCCTATTCAAAAGGCAGGCAAGACAGAGACGTGATGTTGGAAAATTGGAAGGGGCAAAAGCTCAGGGTCAAGATTGAGGACAGCAGAAGAGGGCTGGATATCCCCCTTTTATGAGATGTCATATGCATGGTGTATGCTTATGGGAAAGAATTAAAAGACTAACAATATCCAATGTTATTTAAAATTACGAAAAAATAAGGATTCCCATATACTATTGGAGAGCAAATATTTATATAGGTTTATTAGAGAGTAATTGGTAATTACACATTACATTTTTAAATGTAGATTTACTTTGACTCAGCAATTCCACTTCCAGGATAATAATTCTATTGGAAAGACCAAATAATTAATGTATAAAGATGTTCATTATATCATTGCTTATAATAGAGAAAACTGGAAAAAAACAAAATGCACATTAATAGAGGGTTATTTAAATTCATGATGCCACAGACCCAAATATAACTAGTACCTTATGGTCTATTTTTCATAAGGAGTTATATTAAAAATAAAGTAATTTAGTATCTTTAAAGAATATTGAAAATATCTAACTCATAACTCTGGGCTTCATTGAAGAGTTTATCCTTGTTATATTGCCTTATAGATGAATACTTGGAGCACTGTATGTCAGACTAAGGAAATAAGGTGGGTGGATATATATATATATATATATATATATATATATATATATATATATGCAGAACAATATCTAAAATATGTTGTTCAATTTTAATATGTTGTTCAATGTTATAGAATATCCTTGGCCAGGTAGTTTAGCAGGTTGGAGCATCATCCTCTGCATTAAAGTGTTGCTGGTTTGATCCCCAATTGGGATGTATACAGGGAGCAACTGATTGTTGCTTCTCTCTCCTCTCTCTCTCTCTCTCTCTCTCTCTCTCTCTCTCTTTCTCTCTCTCTCTCCCTCTCCCTCCCGCTCTCTCTCTCTGAAATAAAAGAAAAAAATTGTGAAATAAAATATATAGCATGATCTCATTTGTTTTTTAAAATACAAAGACTTCCAGCTTCAAGTAGTGGCAGAGTAGTGTGTGTCAGACTAAACCTCTCACTGACAGTAATTACAAACTCTGTTTACGTATTTGCGATAGCAGTAAGGGCTGAGAGCAGGCACAAGCTGAGGAGCTAGAATCCATTTACCTGGCTCTGCCCTGCAGATATTCATTGGTCTGCAGAGCACAGACTTATTGAATTGAATAAAAAAAGGCCAGTGCACAGACTGCCAGATCAACTGGGAATTGAAGGGGGCACTAATGGGGGGGGGGGGTGTCCCCAGATCTATGTACAAACTCTTCCCAAAACCTTGGCTAACCCTCTAACTGCAAATGCACAGGGCAAGACTCCAAGGAGCACAGCAGAAAACAACAGCTGGGTGGCCGAAAGAGCTGAGCAGAGATTTCAGCAGCTGCCTGGTGCTGGGGAGGTAGAATTTGAAGTTAAAATCTACAAAATTAGAGGGGCTTAAACTAATAAACATCTCTTTTATTTCTGTGATATGCAGAAGCATCATATCTTAGATATAAGGACCACATCCCAGGACTCTGAGCTATATCCTAGGACAAAGGGCAAAAAATAAAATATAACTAGCCCAGTGAAACATAGAAAGAAGCCTGCAAATGATTAAGGATAGCCACAAGCAATTTAGCTCCTTTCTTAACCAACAGCCAATACTCATCAGAGGAAGATAACAGAATTTAGATTTTTTACAATATATCGTTTTCAATGTCCAGTATGCAATAAAAACCATCTGATAAACAAAGAAGCAAAAAAATGAGACCCGTAGACAAGACAGATGTTGAAATGATCATTTAAGGACTTTAAAGTTACTATTATAAATATATTAAAGAATTTACAGGAAAAATAGAATGTGTGAAAATATGATGATTTCAGGAAAGATATGAAAATGATTTAAAAAGAACCATATGGTAATGATAAAATGAAAAATACAATATCTGAAATAAAAATACTCTATCTGATAAAATATTGTGTGGGATTAACATCAGTTTGAAAGTGGAAGAAAAAAGATCAAGAAACTTGAAGAAAAGTCAACAAAAATCACCAAACTGAAGAGAAAGAAAAAATATGAACAGCGCCTCAACTACCCATAGGAAAATAAGCAATCTACCATAAGTGTTATTCAGTAGTAGAGGAGAGCATTAATGGAACAAAGAACATTTAAGGAAGTTTGGCTGAAATGTTTCTAATTTGATTACTAATATCAATCTATAAATCTAACAAGTCCAGTAAAACCAAAACAGAGAAAAAAAATAAATCCATACCAAGGCACATCATTGTCAAGTGGCTGAAAACTGATGGAGAGAAAAAGTGGTGAGTGACATGGAGAGGGGCAGGACTTTCCAGACCCCTCTTCCTAGAAAAACAACAATTTAACTCATGAACGTATCTATAATAATAAAAGAGAAATATGCTAAGTAGATCAGACAGCTGAATGACCTTCTGGACAACCTTCTAGATGAAGCCGCCAAGGTGAGGGCCAAGGCAGAGGCAGTTAGGGGTGATCAGGCAGGCAGGCAAGTGGTTAGGGGGATCAGGCAGGCAGGCAGAGTGGTTAGGGGCAATCAGGCAGGCAAGTGGTTAGGGGCAATCACGCAGGTAAGTGAGTGGTTAGGGGCGATCAGGCAGGCAGGTGAGTGGTTAGGAGCCAGTGGTCCCGGATTGTGAGAGGGATGTCTGACTACCAGTTTAAGCTCGATCCCACAGGGATCCCAGATTGCGAGAGGGTGCAGGCCAGGCTGAGGGAACTCCCGCCCTGTGCAGGAATTTCGTGCATTGGACCTCTAGTATATGCCCGGTGCATGAAATTCATGCAAGGGGCTCAGCCCTCACAGCCCTGGCTTCGTCCAGAAGGTCGTCTGGATGGTCGTCCTGCTGTTCGATCTAATTAGCATATTAGCTCTTTATTTTATATATATATTGCTCTTTATTTTAATTTGATATTTTAGAACAGTAAATTATCTCTTACTAGAGGCCCGGTGCATGAAATTTGTGCATGGGGGTGTGTGTCCCTCAGCCCGGCCTGCACCCTCTCCAATCTGGGATCCCTCTCACAATCCTGGACTGCTGGCTCCTAACCGCTTGCCTGCCTGCCTGCCTGCCTGCCTGCCTGCCTGCCTGCCTGCCTGATTGCCCCTAACCGCCTCTGTCTGCCTACCTGATTGCCCCTAACCATCTCCGCCTGCCAGCCTGATCGCCCCCAACTTCCCTCCCCTGCCAGCCTGATCGCCCCCAACTGCCCTCCCCTGCCAGCCTGATTGCCCCTAACTGCTTGCTCCCCTGCAAGCCTGATCACCCTTAACTGCCTCTGCCTCAGCCCCCACCACCATGGCTTTGTCCAGAAGGAAGTCGGATGTCCAGAAGATGTCCAGTTGACCTGGTCTAATTAGCATATTACCCTTTTATTAATATAGATAGTAGTGCCTCCTGGTTGGGTAATACAGTACCCCACTTCCAAATGCAGAGATTTAAGATAAATCAAAGTGAGCAGTAAGGCATACAAACAGCTACTTCAAGTCCATTTTTAATTAACAGGGATCATTTTAACTCATTCAAATACATGGAATGTTGGCATGAAACTTGAAGCTGCTGTAGAAAGATCACAGATGTTCTGTGGGTTACAGAAACTTTCATTTCTCTAAAAACATACCCTTAAATGACCTTAATTTTACAAATTTAACTGTTGAGAAAATGTCTAAATAACAAGTAACAATTAAAAGACAATGTTTGTCTGTAAATTACATACAGAACACATTTTACTTTAGGACAAGAAAATGGGAAGCAGAGCCATCACCCTCCAGCAGCGCTGCTCACTCTGGGAGCAGAGATGGCCACCTTTCTCTGAGTCAGGTGCGCAAATCAGTTTGGATTTCCAAGTTGCAAAAGGAGAATTTGTAGCTAAACTAAAAGTGCTGTTGCAGTATTACTAGTTGGCTTTTTTCCACAAAATGCTTTTGAACCCTGTTAACTCAGAATCTTAGAAATTTCCTGGTATCTATAATAATAAAAGGGTAATATGCTAATTAGACTGGTCATCCTTCTGGATGTCATTCCAGGTGTCCTTCCAGATGAAGCCGGGGCTGGAGCAAAACCACCCGGGTCCTGGGTGCCTGCCAGTGGACGGAGTGAAGCCCAGGTCCCGGGTGCTGGAGGGAAGCCGGTGCCAGCAGCTGGGGGAAGGAAGGCCTACTGTTGCACGAATTTTCGTGCATTGGGCCTCTAGTAATTTTATAATCAACAAAAGCTTAACTATCAAAAACAATGAGTTTAAACATTTCATTGCAACAAAACTATGAAATGGCTCCATAATTACACATAATCTGAAGTGTTGGTATTTCATTCTTATCCCTTTTAGTTATTTTTGATTAATCTAATAGTAAAAAGCCATACGACTATCAAAAATGCCATTAATCTAAATGTCATTGTGGAAAGTGAACCTTTGACAACTAATGAGACCTACTTACTGTAAAATTATCAAATAGATAATACTTATAAATGGCCTTTGACTGTACCAATAATAGTATTCTGTGGAATGAGGGACTGAATAGTCCTTGGATGTCAAATATATTTCAGTCAGTGGATGTGAAGAATGCCACAAATGTCCTCTAGGCATCATGATGATCAGCCAACATAGAAAAATCCAACCTTTTGTGCCTTTTTAGTCCTCAAATTGGGCAGATTATGATTTTTCATGTGAAGATTTGGTTGTTTCTCCGTTGTCATCTTCTTCCTCCTCTTCATGATTCCCCCCTGTTTGTTGTTCTGGTTTCTCTATTGTGATCATTTCAAAATCATTCCCATTTCCACTACTGTGTGGGATCAGTCACCTTCCCGCCTGTCACTCTCTGTGTCAGAATGCCATTCTCCACCTGAGTCGTCTATGATTCCTGGCCCTACTGTTCCCTCCTCATCTTCCTTTTTCCCCACTGTGACTTTTCCTCACTGTTGGACTTCTGCTGTTTTTTGGTTTCAGATTTCTCATCTTTAAGTTGCTTTTGGTCCTTTATATTCACACTAGAGGCTCAGCGCACAAAATCGTGCACTCATAGCTCACTGCTGCTTGCTGCTGCTTGTCGCTCACGACCCCACCTGCCGCTTGTAGCTTGCCGCCCGCCCACTGCTGCTAGTCGCTTGGGCCGCCGCTCATAGTTCGCCACCCCGCCTGCTGCTCGTCACTCACCGCCCCACGCCCTGCCCACAGCAAGTGGGGGGAGGGACTGAGACGTGGTCAATGCACCTTATGGTGACTGGTCGAGTGGTCGTTCTGGTCGTTATGCTTATGGTCCCTGGCCTTTTACTATATAGGATTGTACAGAGGCCTGAAGGACACATTGGTGGTCAGATTTGGAAAGAACCGAAAGAGGCGCCTTCCTCCAGTTATGAGCTAAATGACGAGAAATAGAATGCAAGGAGCAGCAGCAAGGAGAAGGATGCTGGCCAAAAATCAGCCTGCACCCACACCTACTCTCATTCCTGCCAGTCAGAGGGTGGCTGCTATGCAAGCAATCATAAGAATTAATCCCATGACAAAGGTTTTAAAGTGAACTGGGTCATAGATCCTCACAAATACCTCATTTCCATCCAGAAAAACTTGATCATCATGTGGCTAAAGTTGAATTTTTTCTTAGTTTCCATCTTTTGGGGAGTTTCTGGAATTTCCTCCTTCTTGGATTCTTCATTTTCACCATCTTTTTTTTCTTTTCTTTTCTTTTTCCTGTTTGGTTTTTTCATCCTTTAGATTTTCTTTCTTGCTCTTTTAATGTTCTTCTTTTCCACTTTTAGCTTTTCCTTTCCCCCCTTTTTGTCTTTATCATACTTTGTTTTCATTATTTTTAGTGCCCAGTGAAAAATTTTTTCTTTAAAAGTCTGTTACAGTAGTCAACCACAGAATCCCTTATAAATAAAGCTTCCTCTCCTTTCTTGCTTTACCTACTTTGAATCCAAAGGGCAATCCACTGCTTTTGAAGAAGTAAAATAATCAACTGGGTGACCCATCATATTGGTGGGTTTTGTCGGACAATTGAATTGAAGATACTTGGCTACAGAGTTCTCTTCTTTAGTTGGTTCACCAATTTCCTGAATTTACTTCTTGTGTCTGAAAAATATATATTTTAATAAATCATTCCAAGTCTCTGGAAATTGTCCTAAGGGCATACAGAAATATTCATTCAAGAAAATCTACTAAATCTAGGCAAGAACAGTGAGAATCTGTGGCACTTAAGCCACAACTATTCCATTACTCTCCCCACCCCCAGCTCTGCATATGGAAGCTGTGCCTTGGCTGTGTGTGACATGGGAGGGTTCCCTCCCCCCACCTGCACCTCATCTAGGGCTACAGTTTCACCCTTAGAGGGGCAGACTGCTGGTATTTTTAACTCTCTCCAGTCCCAGGTAGAAGGGGCTCTCTTGCTGTGATGCAGGGCAGAAAGGACCTAGATCTTTCCCCCACCCAGTCCCCCGCTGGTAGGGCGGAGCTCTGCCCCAGGTGTCCTGGATTTATCAAAACTCATTAAGCTGTTACAATGAAGAACTGTGTGTTTTATTGTATCAAGTTTCACCTCAAATTTTTAAATTAGAAGGGAAAAATTTATTTGCAAATTTTAAAAAGATTTTATTTTAATTTGTAGATTTACCTTGAGGAAATTTGAGTGTTTAAAAATACTGAGTCTTTCTAATAAGGAAGCTATTATTCTGTGCAGATACTGCTAATGGCCTCCCGGTATCCACTTTTCCCTTCCTCCTTTGATTTTCAGTTCAGCATACATTGCCATATAGTATATGAGATTAAATGTCCAGCCTCTCTTGCCCTAAGTATGAGCATGTGACTAAGTTCTGGCTAGTGAGAAGTAGTGAAAGTGTTGAATGGGATCCAAGGACTCACTTTAAAAGATGTTATGCCAGTTGTGAATGCTCATTTGCCCTTCCTACTATCTGGACATGATGGGTGGAATTCCAGCAGGCCTGTTGGACTGTCAGATGGCTTAAAGGACAGAAATTTAGGGGTTTAGGGTTCTGGTGACATTGTTCCTGGTATACAAGCCCTGAACTACTTACCAGGCTTATTTTATGTGAATAAAAACCTCTTTTGTTCAAGTCACCTATTGTTTTGCTAACCTTTCTATTTTTAAACTCTTTGTGTAAAATATTTTTTTTTCTGGAAATCATTTTTGTTTATGAAGTAGATACCTGTTATTCTTGATTTAAGTTTAAATTACACCACTGATAACCTTTTAATTTCTTTCTTGTTCTTCCAATTGCATATGTACTGTACAAACTTCTGAGTGGGGAAGCAATTCCATGTGTCTAGAAGCTAATTCTTCATTTTCTACTCAACCAGCATTTTCTAGGTAATGCCTAGGACTTAGTCTTATTTTATGTATCCCATTTCCCTGGGATTTGTGAAGGAGTAGCTGTGTTGGCTCAGTCCGCCATTTGAACTAACTTATTTTTCTTCAGGTGGAAGGAAGATGGATGGCTAGTGGAGTTCCCAAGTCCTTAGTCTATAATCTAGGAACAAAATAGGAGTCCCAAAGGAAGGCTTTGAGTGAAATTATTCTTACACTGGCTCTGGCCCTGGAACTGGAGTCCCTTTGGAGATGGAGGAAGAAATCTCAGAGTTCTTGTTAGATTCTGGCATTTGAAGCAAGCTTAGAAGTGAGAAACTGTGCATTTTGCATTTTCATTCCACTTCTTTTAACATCCTCAATGATCACCTTAACAACTGTGACTTTAAAATATGGTTGAAAAGTGCCACTTTTGGAGCATCCTATATAATAAAAGGCTATTATGCAAATTGTCCCCTTGGGAGTTTGACAGACCAGGAGGTCAACTGACCAAGAGTTCTACTGCTAGTTGTGATGTGCGCTGACCACCAGGGGGCAGCGCGGAATGAAGGAAGGCCCCAGCCGGCAGCTGGAAGGCCCCTATCAGCCCTGATGTCCAGCCAGGCCTAGGGACCCTACCTGTGCACAAATTTCATGCACCAGGCCTCTAATAGGAACAGAAGAGCATTGGGTCCTCTCTTGTCCCCCACACATTCTTACCCCACACCCCGCAGCTATGCTTCTAAAGAAGGAGCTTTTGCTGACACTACACAAATTTCGCCTCACTCACTGCTTTCTGGAGATCAACCAGACAGGTGGAGTCTTCAGATCACCTTTGGAACCAAAAGATCTCTTTATACCATTCAATTGCTCTTATAGCTTTAATGGAAAACCCTATTTTCAGAACCAATATCAATTCTAGTTGGCTTTGTTGGTAAGTCTCCTCTCCCCCACTGGTTTAAGTACATTAGTTTTTGTTAGAACCAAACTGAGTGATAGGCTGCCTTCTCAGAAATGGCCCTCAGTTTCTTATCCTGAGTGAGGATCAACACCCTCAGTAGGCAAAAACCTAAATGAATATCTAGCAATTCCTTTTTTTGAAGCTGAAAGTAGGGGAGAGGGTCCCAGGAAGCCAAGTCCCAATTCTAAGAAAGTAAAGACACTATTCATGTTCTCTTCTTTAGATGATTATCATTTTTTACCCGTGGTTGCGTGGTCAACCTCTGAGACCTCTGTGACCACATTAAGGGGACAAAGTTATTACACCTCCACTGGCCTGCCTTCCTCAAAGCAAAAAAGATCTTGTCTTCTGGTGATTTTTTTACAAAGCCCAAGTCATCCTTGGAAGGAGGAAGTGAAAAAAGATTCAGACAGCACTTTTTAGGGAAGTAACAATATTTCCCTGGCTGGTCTCTTTTAACACAAAAAAGACTGTGGCTTTTCAGAGCTTTTTAGAGATGTGTCTTCTTTTTGTGTGTTTTGCAGCACTCGAAAAAAAATAATAATAAGGAAATTGGTCTTTTACGAATTCTAAGAAAAAAAACAGTTTTCTCTTCTTTTTTGTTTGTCGCACATCTAATGCCAGAATCCTCTAGGAAGAGGGAAGGGATAAAGATTTTCAAGAGAACTGGCTGTCTCACTACCAGAGTCATATTCCACCCCACCTACGCAGACATGCATGTGCAGGAGAGAAGGCACTGTTTGTCTCACTGGATCATAATTTGGATGTTTGGTTTAAGTAGAAAAGCCCTATATTGTAGCCAACATGTATTACATAAAATTGCCCCTGAGGCTGGTCATCAGAAACTGGATAAATAGAACTGTGCGCTCTGATAAAATGGCTCCTTGGGAGGTTCTCCCAGGAAGAGAAGAGAATGCTGGACCTTAAATCAAAGAAGTGGATGCTTCAAAAAACATATGTAACGTTTGGATATATGTATAATTTAACATGTGCATATATATACACACACACACACATACATAAATGCACACACTCACCTAAATTTGTATATAGAGGTTTGACTATTTTCAGAACTTTTTAAGATACATCATTAACATAATGTCTATTCGTACTATTCCTTTTGGTAACTCTCCCATTTCTCTCCTTAATCATCTTTAAAATAAATGTTGCCTCTTTCTGAGTGAAAGGTGTTGAACTTTTCAGTACCTACAAATAAACTGGTTAACTTCTGAAGACTGCTTTGCCTTCAAGGGAAGGAGAAGGAATGCACAGGAAGATCGGAGCAGATATGCTGGGCCCTTTGGCTCAATGTGAGCTCAATTCTGAGAATCCAGATTTAGGAAACAAACGAAATGTCAGACTGTCCTCCTCTCCTTTGTCTTGCTTCTCAGAGGTCCACTCAGTCTTTGGAACTAACGCCTGCCAACCTCAGGGGACTGTGTAATTGAGTAAAAACAGACCCAAAATGTCAACAGTAAGACTTAGAATTAATACATCTTTGGTCCAAAATATTCATCTTGAATAAGTGTAATTTGATAAACTAGATATAATTTAATTATGCATATAGACAAAGAGGTGAAAAAAATTAAGTGCTCCATTATGAAGAAGGGATTCACTCTATGGTACACAATAGAACTAAAATTATAAGGACAAATATGGAGACAGAATAGAAACCCCTATTTAAGTTCAAGAGATTTCTTAGACTTGTCTTTAATTTTCACACACAGTGATCTTAAATGTCTGTGAAATCAAGCATAGATTGCTACATTTGGCTTCTACTGAAATTTCAAACCCCATGCTTTTGACAATAAAATATGAATATTAATATAAATATTATTTAGCTTTAATAAAGAAGAAAGAGAAGAGAAAGAGAAGTTCTAGGAAGGAATCACAGAGGCCTCTCCAGAGGGTTTCTAAAGATATGGCAGCTGGCTTTCCCCAGAGCAAATGATTCGAGAGAGAACAGCCGAGACAGAAGTTACCTAGCATCACTTGTGCCATATTCTATTGGTCACACTGTTCAATCCAGGCACAGTGTAGGGGGGATTATAAAGAGGTATGAATACCAGGAGTGGGGCTCAATGGGGACTGTCTTGGAGACTGATTACCACAGTTCTGTAGAAAGAGACAGGTGGAAGGCATGAGTCAAATAAACAGTGCTGCCTTCTAGCAACTGAGCCACCATCTAATATCCTTATGATTAAAAAAGAATGGAAGCATATGACTTAGGCTTTGAGGCCTAAACAGGACCTCTTATTCCTTTACTCCTTCCTTCATTAAAATCTCTGGATCTTAGTACTCTCGAGAAGGTTGCATGAAGGAACAATGACCAAATGACAGAGAAAATAAGATGGCTAGTAATTTAACACATCTCCCTAAGCACCTGCATATAGGAGGCGGAGAGTAAGGACAGAGCCCACTTGCCTATCCTACATATAGTAAAAAAGACAGAGAACCATTCCTGGGGACAGTGACTCTGCCCACTCATTACAGGGTCTATCTTGGCCCCAAACTCTCACCAATCAGGTTAGCAACTCCTCTTCCCTTGTGATGGGGCAGGGAGGGATGGGAGGAGACAAGATGACAGGGGGGAAGGAATTGAAAATTCCTCTTTCTCTGTACAGAAATATTGTCATCTCTGTTTTTCAGGAAAGTGAAATATGGAAAAGTTGAAGTTGAGTGAGGACTATTACCAAGAAGCTATGAATCAAAAATCCCAAGTTTTGAATTCAGCCATAGTGGTCCCGTTGAGTCAAAGATACCATAGTTGCTGCTGAACTTGTGATGAACTCCAATTTTTTTAAAGCATTTTTTCTATGCCACAGGTATTTGGGTTATATATTAAAATAACTAAAGATACACATCTAGTTATAAAACAATAAACATGAGAGGAAACTTGGAATCATGTATTGCTACCTGTTCTTTGCAGAGTTAAGTAGACAGTGTCCCAGGAGTTAATCGTTAGACATGGGGCCTAGGCTTCTTCTTCTTCTTCTTCTTTTTTTAACCCCAGTTTGATGCTTTTTCTCTGTGGCACTGGGAAGAGGTTCCGAGTATGTGCTTCCTCTAAAATTGACTGGAATCTTCCTCTTCCCCAGCTGTATGAGAGGCAAGAGAATGTGGTAGAAAAAAACACTGGTCTCAGAACTAGAAGCCTGAGGTTAAGTCCCAGCTGCATCTTGGGTAGGCTTGTCAAATCTCGGCATACTCTCTTCAGTTTCTCCTTCTGAAAAATGAGTATAATAATATTTGCTAACTTCTCGGGATAGTGGTAAGGAAGAAAGGAGATGTTAGCTGCGAAAGATCTCTGTAAGGTCCAGGTGCTGGGCAAAGGTAAGGAATCAGTATTTGGAAATCTAAATGTATTAGATGTCCAACTGCCAAACTAGGATGGCCATACACCTCACTTCATTTTTTCTTTTTAATCCTCACCAGAGGAATGTTTTTATTGATTTTAGAGAGAGAGAGAGGAAGAGAGATTGAGAGATGAGAGAGAAACATCTATTGGTTGCCTACCCACCAGATCGAACCACATCCTTTTGGTGCACGGGATGGGACAACGCATCCCCCACCCTCTTTGCATGATTTTGTTGTTACTAATGGTGGTCCTGAATTCCAGAGCCAGAGTTTAAGTATTGAGACAGTGACTGGGTTTTCTATGTGGGATGAGGCTTTCTTTCCCTTCCCCAAGACTACAAGAATGAGCAGAGTATGTGAGCACTGCTGTGGAGGGGAGAAAGCAAACAATCCTATCATTTAATGTGAATCTTAAAAGCTTTAGCCCCTGGGGTGAATGTGGACACCCAGACTGGCTGGCAATTGCTCCTGCTAACAGAGTAGGTTTATTATCATAGAAAACCATTTCAATCCGCAGAGATTCCATAGGGGCCATTGCATGGTCAGGAGTATAATTAATAACAGAAGCATTTGGCAAAGATATTAACATTTATAGAGAGCCTTCCACGGTCAAGGCAGAGAGTAAGGTATGAGGTTGTGTTGCTCTTACTCTGCAGAGGAGAAAGCTGAAGTTCAGAGAGGCTCAGTAGCTTATCAAGGTCACAAGCTTATAAATGGTAGTTAAGACTTGAATCCAGGTCCTTTCACTTCCTGCAGTCTCACACCAGGGAGGGGCCAATGCAGGAGAGAAAATGTGTTGGGAAATAAATAATTAAAATAGCGTAACGAATTGTCCAGAGTTTGGAAACTCTGGGCAAAAGGGAGATCAAAACATTGATCAAAAACAAAAATAAAAGCCTCGCACTTCTGACTCTCAACAGCAGCCACAGAAGGCTTTTAATGAGAGCATTTTTCAGACATTGTCATCAGGGGAAAGTCTAACAGCAGGGCTTTTAATGAGTGGGCAGAAGGGAAAGTCACAACAAAATAGAGACCTACACCAAGCATTTGCCGTGTCAGTCTGGCAAAAAGAAATTAAGTGAAACTCAGAAAGTTCTCAAATACATAGAAAGAGATTTTGTTTCACAACTTATACAAACAAACTTCAAAATATGTGCACTTCTAGGAAACAGACTGCCAAGGGGTTAATAGTCAGTTCTTGGTATTGTTAAAGCACAGTCTGACTTACGTATCTGACTGAAATATTTTCCTTAGCAAGCACACTCTTTCCTGGTAGTCATTCTCAGTGTTTCTTTTAAAAGTCAACTCATACATTTGTTAGTCTGGCCACAGTAATCAGAAAAAATAAAATTTATTGAGCATATGCTATTTGCCTGGCTATGACCTAGGTCCAGGGGATACAAATGTAAACAGACTACGTGCTAGCTTTCACGAAGTGGCAGCCTGTTAGGAAAAGCAATTAAGTCAACATGGAATTCTAACATGTGTGTTATGGTAGGACCTACAATGAACACAAAACATGGTGCCCATGGCAAAGCAATAGAGGTGCATCTAACTCAGCCTGGAAGATCAGAGAACATTTCCTGGATAAAGTGCTATCTAAGCCAAGGCCCCAGGGATGCACAGGAGTTCATGGGAATGTATTAGGCAGAGTTCTACAGAGAAACAGAACCAATAGGAAACATGGAGAGAGATATATGAGGAGATTTATTATAGGCACTGGCTATCTGTCAGGGAGGCTGAGAAGTCCCTCGATCTATCATCTGCAAGCTGGAGAACAAGGAAAGCGGAGTGTAATCTAGACTGAGTCCAAAGGCAGGAGTACTAGGGAGCCAATGGTGTGAGTCTGGTTCAAAGATGGATGTCACAGCTCAAGCAGACAGCAAATTTGCCCTGCCTTCACCATTCTGTTCTATTCAAGCCCTCAGCTGATTGGATGACGCCCACCTGCATTGGTGAGGACAGTCTTCTTTACTCATCTCCTGATTCAAAAATGATTTCTTCCAGAAACACCCTCATTGACCCACCCATATGTAATGCTTTACCAGCTATCTGGGCATCCCTTAGCCCCGTCAAGTTGACACATTGATGAACCATCACAGAGGGCATATTCTCAGCAAGTGGAGGAATGCGAGCAAAGGAGTGGAGGTGAGAGAAAGGACTGTGTTTGGGGAACTGAACGAGATGCAGTTTGGCTGGAATGTTGAGAGTAGAGATGGCTAGAGAGATGGGCAGGGGCTTGCCTTGAATGCCACGTGAGAGTTAGGACTTTATCCTAAGACAAATGGGAAACCATTGCAGGGGTTTAAGCATGAGGAAAAGATGATCATACTTGTGTTTTAGAAAGACCATGGTTCTGTGTGTATGTGTTTCAGAAGAGTTTGTTTAGTGACTTGGAGCATGAGGCAAGGGATGGGGGACAAGAGTGGAAGAAGGACAACCAAGAGGAGGCAGTTGTCATTCAGTCCAGAGGTGGGGGTGACCTCAACCAGGGTTACACCATTAGAGCTGGAGATAAGTAGACACATTCAAGAACTTCTCAAGGGGTAGATTGAATCAATAAAGCCTTGACATTGATTAAACATGAGGAATGAGGTAGGGAAGCAGCTACGAAGGCTCCCAGGTTTCTGGGGTGAGAACGTCAGCTCCTGAAGTACCCAACCCTGCTACAGGAGCGGCTTCCAGAGAGATGCTGAGGAGTTCCATTTTGGAAATTGCTGGAGTATGTGTGGGGCATTCAAGGGAAAGGTACCTTCAATACAGAGGAGGAATCAGGAGAGAGACCTGAACGGGTTATGGATTTGGGAGTCATTGGCTAGTAAGTCACTGGCAGTTGAAATCAAAGCTGAAATCACATTGGAAAGACTGCCTCCGGCAGTCCTGTCTTCAAAGAGGGTTGGGAGGCTCGTACTTTTTCTTGGTTTGCACTTGTCAGATCGTATGCTTATAATTAAAACAGAAAACCCATTTTCATCTCTCCCCGTGTCCCTTGGACTATTCGGTAAGGTGTGTAGAGATGCAGTGCACTTTTTATATTATGTCCAAGGTCATGAAGTGCCAAGCAGTGACAAAGCCCTGCTCAGGATCCTGCCTGGTGCTTCCCACTACACTCTTGAGACTGTCTTCCTGACACTCACTAAAGAATATGGGCAGCCATGACAGGACTGAAATTTATGCTGGCCCATACAAGACTTGAACTCAGAGAAGCAAGGGGGCAACCCTCCTACCAGGTTCAGTGGCTTTTAGCTTCCTCCATCCTCCCCCCATCTCCCTTTCCTCACTCAGCACATCCCACCTGTGCCGGCCTCAGCATAGTGTCACAGACACAGCGCTCCCTGTCCACACTCAGCGGGTCTCCGAGAAAGGTCCGTGGCTCGGTGGCTCCTACATCTCTGGACGCTTGGCCAGTCTCCAGTTGTAAGAGGAAGTCCAACCGGCACCCAAGTGCTCAAAGGTAGAACCTAAATGTTGCAATACCATGGAGATATCTGGTAAGTTGGGAATGGGAGAAGGAAGTTCTTCTGATCCAGGAAATCATAATACCTTGGAGAGGACATGAAAAGGAGACCATCTGGGCTTGTGGCTTTGTTCCACTTTTGTTTCTGAGCAGTGGAATTCCTTTAAAAAAAAAAAAAAAAGTTTGAACAAGACTCCAATATATGAAATTGGGAAAACAAAACTTCTCTGATAGGTGTAGGGGCCGGGGGTTGGCGGGGGGGGGGGGGGGGGGGGGGGGAGAGTGCTGAGCCACCTCCTTTGGAAGGGAGACCCCACACCTAATATACTCAGAGGCTTTGAGGCTTCTTGGAACACTTTTGAAAACCAGTAATTTAGTCCATGGCCCAGGGAGGGTGGAAGGTACAGAAGTATAAGAGCATAGATGTTAGGGTCAAACTCCCTGGGCTTGAATCTGGCCAAGCTACTTATTAGCTGTGTTATTTTGAACACATTTACGTTTTCTAAGCCTCAGATTCGTCATCTGTACAACAGGGATAGCGAGTATGGCATTGCTGTGAGGGTTAAAAGAAGAGAATAAAGTGTTGCGCTTGTGCTTAGCATTGAGCATATTCTCAATAAACGGGAATTATTATTATTGTTGTTTTAATCAGTTGCTAAACTTTGGATTTTTCAAGATCAGATGGAAATCTGTATTTTTTTTAAAGACAGGCTAGAAATTTGGATTTTTTCTGTGAATAGCTCCAATTTTTAAATGTTGTCAAGTAATTAATTTAAAAAACACAACTTTGTATGATGAAATACAATGTCTTCCAGCAGTCATTTGGGGCCACTAGAGTAGTCATTGCACATGGTATGTACTGAGCCTGACTATATCTGTAGTCTGCAATGGATGGGGCGTCTGCACCAGAGAGGCTAAGCAGCTGGGAGGAGGAAGAGGCCCGGCGTTGGGCCTGGTCCCTGCTCAGGGGCCTGTGGGAGGCCATGTTCGGGGGAGGCTGGATTGTGCCACCCTGCTGTGGGTAGATGCCTGTTTCTGGGCGGTGGGACATCCTCATCCCTGACCTGCGGAGATGGTCTGAGGATTCACTTCCCCCCAATTGAACTCAACTCAGGGGCTTCTGCACGGACCCTGTCTTTATTTGAAATGTTGATATTTTGTTCATCATGGAATTTTTTGGCATTAATTTTGTTTTTTAAAAATATTGCATTAGAATGTTACTTGTGTGGAAAAAAAATAAATAAATAAGAGCCACATGCTAACCTAGTTCAGGGAAGGCCTGTGTGGTGGCCTTGCAAACTCAGAGACCTAAAGTATCCACAAAAGATGGTCTAAAATTAAAACTTTGATCGGGACTGAGCGAGATGGGCCGGACACACCTTGGAGCCCTCCCGCGGTCCCTCCCTGCCTGGCCAACCTTCTGAGTCCTTCTCAGGCCCGATTGTGCACTGGTGGGGTCCCTCGGCCTGGCCTGTGCTCTCTCGCAATCTGGGACCCCTCAGGGGATGTTGGAGAGCCAGTTTCGGCCCTATGGCAGAACGACCGGTAGCTATGATGCTCAATGACCACCAGGGGTCAGACGCTCAATGCAGGAGCTTCCCCCTGGTGGTCAGTGTGCTCCCACAGGGGAGCGCTGCTTAGCCAGAAGCCAGGCTCATGGGGCGAGTGCAGCGGCAGTGGTGGGAGCCTCTCCTGCCTCCGCACTAAGGATGTCCGACTGACAGCTTAGGCCCGCGTGGGGAGCAGGCCTAAGCTGAGAGTCAGACATCCCCCAAGGGCTCCTGGACTGTGAGAGGGCGCAGGCCAGGCTGAGGGACCACCTCCCCCTCCCCCACCCCCAGTACATGAATTTCGTGCACCAGGCCTCTAGTGTATAAAATAAGGGGCAAAACTGCCATTCTCTGGAGCATTATTCTGCTTTCCGGCAATTGTTGATAGTTTGCCTCAAATAAACTCACACAAATTCTTTACAAGTTTGAATGTTTCTTAAGTTAACACTCGTCTCAATTACTGAGTTTTGGGTGTCCCCTTAAACTTAGTGCCCAAGGCCAGCACTTCAGTTGCCTCACCCTAGTCCCTGCACTAAATCCCAGGGCAGAGTAGTGGATTGGTGGATTGTCGATGCAGCAGGTGGACTCTAGGAGGCCAGTGCTCAGCCCTCAGGGGTTGAGCAGACCGATTTTGATTAGACTCTAAGAAATCTACTGGGGGAGCAGAGGGAAGGAGCGACACACCCCAAAGGCAAATAAGAACCATTTCAGAGATTTATTCTTTTGGAATTTTTAAAATTTATTTTTAGAGAGGGAGAGGAATGGGCTGGGAAGGGAAGAAGTGAGAGAGAGAGAGAGAGAGAGAGCTATCAATCTGTTGTTCCACTTATTTATGCATTCATTGATTTCTTCTTGTTGTGCCCCAACAGGGGAATGGGGGAGGGGAGATCGAACTAGCAACCTTGGTGTATCAGGACGATGCTCCAACCAACTGAGTTACCTGGCCAGGGCTCTTTTGGATCCTTGACATGTCTTCCTTCCCCTGTTCTGTAGTAAGAAAATGCACGGGCTGACCTCCAGGGGATCCACTAAGACCTGCAGCTCCCAAGCTTACAAATAGCTTTCTCCCTTGTCCAATTATGAAAGCTACAGATTTGTCTCTGAGGAGCTCAGCTGGTCAGGGAGAAAACTATGTTCCCTGAAGCATCTAATATCTGCAGCTTCCCCAAAATCCCAGCACGGGGTCTGAAAATGCCTGTGGGGCCCAACCCTGGGCTTCCAGGTCCCAGGTAGTGGGTGAGCCTGAGTCGCCACCAGCCTGCACACCAATTCTCAGCATGGCTGGGCTTCTGCTCTCCTGGGGCAGGGCTTCTGCTCTCCTAGGGCAGGGCTTCTGCTCTCCTAGGGCAGGGCTTCTGCTCTCCTAGGGCAGGGCTTCTGCTCTCCTAGGGCAGGGCTTCTGCTCTCCTAGGGCAGGGCTTCTGCTCTCCTAGGGCTGGGCTTCTGCTCTCCTAGGGCTGGGCTTCTGCTCTCCTAGGGCAGGCATTACCACCAGGAGCACCGTCCCCCTGCGGGGCAGGTGGCTGCCCACTCGCTCAGACCCTTCGTGTGGATTGCCTCATCCACTCCCAGAAATCCTGGCTGCCTCTGACGAGGGACAAGGCCTGGAAGTTTGGCTAAACCAGGGGTTCTAGATGAGCTTGACCGTTTCAGACATCACATAGGAAAAACTGACCAATAGATGGAACTTTCCATACCTCCCACCCACCTTCAGAAATAAAACATTACTGATACCATTGAGGCCCCCTTAAAACAACTTAAATGTCCACCTTTGGGAGAATGGCTATATAAGTGGAGGCATGTTCCAGAATATTCTACAGCAGGTAAAACAAATGAATCAGTTTTGTGTATCATCACAGATAGATTTAAAATAAGTTGTTGAGTTTGATTCTCTCCATGACGCTTCCCAGAAAACTAGGACTGACTTGCTCTCAGAGAGCTCTCAGCCTAAGACGGGGCCTGAGTGTCCTCACTTTCTTCTCTACCTTCTCTTCCTCCTTCCTTTCCTCTGCCCTCTTCCCCCAAATCCTGTTCTCTTGTTTCATCCAGTCTTGGCTTATGTTCTTCTTGCCTTTCCTGTTTCTCTCCTTTCTCTTTCTTTTCTCTTCATGGGAGAAGCCCGAGGTGGGGGTGTGGGAATGCAAGGAGATGTGTGTGTGTGTGTGCGAGTGTGAGGGTGTGTGTGCATGTATGTGTGTTGTGTATGAGTGTATGTGTATAAGTGTATGTGTGCATATGAGTGTCAGTGAGTGTGTGTGTATAAGAGTGAGTGTGTGTGTGTGTGTGTGTGTGTGTGTTGGAAAGGGCCAACATCAGCTTACACCAGACTATACTGTGTGCTGTGCGCACATTACTTCATGGTCATTCATTATTATTCCCATTTTAAGACTGAGAAGACGGAAGCTCTGAGAAAAGGGAAAATGGGCCTTCTCGCCCTTCCCACCCCACAGCTAGGCCCATCCCTCCTGCCTTTTCTCTCTTTTCCTCTCCAAAGCTGTTGCATGTCGCCTACTATGGACTACAATGACCAGCATTATTATTATACTTCCTGTGACACATTTTGAGGATGCCACAGGCTAGGGTTTACCAATGCTTTCTGAACAATATCTTATTTGGTCCTAGCAGGCCCTGTGAGGTAGTCGGGGCCAATATTAAGTCCACTTTACAAACAAGAACCAGAACTCTCAGAGGCTGGGACATGCTGCAGGCCACTTAGCCACGAGCCACACTTCTGTCCCTGACTCTGCGCCCTGGTTGCTTGGCTTATTCTCCTTCACTGAGACCCTCCAAAGTCCTGAGGCCACTCCAAGCGACTGCTGGGTGCATTTGTGTCTGTAAGTTTCTCACCCGAGGTGATGCCTCACCCTCTCCCCCTAGTCCCAGCCCTGCCTAGTATCAGAAAAACACTGCTGACTTCAAACGAGGTCAGCGAGTTTTACAGCAGTGCCGCCTGGCTCCCTCTCCGACCTTCTCTGTAACGTTGGAGTCTCATTCCCCAGGTGCCCTTCCCGGAAGCCTGTCTGATCAGAGTGGTTCTGCGGGAGCCGGTGGGGCCCTCGGGCCTGTGCTCCTCCACGGGCTCTGGCTGTGAGCGGATGCTCAGGGCTTTGAGCGAGTTAGCATAATGAAGCCTTTTTCAGGCAAGGGACAATTAGGGAATACACTTCAATGGATACCTCCTCAGGCACCCCAGCCCCCTCCCCACCACGGTTAGCCTTTAGGGAAATAGAAGGAACAGCCTGATCAGGCCTTTTCCTAGAAAAGCCCTTGGATGAGCCCATGATGGGAAATGAAGCTGTTTTTGTTGTCTTTGATTAATCAGTGTCCTGTTTCCCAAAGCAAACATGGCCTCAGATCTTCCAAGGAGCACAGCTGCAAAGGAAGGGCCGCGGCTGCTGCTGGGATCTCGACAAGGACCCGAGACGGGGAGGAGGGAGGCACTGTGACCTTTTCCTCAAGGACGAGGCCTTCATTTTGTACCTTCAAGGGCGCCCAGGTTACTCATTTCCTTTATGTCCTTCTGCCAGTGTGAGCAGGAGAAATATTAGCCTTTAAAGATTTCTTTACAGTTCCTTGAAAGCCGGCAGGGTGAATTGAGCCAGAGAATTATATAACAGCAAAGCTCATTTAAAGCGACAGTGTCTTTCTACAAGGCTATGGCATTTGTCAGTTTTTTTTTGTTTTTGTTCTTTTTACAAATGACAAAGAACGAGATACTAATTTTGTGAAGAAAATAGAGGGACCCTCCCATTTCCTTACTTTCCGTGTTTTAATGGAGGGATGCCACTTCTCACGTGTTGATAAAAGAAAAAATACAAAAACCTCTTTCAAGGAAGATATGTTCCTTCACCTCAGATAGCCATCTTGTTTGAATTCAGAAGAAAAAAAAATAAATAAAAAGAAAAGTTTTCTAAAGCATTTGTTCGTTTACTTTAAGAGCCTTGGAACTTTCATGAATAGTCAGCTGTTTTCTCCTTTCAAAGGGAGCCAAGCCCTTTGAGGAAGGGAAGGACTGAGAAGCATTAGGTAATTGAAAGATGAAACAGAGGGCCGGAGACCATGGGATACCTGGACACAGGCTTTATTGGAGATCACCCTGCCTGCCGCCTTCCAGAAGGGAAAAGGGAAGAGAGAGAGAGAGAGAGAGAGAGAGAGAGAGAGAGAGAGAGAGAGAGCTGGGGTGAGAGTGTCTTTTAAGGGGAGGAAAAGAGGGGACGGGGCTTAGGGCACTCAGCACACGCTGATTGGTGGTTTCATGTAAGGTACATGGTTAGGGGCCTAGGGATTTAGGAATTGGGGGCTTAGGGTATATGGCAGGTGCTGATTGGTGGTTCAATGTACAGTCCATATAAGGTGTTCAGGAATGTCCGGCTGCAGGTGGAGTTTACGTCATGCTCCGTCCATCAGTTGGGGGAAGGGAGGATCTATCAGTAATCATCTACGTTGTTTAATGTGGCCCTTCAATGCCTCTTGAAGTGCAAACCATGCATTATCTCAACTGACCTTCACGTGCCCTTCATCTGCTCTTCTCTGACTTCTGTTTTAGAGAAGAGGAACCTGAGGCCCAAGGATTCTGCGACTCTCCTGGCGTCACACAGCTCAACTGGAGACCAAATGCTGAGCTTTTGTCTTTCTCTGCCCGGCCTCCCCAGGGAAGGTCCCATCTCCTTCCCTGTACACCAAGGGCGACTTTGCCTTCTCGGGGGCATTTGGCAATGTCTGCGGGTGTTTTGGTTATCACGGTTGGGGAAGGGGGCGCCGGAGGAGGGGCTATAGGCTCCTAGTGGGTGGAGGCTAGGGGTGCTGCTCAACATCTCAGAGTACAGCCCCAACCCAGCGTCCCCCGCCCTACGTGCCAGCAGGGCTCAGGGAGAGGCCCTGGTCCTCCTGTGCTCCGCTTCACAGGGGAGTCCCAACCTCAGAGTAGCCTCGAGCTCCTCTGCCCAGCGGCAGTCTTGGCCCCCTCCCCGGCAGCCACAAGAATTAAGGCCGCTGTCTAGAATGCCCTTCAGCAGTGGCCAAGTGGCCCCTGCAGAGTTTACTGCAGGACACGCAGTGCATCAGCCGCAGCTGTGTTTTAAAGTTTCTGGTCACACACAGGACGCCTGTCTTCAGTTAGCAGCGAGCGGCGGGCAGCCTCCCTGCCGGGGAGGGAGGGAGAGTTCCAGGGAGGCCGACAGCCTGCGCGCTCCGCTCCTGAGGCCGGGCTCGGAGGCACCTGGGGGAGGCCTGGGGAGGGCGCTGAGCACGTGCTCTCCCCTTCCGACCCATCCGTCAGTGGTGGCCCTGCCAGAAGATGGCCTATTGAACATTTCCAGGAATAGCCCTGCCAAGCCTGTCAACTGCTTTCTTGGAAATACACTCAATAAGGATGGCAGGCCTCCAGGAGGGAGAGCAGAAAGCCTGGCCTGGACCGCGCACGGAGGAGCGGCAAAGGCCTGGCTGCAGGCAAGGGGCCTCCTGGGGGAGGGGCGCCGTGCTCGCGGGGCTTTGTAGCTTCTGGAGTCATTTAAAAATGTTCTCAATGGGAGGAGGCGTCACCCCCTCAGAGGCCTGAGGCCCTGCTGACTTGATGCAACCCTGTGACCTTCACCTGCTGGCTGTTTGTTCAGACACCAGCAGACAGGAAGGCCACAGCGCTGGGAGGCCAGGGATTAACTGTCAGCAGCGACCAACCTCTATGTCATCTGGGGTCACTGGCCACCACTCCTGCTCTTATAAGCCTCAGTCCCAGCGAGAGCCAGAGGAGCGCTGAAAGGGGGAGTTTCTGCCCCCACTCCACACACCCCCCCCCCCATCACTCTGGTGATGTAGCAAAAATAAGAGGCAAAGATGTGAAATTGAAAGAAATGTCTTTTAAGGCACCCTCCTCTGCCCACCCCCATGCAGAAGTAACCATTTCCCTCGCAGAAGCCTGACACACCTATAGAAATTTGAGCCCCCTGGGCCCTCTGCTCTCTGAACTACAGCCTCTCCCATCTGGCGGGTGGATCTGGGGTGGCCCGGCAGGGGATGCCTTAAGACCAGCTGCCTTCAAGGAAAAGCTCCTTGACGATGTAGGCATCCTATAAAAGCAGAGACCAAAACTCTCTGCTCTCTGTGTTCAGGGACTATTGGTTACTCACCTTTTAAAGATAATACTAGAACTACAAAGTTTATCATAGAATAGGCATGAGACATCTTATTTCCAAAAGCTACTGACAGGACAAATATTTGAGGCCCACACTGAGCTATAGTTAGTTGTGGGAAGGGCTGCCAAATACAATATCAGAGGCCCAGATAAATTTAAATTTCAGGAAACCAGCAAATAATTTTGGGGGGTATAAGTATATCTTGAATATTATTTGCTATTTATCTGAAATTCAAATTGACGCGTGTTTTTGTTTGTTAAATCTGGTGGCTCTATTTGGGGCATAAATTGACTAGTTGCTAAAAAGAGGGAACATCAACACATATTCAACATATATGAAAGACCATACCAGTTAAGAGAGGAGGAAGGCAGGGAAGAAGGAGGGTAGCAAGAGAAAGGCCAAGAAGAAAGGGAGATAGGCATAGTGAGAGACAAAACAACAACAACAACAACAACAACACACACACACACACACACACACACACACACGCACGCACACACACAAACAACCCCTGCTATGCCCTGTTCCATCAACCAATCTGGGCCCAGGTCCTGGCCGGGGCTGCTCCTCAGGGCTCTGGACAGGCCCAGGTGTGCACATGCTCGCCGGTTGGCCAGGCCAGCTGCCATGGCGGCAGGCTTGAGCCTGCATAGGTGCACATTAATACCTAGCATAGCTCCTCTGCTCGTTTGCATGCTCCATGTCCCTTCTGACTTCATGAATTCAAAGATAAAATTGTTAAGAATTTCAAGATGGTGACAACCAAGCATGAAACGAAGCATGGTGTCCTTTCTGAGGGGCCCTGCCTGACTGCACGGGCTGCACACCCCTGGAGCCCGTCCTGCTCCTGGACTGACCAACACTAGCTTTGCTTGTGGAACATCCTGTATTGTTTTCTAACAATGTATCAGCCTAAATTATTTAATGTCTGTTTCCCCCAATAGCCAGCTGCCTGTTTTGTAATATAGTTTTACTGGAACACATTGGCACTCATTGGTCTAGGTATTGTCTGTGGCTGCTATTATATTACAATGGCAGATCTGAGTAATGCAACAAGGAATGTTTGGCCCACATTGCCTAAAACAGTTGCTCTCTGGTCCTTTATAGATGTTTGTGGGCATTACACTGTGAAACCCTTGAAGGCAGGAATCCTGTCTGTCTAGAACAGTGCCTGGCATATAGAAAATGCTCAGTCAACACTCGCTGAAAGAAAAGAACGAAAGGAAAAAATGAATGCATGAAGAGCCTAGTTTTGGGGGAAGTAATTATTTTACCTAAAAGAAAAACATGTAAGTTTTAAGTTTGACTTAATTTTTTTGTTTTCATATAAAAAAATATATGAAACCCACCACCCTGTGAATTGGCTCTCCAGGGAAATGTAAGGTGTTTATCTTGTGGCTTGGCAGACCCACCCAACACACTGCTGCACACCTCAGTCTGAAGAAGCACAGGCGCTGCGTATGTATCATTCATCATTCAATAAATGTTTATTGAGCAAAGCATGGGGCGAGGCATGCGTTCAGGAACGACAATGATTCACTTGTGTCTTACCCAATAGACCTACAGAACCTATAGTCCAAAGGAGAAAAGACACGCAAATATATATTCCATACCAATGCCAATGTATAACTATATGATAAACAGTGCTAAGTGCAGAGGAAATTTCTGGATCAATTTATGGGCTTTCCGAGTCAGGACAGATTCCTTTTGGCTGCAGAATCAGAGGCGGCTTCTCGCCAGTCTTTCTGTTTGGTCTCAGATCCAATCCCTGCCCTTCTGCTTTGCTCTGCACCACAAGGAGCAGACTTCGTCTCCCTGCTGCCCTGCCAACTGGCTCCAGCTAGGCTCCGTCAGTGGGAGGCCACAGAGCAAGGCTGGAGGACTGGAGGGAGGGAGGAGCCAGGCTCCCAGCTCCCGGCCTCAGTTTTCTCGCCTGTGCAATGGAAAAACCAATAGTATATATGTATAGAGTTTTTATGAGAATTAAATGAGATAAGACATGCAAAATGCTTAGCACAATCCCTGATATATAATAAGCATTCAAAGACTAGAGCTATTATTTTGGTAGCCTTGCTTAGATAAGTGGGAAGGAATGCAGTGATCAATTACTGAGATGTGCTAGGAGTGAAGGGTGGGAGAGGCATGCCGGGGGAGGAATATTTACCAACCCTAACATTTTGATACTGTAGTGTGGAGGTAAAATTGATAGGACCTGGAAAATGGATTGACAGAGTCTAGTAAGGTATTAAGAGAAATCAAACAAGAATGATGATACCACAAGTAGGTAGTAAGAAAGTTCAGGAGAGAAGGATTATAAAATTAATTTTTAGAACAAGCGTGTTGGACTCTTTTCAGTTGCAAAAACAAATAAAACCAAAAACCAATGACATACTTGAGAGTACCTCAAGAGATTGAGGTTTTTGATAGAGATACATATATGTTTAATGAGTTAGCCATCTCAGCAGCTATACATCAGGCCTCATGGAGAATTGGAAGATGTTGCAAGAAACCATAGCAACTCTAGTCACCGGGGTCTGGTCTCCTCTGAGAGCAGAAACCATTGTTCTTTATTTAGCAACTAGAGGCCCGATGCATGAAATTTGTGCAAGAGTAGGCCTTCCTTCCCCCGGCTGCTGGCATCGGTTTCCCCCTGACACCCGGGACCTGGGCTTCCCTCATAGCCCCGGCTTCGTCTGGAAGGTCATCTGGTCTAATTAGCATATTATGTTTTATTATTATAGACTAGAGGCCCAGTGCATGAAAATTCATGCACTGGAGGGGGTCCCTCAGCCTGGCCTGCCCCCTCTCACAGTCCGGGAGCCCTCAAGGGTGGGAGACTACCTGGCAATCAGGGGAAGGCGACACCCCATCACACCTCTGCTACTGCCACTGCCAGCAGCACAAGCCTCGGCTGGCCCGGGTTACCTGAGCCTCGGGCAGCCCTGGGTGGCTGGGCAGCCGCCATCCGAGGCTTGCCTGTGCCTCGGGCCAGACCTGGGTGGCTGGGGGGCTGAGGGGACTGGGGGACTCTGGAAGCAGGTGCACGGAGCGGCTGGGCCTGCCTGGGGGTGGGCCCGGCCTTGCCGCGCACCTGCTGCCCTGGCGGGGCTGAGGGGATTGGGTGTCTCCATCTTGTGGCTGTGGGCACTGCCATCTTTGAGGGCGTGGCAGTCAATTAGCATATTCCCTCCTTATTGGCTGTGGGCACCGCCATCTTTGCAACGGTGTGAGGGTCAATTAGCATATTCCCTCTTTATTAGATAGGATTCTTCCCTGCTCAAGACTCCTTCCATTTATACTCCTCTCTTTCCAGTGTTCCTCTTTCTGCCTCTGTTGCTGTGGTTATATGCTCTGTGTCTTGCATCGGTTTGAATGGATATTAGCCATCTAATATGAAGCTTCCTAACTGGGCCCCATTCTCAGTGCAGGCCACTCACGGTCTCCTTAGGTCTGGTGCTTATCGGAGGCTTTGGCTAGAGCAGTCCCCTGATGCAGGGTGTGAAGGCCCACCTTTCTGAGAAGAAGCCGTGTAACCAGCTGTGAAACCAGTAGGTCTCACGAGTGAGTTGGAGATGTCAGCGAGCTCTCCATGAAGCTGAAAAGGTAAGATTGGGTCATGTTGAGAGAGTCTTGAGGGTTCTTAATTACTTCTGATATTACACATCTCATATGGATTTGATCATACAAGATCAAAATCTGCCCAAGGTTTAGGGCAAAGAAGTCAGAAATTACTATGCAGAAGATTTTTTTTTTTCCCCAATGAAACTCAGAAAAGTTAAACAATTTGCAGAGGGAGGAATTTTCTTACTATCCTCACAGAGACTTTACTAATTTCTTAGAGAACAACTTAGAACTTGGCTTGCAAGGGTGGGTGTGGTGAGGTCAGGGTTTTCTTACTGCTTTGAGAATAAAATATTCTACAGTTCAGGAAAACCAACAAAGCAACCCAATCCTCAGTGATTCTTCCCAGAACTCTTCCAATCCAAGACATCCATCACACCGTTGGAACTTGAGGGACCCAGAGCTTGCAACACACATATTCCAAGGATAAATGGATAACAACTCACTTATATGAGTCTCTTTAAAAACAAAGAGAGAGCCCTTGCTGGTTTGGCTCAGTAGATAGAGCATCGGCCTGCGGACTAAAGGGTCCCAGGTTGGATTCCGGCTAAGGGCACATGCCCAGGTTGTGGGCTCAATCCCCCCAGTGGGGGGCTTGCAGGAGGCAGCCAATCAATGATTCTCTCTCATCATTGATGTTTCTATCTCTCTATCTCCCTTCCTCTCTGAAATCAATAAAAAATATGTATTAAAAAAAACAAACAAACAAAGAGAGAAAGGAAAAGAAATGAACAAAGAGAGAAGAAAATTATAAGGAAAAAGCAATGTTTTGAAAACCTTTTACTGACAGAGATCGATGGAGCTGTCAGGGGCAGGTGGATGCTTGCTCTTGAAATCCCAGGTGCGGACAAAGAGGACAGCTCCTTAGGCCGCGGTCCCCGAGAGGCAGTAGGTGCGCTTTTCTTTCAGTCCTTGAGAGAATCGCCCCTCCCTTCCCCCGCCCCCCCAAAGTCTTTTCTTAGAATAATTTCTATTAAAAAGAGGGATTTCAAAGACACTATGAAGAGATGTGGAAATTTTAAATGAAAGAAAAATGATCAGCATCCTATCCTTTAACCATACCCCCTTGTTATATAAGCACTTTTATTATTCTCATTCACATGCATGTATAATTTTTATGTCATTGTTGTCAGAAGCCCGTGAGCTCAGCATACAGATCTGCTGGGTGTGAATGCTGACTTGCCAAGTTACTTGAACCCTCTGGGCCTCAGTTTTCTCATCTGAGCAGAGGGGGTAATAATAGTAGCTACTTGAGGATTAAATGAGACAACTTCTATTGAGTGCCTAGTTCAATGCCTGGAGCACCCTTAGTCCATTGTAACAGTGATGACGATCTATCATGAAAATCAGGCAGCTCTGAAGTCCCAGGTTGGGCAGAAGAGTTGAGCTGTTGACATCTGTGTTTGCCTCTCCATTTTCTTCCCTTTCCCACCATGATGTGAGCCTGGGTCTCCTTGCTGCAAGAAGCAGCACACATTGTCAAGTGAGCACCCAATAGGACCACACTCGGCCTTGGGGAAACAGTGACGTTGGCTGAACCCACAGAGAGGTGGCCATGCTGAGCGCTTCAAGGCACAAGCTGAGCCAGCACCTGCCAGGTGGCCACGGATCTTCTGAGGAGACTGTTTCCCAGGAAGATCACTATTACAGGCTGAAGTGTGTCCCCCAAAATTCATATGTTCAAGCCCTAAGTGCAGTACCTCCGAATGTGACCATATTTGGAGATAGGGCCTTTAGAGGGGCGATTAAGTTAAAATGGGGCTATGAGGCGGGGCTCTAACACAATCTGAGTGGCGCTTTTATAGGAAGAGGCAGTTTGAACGCGGGAGATGCACACAGAGGAGAGGCCGTGCGAGGACAGCGGAGGTGGCCCTCTGCAAGCCGGGGGGAGAGACCGCAGAAGAAACCGGTCTGTTGACGCCTTCCTCTTGGACTTCCAGCCTCCAGAACTGAGGAAATCAATACCTGCTGTGTAAGCCACCCAGTCCGAGGCCTTTTGCTGTAGCAGCCCTCGCAGACGATTATAGCTACTCCTAAGGGGGTACTCAGCCTTAAAAAGGAAGGGAATTCTGTCACATGCTACAACACACGTGACCCTTGAGGACATTGTGCTAAGTGAAACAAGGACAAACACAAGTCACAAAAGGACAAGTACCCTTTGGCGCCACTCAGATGAGGTATTGAAAGTAATCAGAGTCATAGGGACAGAAAATTAAAACGGTGGTTTCCAGGGACTGTGGAAGGGAAGAACGGCAAGTTAGTGTTTAATGGGCAGAAAGGTTCAGTTTTGCAGAATAAAAAAGGTTCTGGGGATGGATGGTGGTGATAGTTGCACAACAATGTGAATGTGCTTAATGGCACTCTTAAAAATGGTTAAAATGGTAAATGTTATGTTATGTACATTTTACAACAATAAAGTTGCTTAGGGGCCTCCCACTCTTTGTGAAGTTCAGTCTCACTGAAATCTTGGCTAATTGCTTTTGGGGGGGGGGCGGGATGAAAGAAGGGAGTTGGAGGAAGAGGAGGGGGTTGGGGAAGGAGAGGCAGGTCTCACAGGTGAGGGGCCCTGTTTGCTTTGCTGCTGTCAGAACATTTGCCTGCAAATCCGAATGAAAGTTGCCGGGTCTACCTGCTTTCCTGTGCACGATCATGGAGCACATACGAGGATCCTTGCCTTTGTCAATAGTGAAGATGGAGGAGAACAGGATTTCCAAACGCGGGGCCGAGTTCCCTGAGATTTTCTTTTTGTTAAAACGCCGTTTCCTCTTTTGTTTCCCAACATCTACTGGGCCTTCCCTTGATCACACACAGAAAGAAAACACTTCCCTCATTGGCGGTCAAAACACTTTTCAGATTTTCCACAGCGACAACAAATCGGAACAGCCACCTCATGGCCACCTCAGATTTGATGGCTGTCAAAATTTATGACAGAGACCCCAATCAAGGCAGGGATGGGGACGGCTGTGGGAGGAGCTCTCACACCCCTCTGTGTTTAGGACAGAGCTCTGTGGTTGGAACAGCCGCTGCCCTAACTTCCTCCCTCTCTGTGAAAGGGCCTCCTGCTTCCTCAGCACACGGCTCCCTAAGTCTGCATGGACTGGATCGCAGTTCTTCCTCTCCCCGCAATAAATCCTTTGTGGGGATGGAATGCCTAGTCAATTTTGGTTTAAGGTCAGCATGACCCTTTGCACTGGTTCCCCACCAAATCGAAGACCTGGGGGTTTGGGGCCCTTGGTAGACAGATGCCGGCTCTTTTGGTTTGAATTGCTCAATGTGGCCTAGTGGGGGCTCCCCCAAGCAATCCACCCACAGACTCTAAGAAAGGCAAGCGCCCCAGATCCTCTCTGTCAGCACTCTGCCTTCACCTCCTGCTGTGGCCCCTTCAGGGGCCTTGAAATCCTCAGAATTGTTAGGGCTGGGAAAGACACGGAAATACTTAGAATGATTCTAGACTAAGAGAGACAAAAGAGACAGACAACCGACTGAAACTCGGTTCTGGACGGCGTTGTTTTGCTGTGAAGGACATGATTGGATAACTGGCATTACTCAGACAGGATCTATAAGGATGTATTTCCTGATTTTGATGCTTGGACTGTGGTTATACAGGATAATGTCTTGATTGTAGAAATTGCACATTAAAGCCTTAGGGAGTGACAGGCCATTAGATTGGCAACTTACTATCAAATGGTTTAGGAAAAAATAAGTCTTTGTACTGTTCTCCAACTCTTCAATAAGTATAATTTTGTTTCAAAGTGAAAAAGAAAAGGAAGGAAGGAAGGATGGAGAGAAGGTAGGGAGGGAGGGAGGGAGGGAGGGAGGGAGGGAGGGAGGGAGGGAGGGAGGGAGGGAGGGAGGGTGTCTTGTTTGGTTGTGAGGGAGGCCATCCTTACTGTGAGCACGTTTTCCGGTGGTTTCAGGCACAAGCCTGAGAGCTTCCTTGAACGTGAGTCACCTCTGAGTTTTCCTGGTGATGCCAACGAGGTTTGGGAGCTTGTTGGACTGTGAGAGCATGCCCTCCTTAGGCTGTAGTCTCATGGCCTTCCTTTCCTTTCTCATTGTTCTCCTGGCGTAGTTCCTTGTCCTTGCCAACTTTTTCTTCCTTTTTCTCCCTCTTACACAGAATAAACAATGTGTTAATTTGTTATTTAGAAATCTGAGAAATGAATGCTCTGATGTTGAATTTTTATTTTAAAATTTCTTTTTCCCCCCAATCTAAAAAAAATATCTTCAAGACTTACTGATACTTATAGGCTAAAATCAGTTTTAAGAAATTTCTTCTAGCCCCCCTCTGTCCTCACCCCCCTCCACTTAAAGACTATTAGACTTGATTAAAAAAAAAAACTGTCTGGGTAGAAATGGGTGGTGGGGTACCACATAAAAGATAAACAAGTTTGTCCATAATCTTGCTACTCACGATGATTCGATTTGTAAGCTTATAGAGGGGTGTGTGTGTGTGTGTGTGTGTGTGTGTAGAAACTTATTTTTTTAATGGAAATCATTCTATACATACTATTTATGACCCCACCTACTTAAAATATTCTTTTGCAACTTCATATGTAAAGGCTAGCTAGCAAATATCCCATTGAATATGAATTTTATTTTTGCTTACTAATCCCAGCTGGGGTTGGATTTGACATTCCTTGGTCCACCCTCCATGCCTCAGATTTTTGGCTCACATTGCGCCTCCGTGTGAAAGAAAACAGGAAGACCTGCCAGATTTTTTCGTGAGGATTTGTATTGTTTACCACTTTCCCATGAACAGAACTGGGCTCTGAAGAGGAGGTTTCAAGGAGTGATTAAGATTACACTCCTGAACAGGTGAGTTGGACTCAAATTTTGATTCTCCTCTTACCAGCTATATGAAGATGGGCATGTTACCTAACATCTCTGTGCCTCAGTGTCCTGACCTGTGAGGTGGGCTGAAATGAATAGTGTCTGTCCCACAGGGTTATTGAAGGATTAATAAGCTGTAAGTAGCTGGCACATGGTAAGTGCTCATTGGCACTGGTCATTGTTAATACTATGAATAAATGAGGCAACTACTGAGGTCTGCAGAAGTCTAGAAAGACAGTAAGTGGAGCAAGCTCCTCCCAGGAAGGGAAATAGTTCTCCGTATTGGTGGTTCAGAGTAATTATGATGGAAAAAACATATTCCAAGTTCTGGAGTTGACGTGTACTCCTTGTGACATTTTAATCTCTGAGTAATATATTCCATTGCCTGCAAAGCTGTGATTTCTCAGTTTATTGCTTTTTCCTCTTCTTTCTCAGACCTGAATTCCTTCTCCTCTTGGCTCCAGCCGGTCTCCAGCAACCAGGAACTGGATAGTGTGGTTATGGAACCAGGTCCTTACTTCAGAAAGGTAGTCTGAAGCCTCAGCAAGGTGCACTGCCTTCCCTGGGGAAGGTAGAAAAGACCTACTGTGTGCTCCATCCATCACATTGCCTTTCTTGCTCACAACAACCCTGCAATGCAGATACTATGACAATCTCCACTCTAGGGTCCAGCAGAGGGGTTCTATGCATGTGCTTTGGAGTCAGCGAGCCCAGGTCTGGTTTTGTCACTCACACACTCAATGAAACCTTTGGCAAATTACTTAACTTCTCTGAGGCTTAGTTTCCTCATACCTAAAATGAAAAGGATAATAATGCCGGTGTTAGAGGGTTGTTGGGAAGATTAAATGTGTAAAGTAAGTATGTGATATAGCACCTAGTCCTAGAGCATAGTACATGCTCAATAAATGTTAATTATTAGTGTTGTTATTATTTAGGATTGAAAAAATTGAGTCTCGGGGAAGTTATAATTATTACTACATTTTGTAGGTGAGGAAACCTCACTAATTCTTAGTCCTTTTCTCACCTATACAACAGCTTGCCCCTCTGTGGCTAAGACGACCATTCTTCTGTCTTTTAAATTTTATTTTAATTTATTGATTTGAGAAAGGGAGAGAGAGGAGAGAAATACCAATTTTTGTTGTTCCACTTATTTATGCATTCATTGGTTGTTTCTTTTTTTTAAAAAAAAATGGTTATTATTGAGAGTATTATAGATGTCCACCTTCCCCCCCCCGCCCCCCCCCCCCCCCCCCGCCTTCATTTCCCCCTCCACCAGTACCCGCCCTGCCCCAGGCCTTCACCACCCTATTGTCTGTGTCCATAGGTAATGCATATATGCATATAACTTCTTTGGTTAACCTCTTCCTGTTCGCCCCCGCCCCCCCCACCTCCTGAGATTTATCAGTCTGTTCCATGTTTCCATGCCTCTGGTTCTATTTTATTCATCAGTTTATTTTGTTCATTAGATTCCTTGTTCATTTATTTTGATTTTTAGATTCAATTGTTGATAGATATGTATTCATTGTCTTCTTCTTTTCTCCTTCTCCTCCTCCTCCTCCTCCTCCTTCTTCTTCTTCTTCTTCTTCTTCTTCTTCTTCTTCTTCTTCTTCTTCTTCTTCTTCTTTTTCTTCTTCTTCTTCTTCTTCTCCTTCTTCTTCTTCCTCTTCTTCTCCCTCACCTTAAGGAATACCCTTCAACATTTCATGTAATAATGGTTTGGTGGTGATGAACTATTTTATCTTTTTTTTTGTCTGTGAAGCTCTTTATCTGACCTTCAATTCTAAAAGATAGCTTTGCTGGGTAGAGTAATCTTTGTTGTAGGTTCTTGCTTTTCATCACTTTGAATATTTCTTACCACTCCCTCTCTGGCCTGCAAAGTTTCTGTTGAGAAATCAGCTGACAGTTGTATGGATGCTCTCTTGTAGGTAACTAACTGTTTTTCTCTTGTGCTTTAAGATTCTTTCTTTGTCTTTAACCCTTGGCATTTTAATTATGATGTGTCTTGGTGGGGGCCTCTTTGGGTTCCTCTTGTTTGGGACTCTCTGCACTTCCTGGACTTGTAAGTCTATTTCTTTCACCAGGTAGGGGAAGTTTTCTGTCATTACTTCTTTAAATAGGTTTTTAATATCTTGCTCTCTCTCCTCTCCTTCAGGCACCCCCATAATGCAAATGTCAGTATGCTTGAAGTTGTCCCAGAGGCTCCTTACACTACCTTCATATTTTTGGATTCTTTTTTCTTTTTGCTCCTCTGATTGGGTGTTTTTGCTTCCTCATATTTTAAGTCATTGATTTGATTCTCAGAATCCTCTACTCTACTATTGAATCCCTGTAAATTATTCTTTATTTCAATTAGTGTATGCTTAATTTCTGACTTGTCCTTTTTCATGTCTTTGAAATTCTCACTAAGATCCTTGAAAGTCTCATTAAGTCCCTTGAAGCTCTCATTAAGATCCTTGAGCAACCTTATAACCATTGTTTTGAACTCTGTATCTAGTAGTTTATTTGCTTCCATTTCATTTAGTTTTTTTTTTTTTCCTGGAAATTTCTTCTGTTCTTTCATTTATGACATATATATATATATATTTTTTTTTGTCTCTGCATTTTGGCTGCTTGCCTGCCACATCCATTTGCAGCAAGGGTTCAGGATCTGAAGAAGGGGCCATGTACAAATGAAAACACTAGACAAGAAATATGAATTTAGAAGGCATGGGGCCAGGTGGAAAACTTCCCTCTAGTGGAGAAGCTCCCTGAAGCCCTGGACCTGTTAGCTTTTATTCAATTTTAGATACACATCTTGCCCTCAGGCATGGCAATCCTGTAGCAGACAGACTATCTCAAAGGTCAGTAAATATTAGTAAAGATTTATTTTGAGACTATTAGGTCAGGAAATTGCTTCAAGCCACCACGATCTTGACAGAATAATCAGTGCATAGCTTTAGCCCTTGTTAAAGCTCAAGGTTCATCAGCCTTCCGAGTTTCTTGTTGCACTTTCATGATAGTGTTTAACAATGGATGGCTTCCCGCATTTGCCTGCGTTTGTTTCTATGTATTAGGTAAATCTGCTATGTCTCCTGGAATTGGTAGAGTGGCCTTGTGTATTAGGTGTCCTACAGGGCCCAGTGCCTCAGCCTCCCCAGTCACCTGAGCTGGGCATTCTTAGGTAAGCCCCTGTGTGGGCTTATGTGCACAGTCTCATTGTACTTGAGCCTTGATTGCTGTTGGTGTCACTGGGAGGAATTGACCTCCAGGCCAATTGGCTGTGAGGACCAGCTGTGTCTACAATGGAAGATCTGGTGCAGGAGACACCCCTATGGAGCAGGACTTGCTTCAGTGGGGCTTTGGTGCTCACTGAGTCTGCCCCTTGAGTGTGTCACTTGTGGATGTGTAGAGTTGTAATCTGGTAAGGTCTGAAGCTGTCCACCAGGTGCACTGGCTCTGGGGCCTCCTGGGAGGTGCAAGTCAGCCACTGCCTGGGGCCACCTGGCAGGAGCTACAGAGGGATTTGCAGATGGCTGCTATTTGTGTTGGGCTTGGAAGTGCCCAGGCGAAGCCAAAATGTGAAGCAAGGTAGCCTGGTGCTAGTGCCAGGACTTGGGTCTCTTATTGATAGGTATGGGGCATGCTGATGCCAGCTGATGCTTGTTTTAGAGATTTTAGGAAAGTCTGAAGCCTGAGCCGAACAGAGCATTCAGATGGAAAAACCATTGCAAAGAGCTTGGGTGTGGCTGCACATTGGATGGGGCAGGGTCTCAGGGAATCACCAGGGCAGAATGAACTGTGTGAGCCAGGCTGATGGAAACTCAGATATGGCTGCCAATCAGCTCTGTGACAGGGGAGGTCTCAGCATAGGAACAATGACTCCTGAGAGCATTCCTGTCTGGGAGAAAGTCACTCCCAAGTTCTTGCTCTGATGTCAGACAATCCAATTCCTCTCTGTATGTCCCTGGATCCCCTCAAACCTCTGCCCCAGCGCTGAAGCTCAAAGGGAGTGAGTCCAAGTAAGTTCATGTGCCAGCCCTTTTAGAGGAATTGCCAGGGTCTCCAACAGCATCCATGTCACTCAGCCACAATCCCCGCTACTTTTTACAGCCCAAACTTATGGGGATTTCTCTTCCTAGCTCTGAAACCCTGGGCTGAGGAGTCTGGTGTGGGTGGGATCCCTTGCTCCTCACAGGAGGCTTCCACAGCTGAGATATCCCTCCTAATTAAAAATACCCCACATGTGGATGTTGGACCAGCCCATTCTGCACCTCTACCCCTCCTCCCAGTCTCAATGTGCTTTCTTCTTTACTTCTCTAGCTGTAGGACTTCCATTCAGCCATATTTCAGGTGGTTCCAAATGATTGTTTTTCTGTATTTTAGCTGTAATTTTGATGTGGTTGTGGGAAATGGTGGGTACCAGCATTTACCTATGCCACCATCTTGGTTCCCCTCGTTGGATGATTTTTTGTATGTACCCTTAACAGGGATTGAACCTGTAACCTTGGCATGGGGGCAACACTCTAACCAACTGAGCTACTCAGCCAGGGTTTCCCCTGTCTTTTATAATAATAGAAAATTTTGATGGGGTAAAGGCTACATTTTTCAGCATCCCATGTCCTTAGATGTGGCCATGTGACTAGTTTGGCAGTACAGTGTGCCTGGAAGTGATACCTGAAGCTTCCTGGTTAGGTGTCTACAAGGAAGGGGCTTGCTTGCCCTTGCTTTGTAATTGACTACATAGGCTTTTACATAAAAAGGATTTAAACGCTATCTTGTTTAAGGCATTGTATTTTGGGTCTCTTTGTTATAGCAGCCAAACCTATACAAAGTGGGGCTGCAGTGTTGGTGGTAATAGGGCTCTAGGTAGGAGTCAGGAGACCTGGGTTTCCTGGCCCTGCCCCTCATGTGATGCATGCCCAAAGTATTCCTTTGCTCCCTCGTCTCACAACATGTACTTTGCCAGCAACTGTACTAGACATTAGCAATACAGAGATAAATGAGACACAGCCCCAGAATTGATCATATCTACCCACAGGCTTGGTAATGTAATCCATGTTAATCTTTGAGAAGATTATATTTCCTTATATAGTATACACATTCAGTTTCAGAGGCAGGCCAGGGCAATTTCTTCACAGATTTCAAACCCTTTATGGGTTCCAAATCTGTTATCATAGATAGAAAAATGCTCAAAACTATCATGGGTGCTTACACACTAGTTGTAAGTCCTTAGCAAAATATTGACACTCAGGTCCAGTGGTTCTGTGTCAAATGTAAATAGTGGTATTTAGAGGATTAAATGAGAAAACATGTAAAGCACTTACACTATATCTGACATTTGGAAGACACTCAATAAATGATGATGAAGGTGTAGGCTTTTGCCTAATGGCTGCTCTATAAGTGAGCTGTGGTATGAGTTGTCTAAGAAAGGCCTCTGAAGGGTGATCATCATCAGTACTCTGTCCCCGCTAGGCACCATGAGGTTTAAATGAGGCTGTGTATTATTTATTTATTTATCCTTAAATTTCTCTTGATTTATTTTTGTTATTTAGTCTTTTTTGAGGCTGTATTTATTAAAACACTTTTCAAAATGGTAACGTGGTAGTGGTGTGAAGCCAACATTCAAACCTGCAACTTTCCTGCCTTGGCACCATAAACTGCTTTCCGTGTCCTTGCCAAGTCCCGTCTGATGACACTGCTGTGTTGCAATGCTTTGTTATTATTCTGAGTCAATATTATGGACTGATGATCATCTAGTGCCAATGTCCATTGGGATCTGTCCACATACAAACACAGTCAGACAATTCAGGAAAAGGAAGAGGTTTTATCTAATCATTACAGTATGTTGTCTTTCTATATTTGAATATTTACAACACGTGGCCAATTTTTGAGTTCTAGAATGCTGACTTTCAATACAAGGTTCTGTATATATTACACTAGAGGCCCGGCATACACAATTCATGTGTGGGTACGGTCCCTAGGCCTGGCCTGCAATCAGGACCATCTTTCCCAGCTGCCCGCAGCTGGCCCCGCCCCCTGCCACCACCCACCCCTGGTTCCCCATTCACCATCAGGTGATTGGTGCCTGATGGCCAGGGTAAGGGACCGAGAGGTCGGCTGTTCCTGTCCGCTTGCTGGCCCCCCGCTGCTGTGGGTGGCCATCAGGTGATCGGAGCCTCCCAGCCAGGGAAAGGGACCAAGGGGTGGTCAGTGCACCTCACAGTGACTAGTCCAGCAGTCATTCTGGTCGCTCTGCCATTAGGGTCAATTTGCATATTACCCTTTTATTATATAGGATTATTATATAGGATAGAGGACTGGTGCACAGGTGGGGGCCAGCTGGCCTGCCCTGAAGGGGGCCCTGGATCAGGGTGGGGGGTTCCCACTGGAGGGTGGGGCTGACTAGGGCAAGGGGCCATAGGGTTTGCAGGCCAGCCACGCCCTTAATCAGGGTGAGGGTCCCCACTGGGGGGCGGGGCCAGCCTGGGCAAAGGGCCACAGGCAGTTTGCAGGCTGGCCACACCCCCGACTTTGTCAGGAAGGACATCCGGAATGATGTCCGGAAGACATCCGGTCTATCCAGTCTAATTAGCATATTATCCTTTTACTAGTATAGACTAGTGGCCTGGTGCATGAAATTCGTGCACGAGGGGGTGTCCCTCAGCCCGGCCTGCACCCTCTCCAATCTGGGACTCCTTGGGGGATGTCCGACTGCCAGTTTAGGCCCGATCCCTGTAGGATCGGGCCTAAACTGGCAGTCGGACATCTCTCTCGCAATCCGGGACCGCTGGCTCCTAACCGCTCACCTGCCTGCCTGCCTGATCACCCCTAACCACTCTGCCTGTCGGCCTGCTCACCCCAAACTGCCCCCCCCCCTCACCTTCTCACCTCCAACTGCATCCCCTGCCAGCCTGATCACTCCCAACTGCCCCCCCCCCCACCAGCCTGCTCGCTCCCAACTGCTCCCTTCTGCTGGACTGATTGCCCCCAACTGCCCCCCCTGCCAGCTTGCTTGCCCCTAACTGCCCCCCCTGCCGACCTGCTCACCCCCAACTGCCCCCCCTGCTGGCCTGCTTGCCCCCAATTGGCACCCTCTGCTGGCCTGCTCACCCCCAACTGCCCTCCTGTTGGCCAAATCACCCCCAACTGCCCTCCTCTCCTGGACTGATTGCCCCTAACCTCCTCTGCCTCAGCCCTGCCACCATGGCTTTGTCCAGAAGGATGTCTGGAAGGTCTCCTGGTCTAATTAGCATATTACCCTTTTATTAGTATAGATATATAAGGAATACATATATACATTTTCGAATTCCACAGAGTAATGATTATTATCCTGATACTAGTAGCCCTGCGCATGAATCTGAGCCAGTAGCTCACCAGTAGCTCGCTGCCACCCTTCAGTAGCTCTTTGCCCGCTGCCCCGCCCTCCTGTAGCTCCCCCTGGCCCCCAGTAGCTTCCCCCGCCCCCATCATAGCTTGCTGCCCTGCCCCCTCCTGTAGCTCTCTGCCACCTGCTTGTAGCCAGTAGCTTGCTGCTGCCCTCCTGTAGCTCTCTGCCTACTGCCCCACCCTCCTGTAGCTCCCTCCACCCCCGCCCCCCCCCCCATAGCTTGCTGCCATGCCCCCTCCTGTAGCTCTCCACCACCCACTTGTAGCTCGCTGCCCCACCATCCTGCTGATCCGTGATCCAGTCATTACGTGGTCGGTTGTTATACTTCACGGCGTAACGACCATTTGCATATTACATCTTTATTATATAGGATTATAGCTGATTCAGAATGGTCATTATATAACTTTTCTCAGGTACCTAGAGGCAGGTCTACCATGAAGCCAATAAAGTTTAAGCTCAGGCCTCTCACTTACATGAGCCTCTTCCATGGCCTGGTATTGATTTTGAATCCATGTTTTTGTACTCTTTTTCTGAAAGGTCTCCCCAAATTATATAAGCTTCAGGTCTTACAAAATCTAGATCTATCCCTGTAGAGTCACACAGATGCTAATCATTTGGGATTTCAATTGAGTTTCAATTCACTGAACTCTTACAGTTCATTGTAATTTATGAAAATAGCTATTTTCATTTAAGGTTGTGCTGATGGACCAATATTAGTTCATGAGGTTGGGATTGGACTCTTTCAATGATATGTCCAAATGATATGCTGGATAATTTTATAAGGTCAATTTATTGATATTAGCACTCCCTGATACTGTCTAAAACACTACACTGTGATAATGACCATAGTACCTTGGTTTTCAGGGCATATTTCTTGACATGCTCAGTGATTGCAACCATTTTTCGTTTGGGGCAGAATTAACACTTCCATTTGATAGTTGTTAATTGAGCCAAAGAAGCAAACATCTTAATAGAGAACTAGATTAGAGGATGAGATGACTGGTCATAAGGACATTCAAGACGCCTCTGGGAATTCCCAGATATGACTCAGTGATATGCTTGAAGGTGCTGGGCAGCTTGCTTTTAAAATGTGAGTACATGTAATTCTTCGCCTGACTCCTGTATGTCTGCAGCCTGAAAACTTCTAACGTATCTAATTTCTTCCCTTACACCTTCCAGCGTCAGATTCCTTTGTTCCTTCCTTCTGGACAATCACCATCTTTCAGACCTTGGATTGGGCACGGCGGAGGAATGTGGAACAGAGGAGATGACCACTCTCATCCAAGGGTGCAGGAATGTGAAGATGGGAAAAGGACACATGCGGCACCTTTTGAGATGAATGGTAATGTAATACCAATCTTACTTCTTGGGCCTGTCGGCGAGAGGACTGTGGGATTCTCTTTCTGATCCATTCCACAATCTCCGTGCATGGCTTAAACCACCTTAAGAGCTTCTCTTGGTAGAGAAAAACAAACACACCTTGAAGGTTCTGATTTTCCCTAATTCAAGCCTGGGAAATGTGCCATCTGCACAACTTCAGGATCAAGGTCTCTCCTTGTCTAATTGGCAAAATGCCGTTAAAAAGAAAAAGCACAGTGAAAACTATGACTCACATTCAAAACAAATGTCATAGTCTTAACGATATAGAGACATTGTTTTCTTTACCCCTTGAATTATCTCAGAATTAGGATAGGACTAATTTTAATATTCCAGGGAAGCTGGGTGAATGTTGGGTAAGGAGACGGGCAGAGAACAAACCACAGCATCCAAGTGCTGTGACAACTACTCTACACTTGGCAAAGTCATGTCAAGGCAATGCAAAGATATGCTTATGGTGGTCAACTGTGAGGGCATTCAGAGAGGGTGATGGACTCCACCTAGCGAGGGGTCCATGCTGATCCACCAATGCAGGGAGATTTTCTCCCTCCCTGGGAGTCAGACAGAGATGTTGTACAATGTGTCCGTTTCCAGAACAGCTGCCATGGGCTGATTTCTGACTATTTGAGAAGGCTTTGAAATTTCTGAAACATCTCCTTTCAAGACAGACCAATGATATTCCCCCACCACTACCACCTTTTTTAACGTTGAAACATTTATCAATTAGTACATAACACAGGGGGGAAATTAGGAATTTAAGATGACTTTATAATAAAGTCCCCTGTCCTGCTTCTCCCTAACTTGCTCCTTTTTTCTACAGACCATTACTATTTTTAAATTTCAAAGTTTTAAAATTTTTGGTGCTTGCTTCCAAATTATATTGACAAATTAAATTGACAAATAATTAGCTATACTGCCCTCTCATGATTTGGCAACATTATATTTTTTACATTGACTTCCTGTTAAGATATGAGTGTTTTGCTCCCTGAATCCCTTTCTAATCCCCTCACCCTTCACATACTTACATCACTATTTTTAGTTCCCATCTTTTGTAATTTAAAACACTATAAATGAATTTCTATTTATCATATTATCTTATTAATTGAAATCAATTCTTGCTAATTTATGCAAAAAGATGAGTATTTTTTTGTTTTATTTTTGGTAGGGGAAGGACAGATATCCATAGAATCAAAGAAGCCGAAGAGTCAGGCTTTGGAAAAGCCAGGAATAAGAGTTGTTCTGGGACTCTAAGGAGTAGGAATCAATGCACTGTCTCTTTAGGGCACTGCCCAATGTGGATTAATGGGGATTCTTAATTTTCCAGGAAGAAAAAATCTGATTGGCTTACACTGGGCTACATGCTCAGCCTTTGGCTAGCCAGAGGAGGATATGTGGACTGACAGTTTCCCTAAGACTGCATGTGTTGGGGAGGGGAAATGACTCAAAAGGAAAACGAGGAGCTATTACCCGATGGCAGGGTGGGGTGATAAGGATGCTGGACACTATCTATACTCCTTACTCTGTAAGATATCATTCTCTCACCTCTCTTCCCTCTTTTCTCATTTGAATTTATTTTTTACATTAAGATTCGTAATATTTTTAGTCTTTTCTGTGCATGCTTTGTCTTTTTGCTGATTTTAAAAATTGAGAATCATTAAACAGTCTTTACAGTATTATCTTTCTGGAGAGAAGAGTAGTATGCTACGATTACATCCGTCATCTCATACTTTTGTATTTTTCCTGGAATTTCTAATTGCCTTAAATTTTGCATTCGCTGCCTTTATCATATTTCTTATACTTCCACAATGTCTCCAGCTTACTACTATCCAGGTTATGAAACTTCTTTGCTCCCCAGGGCCCTCCTCTTGGAAGTCTCCATTTACCTCTTCTAATTTAGGCAGATCGCCTTCTGGGACTGATGATTTGCTCTTAATTTCCTTCTGTTCAGTTCTTCTCTAAATTGGGCACATCATTTCCTGGGTCTTCTGACTTTTCTTTCTTGATTTACTTCCTCATTCTACTGGAGTGCATCTCAAGTGACTCCCAAGTGAAGGGTGGATAAGAGATAAACGTTCTGAGTCTTGCACATATAAAGATATCTATTCTGCCATCATTATTTAATGACATCTTATCTGGGATAGACTTCAAGTCTAAGAACATTTTTTCTTCAGTTGTAAAAGTGTTGTTCCATTTTCTTTAAGCACACGGTGTTGCTTTGACAGTCTATCTTTCTTGTTCCTTTGTAGATGACTTTTTCTCTTTCCGAAGCTTTTAGGATCTTTTCTTTACCTTTGGTATTCTGAAATTTCATGCGCTGTGTCTAGGGTCTTATAAAACTCACTGTTTAGTGTGGAAACTCTTGGCCTTCATCTTGGGGAATTGATTTGTATTATTTCTTTCTCTCCTTTTTCTATTTCTGGAGCTCCTATTGGTCAGATATTGGATTTTTACACTGATCCATGGTGCTTATTTTTTTCTCTCAGATTTTAAGAAATTCATACCAAGTGAAAGAGACAGTGGTGTCATGAAGCATGACACACACATGTAGTTGGATGGTTCACTCAACGTACCTCCTAACATGCTTCCTTCCTCTGCTAGAGACTAGAAAACTAAGCCCTACATTTCCCAGAACCACCTGCAGGTAGGGTTCAGACAAGTGGCTGATATTCTTCCAATGGGATGTTCTAGCACAGGTGGAGGCGGAGGTGATCCACAGGAGGTGGCAGCTGTACACGGGAGATTACATCTTCCAGCGAGAAGAGTGGCAGAGGCGTCAGTTCTGAGGTGGCTGTAGCCATGCTTATTACATCCTCAGGTCTTCAATGGGTGGTGAGCACTAAGGAGCAGCAGAAGCAGCTGCTATGTCTCCTGACTCAAGCAGCTAGTATACTAGTAGTTGGGCTCTTTCCTGGCTGTTACTCCCCAAAATTCTGTGAGTCACCCAATATCCTTTAGGTGTTTAGCAAGTCTCTTTCTGCTTGAACTGGCCAGGGTGGGCTCTGTTGTTTGCATATAGAAACCTTGGCATGGATGTATGGCAAGCATGTCAAACTCACGGCCTGCGGGCCGCATGTGGCCCACAATGAATATTTTTGCGGCCCAGCCAATATAATGGTATGTAAGAAACATTTCAATAAAAATTTTGTAACTTAATTTTTACAATATCCTGTTATACATAATTATTAATAATGAACTACAACATTCGCTAATGACTGATTACTATAATTGTGTTGCATTCATTTCCCTTACACGCCTTACACACAGGCACATCATTTCTCTCCACTAATACTAGCAGCGAATATTTTAGCAGCTGATTGCCATGTCATTAGTCTTGGACTGACTTGTTTGGTGTCCGCAACAGGAAATATTTTGCTTTCGGAGAACAAGAAAAATAAGGTTATTTGCGTTATGCTTATTTATTTGTGCAGTTATTCAGTGTCTGGTAAGTTAATGTTCAAGAAAAAAATATTAATTTTTATTAAAATGTTTTATTATTTTATGTTAACGATTACTCATTTATTTCAGCCCTTTGTATTCAGCATGTCTCTATAGAAATAAACCTACATTTCTATGAAAATTGAAGCTTTTGTTTTGTTGTTTTAAGCCCACATAAACTTAAACCTCATTTATTTGGCCCATGTTCACCTTTGAGTTTGACATGCTTGATGTATGGGATTCTATGGGAGCAGAGGAAAGGGCTTCCCCTACCTAAAATGCAAGAAATGATTTCACAGAATGAATGGCAACTGAGCAGATACTTTTAGGATGAGTAGAAATTTACTGAGAGAACAAAGGTAGAGATTTCAGACAGAGGCACAAAAGTGAGAGAGCTCATACACATTCATGTATTCAACATTCATGAATACATACTATGTTTTAGGTACTGTGCTAGATTGTGGTATCCAGAATTCCTAACCTGTAACAATTTAGATATGAAAGTCACAATAAAGAAATTGTGCTTCTTTCTGTTCACTTATGTACTTATATTTGTCTCTTAGGAAGTGAAGAGGAATATATTTTCTTACCTGCCTTCCTACAGGTAAGTAATGGTGACATAATCCTCAGAATATTGTGCATGTTTGGTTACATCCAGATGAAATGGATTGTCCTTTTCTGAATAAGTAGGATAGTCTTGTCTATTCCACTTAATCCATGTCCAAAGGGATATGTGTTGGCACCATAGAAAACCAGGGCTAGAGGAGGGCAGGCTGTGAAAAGAGGGGTAGAAGCATGCCTGTGTCGAGGCCCACTTGTCCATATCAGGTCTCATGGTGAAAACAGTCCACGTTGGAACTGAAAAATACTCCAGATGCCCACTATCGTTGAGGTCCCCTGGCTTTGTGTTTTGGACTCCAAACGGCCAAGCCCAGTCATGGTGGGACATGCCCCGAGGGACTACATGTGATGACTGGGGCTGATGCTCCTATCCAAGGAAGTTTGCTGTCGGCCACCTTCTGAGAGCCCATGAGCCCCCTCCCTGGAAGGCTTGATGCCTTGGCCGAGTTTCTGATTCATTAATGACTTGAAAGATAATGCCCCTTCCTGATTCACAATGAGTTACTGTCTTTAATACCAAATATCCTCCTTCCATTTCCTTGGCTTTAGAGTTCAGTAGTGAAGTCATGAGAACTGGTGGGGAGCCAATGGCAATGGCGATCCAAGAGGCAAATTCAGGATTCCAATAGCCAGTTGCAGAATCAAATTTTGAAAGATTTCATTGCTAGGAACTTTTGTGAAACCAGTCTATAGTACCCATAATAGTTAATATTTATAGAATGCTTCTTATGTGCCAGTAACTATAAGCATTTAAATACATTTTCACCTTTAGTCCTCACATCACCATGACTTAAGTGTTCTTATGATGAGGTTGAGGGTGGTTAAGTAATTTGTTGAAATTGAATTAGCTAATAAGTGGCAGAGCCAAGAATAGGACCCAGGGCAGTGAAATCTAAGGCCTGAGCTCTGAACCCATACACTCTATTTTCTCCCTGGGACAGCTGCGTTTTTGTTTGAATAATGTATCTCTATTTGACACCCTTTCTCACCCCTGGAATAGACTTTAAACAAAATTAAGACTTACTTAAGCCAAAAGTTTGATCAAATTATGAATTGAACTCAGTCAAATTATTTTCCTGTGGAGGCATAACCTAAAATGAAGCATTGGAAGTTCCCTCTCCGATTGGTCTGACTGGCATATAAAATGCAAAATTTATGGCTCTAAGTAGTTTGGGTTTTAACTCAATAAATGAAAGGAAAAAAAAGTGGAGCATATTGAAATTTAAACTGTGAATATATCCTCTTTGAGGTTCCACCATGGTACGAGATGATGCTTTACAATGTTCAATGATAAACCATTAGTTATATATTTAAATACAAATATTTATTTCTAGAATGTTTAAATGGCATATCACAGAAAGTCAGCTGAGTTTTTATTTTTAAAAATATGGACATGACCGAAATGTTTTTCTGGATTTAAGCAAGAACATCTCCCTGCTAAAAAGGCACTTTGATTAGATTCATTTTTAGCACTGCATTGCTAACACATGGAAATGGCATACATTTGTGCTGAACCATCTGCAGATGGTGGTTTGTCCCTCCCCCCATCCCCCCAGGAAACAGCCAGGAGCTGTGAAGTGCTCTTTAGAACAAACTGGCATTTCATTCTACAGCCTCTTCATGTTTGCATAGCAATGTCCTGTTCCTTGAACTGGGTCCCTAGTTCCTGAAAACAAGGCTGGTTAACATTGGTGACTGCATCTTGAAAACAGAGAGTTTGCTTCCTGGTGAAAGATGGCCTGTTTTCTATGCCACCCTGTTCATTGGGAGGGTAGAAGGGCCAGGGGATGGAAGGAAGCAGTAGGAAGGGGAAGGAATGCCAGCTACAACTTTAGAAGGGGTCCCACCCCTTGTGCTCACAGCGTGGTTCCTGAGTCCTCCTGGTGGGCTGGGAGGCGGCAGCTCGGAGGACAGGGGCTTTCTAAGAGGAGGTATTGGGGCCCACCCCTGTTCTTTCTACCTGGGTCCTGTGGTCCACACTCTTGCCCATTTGGATGCAAACACACGGGGGCGGGGGAAGGGGGGTGGGAGGTGGGAACTTCCCTGGTGTTAGACCCGGGCCCTGGAACCCATTTAGGAAGAACCAAGGGTTCCGATCTCACCTCTCACCCTGATTGTGGGGATGGAGGCAGACAGGGAGGGGGAAGACCTTGGAGGGAAATACTCTCCTGGGGAGAAATGTACTTTCTAACCCTAATGTAAACATGATTTATGCAACTCCCACCGCCAGGCTCCTTTTATTTCCCTGACTCGGAAACACAGGGTGAGGGTGGGGGGTTGGGGGGTTATTACTTATCTTCTGTCCCAGGAGGGGCTGTGATCAGGGGCTGGTCTTGCTCCAGCATCTGAAGTACAAACCGCAGCCTTGAGACAGTGCCAAGGCAGCCAATTAAGAAGGTGTTGACGATACTTCCCAGGAGCATTTTTCTAGATGTTTAACTTTGACCGAAAGTTTAAGCTTCTAATAAACCCCAGGAACTTCACATTTTCCAGGGAATATTGCCTGGGCTTTTAAGAACTTCCAAGAAATGCCGATTCTCAGAAGACTGCAGCTTTCAAGCTCACCCGCCCATTCAGGAGCTTTCGGGAAAAACCAAAGGCAAAGGAAAATGGTGTGTTATCACAAGCCCTGAGAGATTTAGACAACTAACCTCTGATAAGAAACCTGGCACTCACTGGGCCACCTCATTGGCTTTAGGAAATGAGGCCCCGCCTTTGGGCTCTGCCCTTGGCCCTGGGTGTGACAGGGTTGGCCGGCAACAATGCCTGTCAGCCCAAGTGGCTCAGGTTAGTGCTGGCCAGACTTTGCTTCCTTCATCCGGATTCTCTTAGCATTCCCGTTCAGATTAATGTGGTATTCAAATTTACCACAACCTAGCTATTGAAATCTAAATTGTGTGTATCTGCTGACCCAGCAACCCTACCAAGAGCCCTGCAAGTGGACTTCCATGCCCATCTTACAGATGTGAAAAGTAAGGCTCAGGGGAGTGGAGGGGTTCATGAATCAGATATTGGACTTGAACCTGGGAGTTCTGATCCACACTGGGAATTCCCAAAGTGAGAGCAGGAGCATATCTTGGCCAGGGTGTCGGGGAGGGTCCTGCTGCCCACAGCATCAATCCTCCAGTTTCTGGGTCCTGGGTGGTGTGGAAAGTGCTAGAGGAGGGAGCCTGGTGGAGCGGGGGCTGGGGGAGGAGGCACATGGGGGTCTTGGGACAGCGGCTTTTTATCAACCGCAAGGAGCATTTCAATAAATTTGCAACTGGTGCAGCCAACCTGGTGCATGATGGCTGAATTTTAACCCCAGTCATAAATACACTGATTGAGATATAAAGCAGTGAGATAAGGGTGGGAGGGATCAGCTCTCCTTGGACGGGAAGTGGAGGCATTAACAAGATGTCCACCAGCCCATCAAAGGGTGGGTAAAAGGCAAGGGCGTTTCAGGGAGGCGGGAGGTCTGTGAACTGTTTGCTGTGGCTAACTGAGGGGTTAGGAGGGTGGGGAGGGAGGAGATTGACAGATAGGGGCTGGAAAGGCACACAGAGACCTGGCACCTGATCACTTGACTAGGGAATTCTGATAAAACATGGTTATGCTTTGGACATGGGGACACTCGTGGGTTATTTCTTGACTCTAAAACACAGACGACCAAACTTTCAAGTAAAAATGTTAACCAACTATTGTATCTACCAGACATCATCCCACCATGACGTTCATGGCATCCTTGGTGCCTCCTGTGCCCACAGAGGCACCGGGCCCTGCTTGCCACTCCCCAGTGGCCTTGGCTTACAACGGAAACTCAGCTGCCAATGACCTTGCTGGAACCGGATCCCTTTTTAAAACCCCCGACTGCTTAGGTGACTCCTGCCTGCCTATTCCCAGGTGGCTGGATGACGATCCCTTTGCTCAACCATGGACTGCGGATTTTCTGTGAAGAAAGTTATCAACCAGAACCATGCCACATCTTCCCGTCTGCCTCATTCCCAGTGCTCCGCCCTCCTGCTGAACCGGATCCCCCTCACTGGGAGGCCTGCAGCGCGCACCGGAGGAGATGGGTACTATGGAATGTGCTTCCTGCCCTCCCGCTCAGGGGCCAGTGCTGCACACAGGGGCATTTCTCCAGCCCTCCATTCCTGCCCCCCTCCACTCCAAATACCCCACAGGGTCTACCCTTCCCCACTCACCCTGGTTAATGGAGACCCAGCTAGAGCACCTTGTAAGTTAGGGGTGGGGAACGTCCGGCCCTCGGGCCCTTTAAGGCCTGCGAAATCATTTGGTCTGGCCCTGCCAAGGCATTAGGGGTGAGTTAATTAAATGTTTGACCAAATACAGCAGGCTAATTTTTAAGTTGATAATTTTGTATGGCCCATGAATGATGTTAATAAATACCCAAATGGCCCTTGGCAGCAAAAAGGTTCCCACCCCTGTAATGCATGCGCTTATCCAGGTTAAACGTTTGCAGCTGTGGCCACTGTAATTCAAGATTATCTTCGGTGAGGTTAACCTTGCTCAGCCTCAGAACAAAATTGTATTCACCTGCGGCTTCCCACTGGGACCAATCCAGTTTATAAGTTAAGCCCAGCCCAACCCTGACCTGGTCCGGTACCTCAGTTGGATCCAGTCCAACGCCAGCGGTTTCTGGACCCAGTTCTGTAAAAGAAAAGCCCCGATAATGTCTGAAAGCTCATGACACTAAAGCCACAAAGCTAGGATCACGGAGGGACTTACCCCCCACCTCCTGCGGCAGCGAGAGGATGGAGAGCTCCGTGCTGAACAGGTACCCACCTCCGGTTGTCTCCTGCCTCTGGGGACAGTTGGGGGAGGGGGGCTCCTTCAGTTCCACCTTTTTACAGCAGAACTCTTAAAAAATCAACGGAGGCGCATTACACTTTCTATGAGTTTATTTGAGCAAGAATCCATTCTTATTGGGCTGCATTCAACCTAGCAGATAGAAAGGAACTCCAGGGAGCTATACAAAATGAAAGACTTTTACAGGCAGAAGGGAGTGGAAACAAGGAACATAAACGGTTAAAAAGTCATTACAAGGTTACTTTCCTTTAGGAGTGGCAGGAGTCTACCAGGCAGATTATCCAACTCGTGCTGACCAGGCGATTCCTGACTGACAGGTTTAAGATTCCATTTCTGGGGAAGCCAAACTGTAATTAAGTCTCAGTTTGATGACATAGAGCCTAACACAAGTGACTCCATTTGGGGCCCGTTGGCTTGTTTTTAACAGTTGTTAAATGTTTGTTTTGGGGGCAGTAAATTTTTGGCTCCACTGTATTCCTATAAATAATTTTGCATTTCCTCGAATGCCCTTTCCTAACATCTGTTGGTTTATTGCTCTGAGCACAGAAAATTATGATCAGTTTAGTTGCTCTTAATACAGTTTGAGACTTGTTCATCAGAGAATGGAGAAGGTTAAAGCTTTTCAGAGCTGAGCAGCGGATAGATCAAAGGAAATCCTTATTTCACATCATATAAAAGTGTAACTTATCTTTAAACATCAGAAATGGACATTTGGAATTCGGGTTTTTATCATAAAAATGCTTTCTTGCTTCTGAGAAAACAAGTTAGTTACTCAGACACAGCCCACATTTGTGCCAAGAAATGGGGTGGGATTGAGTAGCAAGGCCTGTGATCTTTCTTTGCCTCTCTAGTGAGTCTCATTCATTGGTTTAATGACTATGTTTTAATGTCTTTTCTGTGCCAGACATGTGCTCAATGCTGGGGATCTATTGGTGAGTGAAGCAGGCGAGTCTCTGTCCTCATATAGCCTGGCTGGGAAGACAGGCGATTACCTCACACTGTAGGGAGTGTTACAGCTAAGGACACAGACACCGAGTGGCGGGGGGCCGGTGGCGGGACACAGCCTGTCTAGGCATCTGGGACGAGCTCTGTAAATAAACACCTGGGGACAAGCAGAAGTGAACAAGTGAGGCATGGCAGTGGAACAGCATGGACTAAGGACAGGAGGTGAGGACAGATTGGTCCTGAGCAGGAAGGGAATGAGAGGAATTCAGAGTGGGTGGAACAAAGAATGGAAGGTGACAATTGAAGGTGACATTGCCAAGAAGGACAGCTGAGCGGGAGGCAGCAGCCAGGGCGCTCAGGGCCTTGTAAGCCAGGTTACACCGCAGGAAATCACCGCAGGGTTTCAGGTGGAAGACTAACCTGATTGGATTTGTGCTTTTGAAGATGCTGAGAGTTTATCTGCAAAGGCTGTGTTCCCTCTCTCTCTCTCTCTCTCTCTCTCTCTCTCTCTCAGGAAGGAACAATACATAAGTGTGCATAGGCATTGGCCATCTCTGGAAAGACACCTAAGACGGGCACAATGGTTGCTTCTGGAGGGGAGTGAAGTAGGAGACTGACTTTCCCACCTACTGAATTATGTGACTACATTATCCAATTTAAAAGTGTTTTTCAATCTGAGCATTAAAGATTTTCTTAAAGGAGACAGAATCCAGTTCTTAATCCTGTCCTTTTTCCATCTATTCTCAAGATAACAGAGGAATCCCATTGCCATGTTCCCAGGGCATCTGACTGTCTAAACACTTGCTGTGACAGTCTCAAGACTAGTAAGTCAAGCATCGAAAATTCTTTCTAACAATGAGCTGAAGTTCACGTTCCTAGAATGCTGCCCTGCCAGAGTGAAGCAGGCCCAGCCTAGACACCCCGGGCGCTGGGTGAGCCCCCACCTGGAGACAAGGATGGGAGGAGGAGGGGTGAGGCCTTGCCCAGGAGACAGAGAGGCAGCAGCTATTCTCCAAGGAAACCCTGCCATGGAGGAAAGACGACCAGATGTTGCCATATCCTCCCAGGGATGTTGGAAACAGATAATTTATTTTAAATAGCTCAATTGAAAAATGTTGGCAACGAAACCAACTTGCTAAACAGCATTTGGGAGGCGCGAGTGGAGGAGTTGTGCCCCTCTACTCTCTCTTCAGGGCTGTGCTTTGGCCATGGCTCTGTGCCTTGACGTCCTCACGGCTCTGGCTTATGGTTCATACCTATGGCTACACCTCTCACCCAGGGCCAGTAACAGCTCCCCCTCCTGTTCCTTCAGTCTAGGGGTGATGTGGTGTCCCACCGTTCCTAGTCCTGGTTTCCTTACCATTGCCCACACCTCATGTGTGGTACCTTCATTAAACTCTCTTCAATTCTCCCCATCTCCTTCCTGCTGGACACTGTCTGATGTGCCCTTGCTGTGGACAATCCCGCTCTCAGGTGTGACAGTGTTGGCTTTAACCTCGCGGCCAGTCAGAGCACTGAACCGCCCAAGCCACGGTCATTGGTTCACATACAATTGTTCCAATTGCACAGAATAATAGTACTAAGTAGGAGCTATCAAGAAGTGCTATCTATTCCTTTGGATTGGAGCCTGGGAGAGTATAAATTTGGAGCCTCCAGTAGCTATTTTGCGAAGCCTGAGGGAAAGACCCAACGCCAAAGAAGGCAAAGTCCAGAAGTGCCCTTGTTTGAGTCCCTGGAACTAAATCCACTTCTCAGTGTCCTTGTCACTGAGACAATACGTTTCTTTTTTTTTTTTTCTCCAAAAGTCAGTTTGAGTTAAAGTTTCTGCCACTTGCATACAAAAGCATAATTTATCCAAAAAATCCCCCCAAACTTGTTATACTTTACACAAATGTCATTATACTCATTGATTTAACTAAGCATAAACCAGTCCTGTTTCATCTTTGCACTAGCTTCACACTAATACAGTGTAGATAAACCCACACCGGGTTTCAGCAGTGACAGCAGCTAGAGAGTTGGTTTGCCATCCACCAACTTCCAAAGGGAACCAACAGGGGTAGAGCAGCATCTTTGCAGGTATTGCTTCCCGTGCCAGGAAGAACACCTCCCAAGCCATCATCCTGCCCACTTCGACACTTGACAATAGCAAAGAGGGAAAATCTTCATCTGAATGAATGGGAAGATTGATGCTACTGTTGGCAAGGCAACCAGTTGAAGCCTGGTGTTTATTGACCATTGTAAACAAATTATGAATTTGTGCCAGTAACCACAATATAGACAACTAGGCATAATAAACCTTAATTCTCAAAGAGATCATGTAACAAATAACCCAAATAACAAATAATCTTTGTGGGCTCCAAGGGTGTCAATTATACTAGACCTTATTCTGTTCATTAATTTATTCAAGAGTTTGTTGAGCGAATGTCGGCGTAATTCAGTACAGACAGGCATGCCAAATAGTTTTCATTTCTTGTACTAATGTGGTTGTGGCTGCTCAGTGCGCTGTGTTGAGAAAGATTGTGGTGCCAAATCTGGGTTCAACAAGCATGAATATCATAGTCAGTAAAGGTGTCTTCTGTAGAAGAAAGGACTGCCCAAGGTTTTGTCATCCTTTTGAATTGAAAAGCGCCTCATCTAGAGTAAGGAGTCGATTTGGGGTAAATCACTTCCAGTCTTTATTTCCTCAAATTTGTAACATGGGGAAATTGATCTAAATAACTTGTAAGGTTCCTCCCTTCCTTCCTTCCTTCCTTCCTTCCTTCCTTCCTTCCTTCCTTCCTTCCTTCCTTCCTTCCTTCCTTCCTTCCTGCCTTCCTTCCTGCCTTCCTTATGTACTTATTTATCCATTCTAATTATTTGTTGGCTTATGTGTGGCAGCTATGGTTGAAATTTGTTCTTGTGTTTGGGGTAATTTTCCATCTTATGAATTCAGTTCCCTCTAGTATAGAAGCCAGAACCTCACTTTCCCAGCCTCCTGTGTAGCAAAAATGCAACCGTGGAATCTAGGTCCACCAATCAGGCACATCTGTTCTGAATTTGTTTGGAAGCTGGTGATGGCGAGAGGCAAGGCTGCACAGAATCCAGTTGGCCAGGGTGAAGGCAGAGACATCCAGTTTGTCGAAGCTGCAGTCACAGAGGGCCGGCTGGCAATGTCCAGTGCCTGGCTATGGGGCAGCCAGGGGAGGGGGCGGGCAGGTGGGCGGGCTCTGATGGCTTCCCTGGAGCAGCTCTGCAGCGCAGATGGGGACATTGATCCGGTGGCCAGCTTCCAATCCTTCATCTGTGGGCCTCCTTTAGTGACCTTTAGATGTTTAATTCTTTTAAAAATAAAATCATTTCACTGCTGAAATGAGCCAGAGTAGATGTCTTTGTTCTGCAGAAGCTCAAATACTTATAATCAAGACTGAATACCTTCAAACAGATTTTTTCTCCTTTAACAATGAAAAAAATTAATTCTTATTTATGAATTATAAGTGTATGCTTTATAATAGCTTGCAAAATGTATTTTGTTGCAATTATTAGCAAGGTAATTGTTTTAATTTGCATCACAAAGGGAGTTTTTTCCTCACTTTTATCTCTTGATTTTTCTCAGTGCACTATAGAACGTGTAATTCCTTCAGTGTTTATGGTTCACAGATTTACATTGAGAGAAGGACCCCTCTTCTTATCATTGCTAGCATGGCTTTCAAAGAGTTTGCAGGAGCGTTTTGGCTAGGTTTCTATAGTTTAAGTAAGTCCTTGAATTTTCTAATGATTAGAACTAAGTATCTCATGAGGTTGTATGTCTGCAGCAAAGAAACTCACTTGACTAATTGCCTTTATGAGAGTTTTTTAAGAGGATTTGAAAGTTTTACCCCAAACTGTGTACAAAAAAGATTACATTGCTTTATTTTCTTTAATCAATTGAAATTCCACTTCACCCTCCAGCCTACTGTAATTGGCACCAGCCTACTGCTATTGGCTGTCCTCTCCTCAGTTCTTGTCAGTAAGAAAGATTCAAATGAGTGACAGACAGCAAGCAAAGCAAGGGAATTTATTAAGGAAGCAAGGCAAGCAAATTTATTAAAATACAGATATCTTGGGTAGCAGATTAGGTTTCAGTCTCCCTTTTACTTTGTTGTGTGTTTTCTTGGGATGTTTGTACATACACCTGGTCATCTTGTTTGGCAAGTCCTAAGGCAGCTGACTTCTTTGTTCACTGAGTGAGATAAAACTCTACCTTTTTAGCTCCCTCCTCCCCTCCTCCTGCCTTCTCTTCTCTTCTCTGGCTAAGGGAAGTGGGGTATTAACCATTTGCTCTCAAGTGTCCTGGATTGGGGAAGATAAGGTCTTGAGATTCATAAGCTGGATGCAAGCTGCCCCAAACTGTTTGGCCTTACTTAATTTTCTTGTCTCAGTGTGCCTATTCTACTTGCCCTGGGTTACTGACCTGTCTCATTACCATACTGTTAAAAAACATGCTTTTAGGAGTCTGCCTCAAAGTAGGCTAAAGGGGCTTTGCTTCCTTCATATTATCCACCAACAAACCATCTTCTCATTCTTTGAAACATAATAGGTATTTTCTTGATTTTTATGCAAAAGTGTTATTCACATATGAATTCAAGCTCTTTTTCTGGGATCTGATTGTTGCTCTTAATCTCTTCTAGTATTGAGATTTTGGAGCCTAAATATAAGGGGATTCTTCCTCCTCTTGTTCTATTAACCCTTCCTCCGCTAAGGACAGACAAATTCCTAGGGTCTTGCAGCAGAGCAAAAACTGGGTGCAACTTCCGATACCAGCCACGATAGAAAAGTTGGTATCAGATTGCCCTCCCACTTTAAATAACTATAATGCTGGGCAAAATGTATGAAGTAGTGGTATGTGGGCATTAGACAACAGGCAATCGAGAGGCATAATCCTTGAGAGGAGGAAAACACACAAGGTGAACTTCTCCTTTAACCCTGTGAAAAGTTCAATACTAGGTGAAAAGAAAAATCTGGTTAGAGTCATGTTGCAAATCAAGGCACAGAGAAGTAGAGCCCAAACAGATGCAGTGGTTTTTCTAGGTAGAGAGGAGATAGATCAGAATTCAGGGATGCTGAGGCTACTGGAATTGTCAGGTAGGGCAGCTGAGAGGAGAGAGGCCCAGAATTATGTAGCGAGCTCCTTGAGTCTTGGCTGGGTCCTAAGCTGCACATGTTCAGGGTGAGGATTCAAGGGTTCTGACAGAGAATAACTACTTAGGAAGTGTGAGCTGAATAAGGATTCCAGAGTTAGTTCTGTTCTGATAAACCAGAGAGTAAAGATTTCACTAAAAATCCACAGCAGTTAGCTGAGACTCCAGAATAACCAAACATCAGAAATAATGCTACGCCAGCCCCCAGATAAGAACTTTAGACCTGCCCTAACAAAGCCTAAAAGCAAACCCTGAAAAAGTCTAAGCTGCACATAAACTAACTGCCAGCCAGAACAAAACTCAGCACTTACTAAAGGAAGGCCCTCGACAAAACTGCATCCCAACTTTGAGCACATAGTAACAAATTACTAGATATAGAAAGAAGCAGAAAAACATGCTACATATTCAGGAGAAAAAAAATTCAATAGAAGCAAATTCAGAGGTGACAAAGATGTTGAAATTAATAGACCAGTACTTAAAGCAACTTTTATAAATATATTCAAGGATGTAAGAGAAAATATTCATACGTTTTGTGTCAATTGGAAAGGAATCAAAATAAGGAAATGAAAACCATAAAGAAAAGTAAATTCTCAGAGTGGAAAATACAATATATGAAGACTTAAAAAAAAAATCACTGGATGGACTTAACAGATTTGATGTTGCAGAAGAAGAGTTCAGTAAACTTGAAGACAGGTCAAAAGGAATTATGTAAAAATTTTAAAAAGTTATAAAAATAAGCACAGTCTCAGTAACCTGGAGGACCTTACCAAGAAGTCTAACATATTTGCAATTGTAGTCCCAGAAGAAGAAGAAGGAAAGACTGGAACAGAAAAAAAAAAGTTTGAAGAAATAGTAACTGAAAATTTTGAAGTTTGATGAAAAATAACAACCTGAATATCTTAAAAATCCCAATATATTCCAAGTAGGATAAACACACAGAAAATTCTTTCTAGTCATGTAGCCTAATTGCTGAAAACAATACAAAATTCGTAAAGGGGGGGGATATCACCTACATGGGAATAATGATTAAAATAAGAACTAACTTCTTATCAAAATCAATGTAAACCAGAAGACAAGGGAATAACATTTAAAGAGAAAATGGGAGGGGAAAAACTCTTCAACCCAGAATTCTATATCCAGAAAAAATATCTTTAAAGTAAAAATAAAAACAATTCCATATAAACAAATGCTGAGAGAATTCATTACACTAGATTGCAGCATAGGAAATATAAACAGAAGTTCATTAGGCTGAAATAAAATAATAACAGTCAGAAAGTTGTATCTACACAGAGAAATGAAGAACACAACACCAGAAATGGTAAATATAGTAGGTATGTTTCTTGTTTTTTAATTTGTTTAAAAGACAATTGACTATTGTAAGTAGAAATAATAAGGTAAGGAGTTTGTAACATATATAGAAGTAAAATATATGACAATAATATCAGAGAGGACAGGAGGAAGAGAAGTATATTGCATAAGTATACTACATATATGTGAGGTGGCATAATCTTAAGTCATAGTAGACTAAACTAAATTAACATTGTATTTTGTGGTTTTTCAAAGAATATGCCAATAGAGGAGATAAAATGGAATACTAAGAAATACTTGTTTAACACAAATGGAGGCAATAAAGAAGGAACAGCAGAAAAAGGACAGATGTGTCAAGTGGACCACAATCAGCAAAATGATAGTCAAATCCAGTGGTATCAATAATTATATTAAATGTAAATGGAGTAAATACTATAATCAAAAGACAGAGATTGTCAAGCTGGATTAAAACAAGATCCAACTATATGTTGTTTATAAGAAAAACACTTTAAATAGAAAGGTACAGATTAATTAGAAGGAGAATGATAAAAAAAAGATGTGCCATGCAAATCCTAATATATATAAAGAAGTATGTGGTGTCACAACCGAATGGGCGACAGGTCACCATGAAGTGAATGGAGCACCCAGCCCCCGAACCGCTCACCATGAGGTGGGGCTGGTGGCGGGATGGGACTGGCGACTGTTGAGTGGCAGTGGCGGGCTGCTTCGTGGGGTGGTTGTGAGCTTAGCAGAGCAGTCACCCAGGCGGCAGCCAGTTTCTGGAAGCAGTGATGGGGCAGGGGGAGTTTCCCGGAGCGTCCAGCAGCGAGCTTTGTGGGGCAACAGCAAGCTTCGCGGAGCAGTCGAGGGGCGGGGGGGGAGCCTCGCAGAGCAGTCGAGGGGCCGCAAGCATTGCAGAGCATCCCGGGGTGGGGAGCTTCATGTAGCGGCGCAGGTCGGCAGAGGCCAGCGACGGAGGCCAGGCTAGGCCTAGGGACCCTAACCGCACACGATTTCCTGTGCGCTGGGCCTCTAGTACATATAATAAGAAAGCTAGAATGGCTGTATTAATCAGACGCAGTAGATTTCAGAGCAAAGAATATTACCAGAAATAAACAGGGACATTTCTTAACAGGGTCAATTTATCAGAAATACAGAATAATTTTAAATGTGTATGTACCTAATAACAGATCTTCAAACTACATGAAGCAAAAACTGACAGAACTAAAGGGATCAGCAGACAAATCCACAATCACAGTTAGAATTTTTAATACCTTTCTCTTAGTGCTTGATAGAAAATTTATACACACACACACAAAAAAAAAATTCAGTAAGGATCTAGAAGGCCTGAGTAACACTATGTCTAATTGACATTTATAGAATAGTATTCTCATTAACTGCAGAGTATACGCTCAATTCGCCCATGGAACATACACTAAGATAAAGCATAGGCTGAGCCATTAAACACGTTTCAGTAAATTTTACAGGATTAAAATTATACAGACTTAGTTCTCTGATTAAAAAGAATTACGCTACAAGTTCATAACAAAAAGTTATCTGAAAACTTTCCAAATCTTTAGAAATTAAGCAACTAAGTAACCCCATGGATAAAAAAATAAATCACAAGAAAAAAGTTTAAATATTTCAAGCTAAATAATAATGAAAACACAACATATCAAAATATATAGAATGTAGTTAATGCAGTGATTAGAAGGAAATTTATAGCTTTAAATCTTTAATAGAGAAGAAGAAATGTCATTTTTAAATTAGTGACATAAGCTTCTACTTTAAGAAGTTAGAAAAAATAGCAAATTAAACCCAAAGCAGGTAAGAACAGAGGTCAGAAAGAGCAGAGAACACTAGAGAAAATAAAGTTATTTCTTTGAAAAGATTCATGAAATTGATGCACCCCTAGAAAACTGATCAAGAAAAACAAACTCACAAATTACCAATACCAGGAATGAAAGAAGGAACATCAATTCATATACTTCAGCCAGTAAGAGGATAATAAGGTAATTGTATGAAAAATTTTATTCCAATGAATTTGACAACTTAGATAACAATAAATTTCTTGAAAGATAACAATACTGACACACACAAAAATGAAAATCTGTATAGTTACATGTGTTAAAGAGACTGAATTTATAGTGGAAACCTTCCCAATGAGAAAATTCTAGGCCAGCTTTACTCTACTGGTGACTTCATCAGACACTTCAGGAAGAAGTAATATATACCTTATACAAACTCTTTCAGAAAATATTTAAAAAAGGAAATACAATTCATTTTATGAGACCATCAAAACCCTGATGCAAAAATAAGATAAGAACATTACAAAAAAACCCACAAAAATTGCAGTCCAATATTCTTCATGGAAGTAGATTTTAAAAATCCTTCACAAGGCATTAACAAATAAAATCCAGTAATATAGAAAGTAAGATGTCCTGACTAAGTGGATTTATCCCAGGAATGCAAGGTTATTTTAACATTGAAATATTAAGCAATACAATTCACTATTTAACAAAAGAAGAAAGTGTGATAATCTTAACAAATGCATAAAAAGCATATGATAAAATTCAACACCCATTCATCATAGAAACTCAGCAAACTAAGGTGAAAAATTTGGCAATATGATAAAGACTTTTTATGAAAACTCCAAGATGATTATGAATTAAGTTTGTTAGAATGTTAACAAACTTAAAAGCATCATTATAAAGCAGTATTATACATAATGTCCCCAATCTGAAAACTACCCTAGTGTCTACTAACAGGAAAATTAAGATACAAATTGTAGTTTATTCATACAGTGAAATAATCCTCATCAATAAAAAGAATAAATTAACAATATATACAACATCAATGAGTTATAAAACATTATGATAAGTAGAAGATGCAAGGCACAAAATTGTACATACTGTATGCTTCTGTTTATATGAAGTCCTAGAACATATGAAACTCATCTATGTTGATAGAAATCAAAATGGTGGTTTTCTTGAGGATGCTAGCATCGGAAGACATGAGAAAGTTTTCTGGGGTAACTAAATGTTCTGTATCTGTACAAGTGTGTGGGAATATGGGTTACACAATTGTCTGCATTTGTCAAAACTCACCAGGCTATGCATTTAAGATCTGTACCAGTACATTTCATTGTATACAAATTATAGCTCAATGAACTAAATTAAGGGGGAAAATTTTTACTAGATGTACCTCTGATCTTTGGTCCACATTAGTTTTCTAAGGTCACATAGTAGAAAACCTTTTTTATATTTCACACACACACACACACACACACACACACACACACACACACACCTCTGAAGCTATCTCAAATCTAAGTCATCCTTAAGAAAACACCAATATCTGGATCAAAACCCTGGAGACTGATTCAATTTGACCAGACATTGCTCTTTAAAAACAACAACAAAAAACTCCACAGGAGATTCTAATGTACACTTAGGATCCAGAATCATTGTTTAGATATTGCCACTTAGCTGGGACACAGAGAGCTGGAGCTTAATCCTCACTACTCATGGAACTCTTGGCTGAGTCCCTTTCAAGCCTCAATAGTCATTGTCCTACCAGACAAACATGAACCACTCAGGATTTGAAATAGGAAATGTAATGCAGGGGATTGGTTACCCTGGTAATGGAAGCACTGAGAAGCCAAAAAAATATAGTGAGGCAAACATTAGCAACAGCCCAAAGTCACTGAAAAGGATCAATGTCTCAGTTCAAGCACGCTAGCAAGAGGGTCAACCTTTTTGTTCTATTCAGCCCTTCAACCGATTGGATGAGGCCCACTCACATTCGGAAGTGCACTTTGCTTTATTTGGTGCACTGACTCAAATGTTAAACTCCTCCAGAAACCTTTGCAGACACCCAGAATAATCTTTAACCAAATGACTGAGCACCATGTGACCCATTCAAGTTGGCACATAAAAGTGACCATCACAGTTGCTCATAGAAAAACCCTAGAATTGTCCTTGAGTTCTCTCTCATACCCCAGATCAAATCAATTAGCAAATCCAACGACCCTATATTCAAAATATGACCAGAATGCGACCACATTTCATCACCTCTACAACTATCATCCTAGTCCAAATCCCCATCACCTCTTATGTAGATGATTGTGATAACTGCCTCTCTGCTACTATTGCCCTTGCATCCCCTTCTCTATATAGCCATCAAAGTGATGCAATAAAAATGTGTCAGCTACTGTCACTCCAGCATAAAACACTCTAATGACTCCTCAGACCATTTTGAATAAAAAGGTCTTCCTACCACTTCACTCACCTCTTCTTCTCCCAACTCTCCCCTTTACTCATGCCACTTCAGTCACTCTGGCCTTTTTGCTCAATCATGCCCAGCACATACATCTCAGAGCCTTTGCACATGCTTTCCCTTCTTTTTCAAAGGCTTCTCCCCAGATATTATTATGCCTCACTCCCTCACCTTCTGTAGCTCTCTGCTCAGCTCAAAGGAAACCATATTTAAAATAGCACACTCCATTGCCACCCCCCCCCCCCAATTTGTCACTGTTTATCTATGTTCTCTGCATTGTTTTCCTTTACAGAACTTATTACGACTGGTACCTAAAACAGTGCATGACACATAGAAAGCACTCATCAATATCCTATATAATAAAAGGGCAATACGCAAATTGACCCTAATGGCAGAATGACCCGGGATGACTGGTTGCTATGATGCATACTGACCACCAGGAGGCAGACGCTCAATGCAGGAGCTGCCCCCTGGTGGTCAGTGTGCTCCCACAGGGGGAGCTCTGCTCAGCCAAAAGCCAGGCTGACAGCTGCAAGCACAGTGGCGGTGGCGAGAGCCTCTCCTGCCTCCTTAGCAGCGCTAAGAATGTCTGATGGCTTAGGCCCGATCCCCCGGGGAGCGGGCCTATGCTGGCAGGTGGGCATCCCCCGAGGGATCCTGGACCACAAGAGGGTGCAGGCTGGGCTGAGGGGAAACCCCCCCTGAGTGCACAAATTTTCGTGCACTAGGCCTCTAGTTTATTTAATAAATAAGTGGTTGAACAAGCTAAATAACTAATTAACATCAGAAACAAATAAAAGCTGTTGGCTTAACCATTCTGCAAAACTATTACCACACAAGGAGCTGGCTTGAAGCAATAGCTCCTATAGAGATTCATAATCATAGATTTTCCCTTGAGGTAGCAAATTCTTATCCTTCACATAATTATAAGCCAGAATACTATTTACTAATTCCCTTCCCTTCCAGGATTCTAGGAATGAAGATATTAGTAAAACCTCAAACAAACAAAAAAAGAGAGAGAGAGGGAGAAAATGCTCTTTAAATATCAGGCTTTAAATTGCTAGTATCTATTTCTCAAGCCTGAGGGTACCATAGTCAGTGGGAGGTGTGGGATGAGTCAACAACTGTGTACAGTTGTAGAAAGTGGGTAATGAAGGACTGTCCCTTCATATCCCCACTGAGCTTGAAGGAAGTACCTTTATATTGCATCTTTATAGTTACAAAAATAATAACTGTTGTTTAACGAACCTCTACTGCTTGCACAGTACTGTGTTAAATGCTTTACCTGAATCTTCATTTTAGACATAGGGGTAATATATTTCCTTGTTTTATAAGGTAAGAGACAGACACAAAAGTTATGTTCCCTTAAATAAAATTAAGGATAAAAATCATATTATCATATCAACATATGCAAAAAATGCATTTGACAAATTTCAGCATTCATCCTATCTAATAAAAGAGTAATATGCAAATAATAGTAGGGGAAGAAACCAAGATGGCGGCATAGGTAAACACCTAAACTGCTGCCTCGCACAACAATTTCAAAACTACAACTAAAAGACAAAACGGACATCATCCAGAACCACAGGAAGGCTGGTTGAGTGGAAGTTCTACAACCAGAAGGAAAGAGAAAAGCACACTGAGACTCAGAGGAGCTGTAGGAGGCAGAGGTACTGAGACGCGCGCGTGCGGAGAGAACTGGCAACTGAGTGCGCGGCTGGCTTTCTCAAGTGGGAGGGAGACAAAAGCTCCCGACTGTGCTGAACTCCAGTTCCGGGCAGGACGCTGGGGACCCAGACTCATACGAGGAGAAACTGGACTGTCAGGAAAGAGAAAAGCACACTGAGCCTCAGAGGAGCTACGGAAGGCAGAGGTACCGAGGTGCACGTGGAGAGGGCGGACAACTGAGTACGTGGCTGGCTTTCTCAAGCGGGAGGGAGACAAAAGCTCCTGGCTGCACTGAACTCCAGTTCCGGGTGAGACTCTGGGGACCCAGACTCATTCAGGGAGAAACTTGACTGTCTGGAAGTGGGTGGAACTCGAGGCGGCTTTCTCCCAGAGGTGCTTGCAGCAATTACCACAGGGGCCTCATAGGGCAGGGCTGACAGGAAACCAATGCTGTCTGCTCTGCCCTGAGACTCCACCCCATCCAAGTTGAGCACAGAGGCTTTTGCAAATCTTGTCTCATAAGGGTGTCTCCAGCACAGAAGTTCTCCCAGCGTAGACGCAGCTGATCCTCACAGCCAATTGGCCTGGAGGTCAATTCCTCCCAGTGATACCAACAACAATCAAGGCTTAACTACAACAAGACTGTGCACACAGACCACAAAGGGGTGCACCAAGAGTGTCCACCTCAGGTAACTGGGAAGGCTGAGCCACTGGGCCCTATAGGACACCTAGCACACAAAGCCACTCTATCAACTCAGGGAAGAAGCCAAAATGTGGAGACAAAGAAACAGATCACAAATGAAAGAAATGGAGGAAAGCAAACGACTGGATATAGAGTTCAAAACCATGGTTATAAGGTTTTTCAAGAACTTTCTAGAAAAGGCCGATAAATTTAGTGAGACCCTCCAGGATATGAAAAAGGACCAACTAGAAATTAAGCATACACTGACTGAAATAAAAAATATTATGCAGAGATCTAACAGCAGACTAGAGGATCGCAAGAATCAAGTCAAAGATTTGAAATACAAAGAAGCAAAAAACACTCAACCAGAAAAGCAAAAAGAGAAAAGAATCCAAAAATATGAAGATACTGTAAGGAGCCTCTGGGACAACTTCAAGCGTACCAACATCAGAATTATGGGGGTGCCAGAAGAAAAGAGAGGGCAAGATACTGAAAACCTATTTGAAGAAATAATGACAGAAAACTTCCCCCACCTGGTGAAAGAAATAGACTTACAAGTCCAGGAAGTGCAGAGAACCCCAAACAAAAGGAATCCAAAGAGGACCACACCGAGACACATCATAATTAAAATGCCAAGAGCAAAAGACAAAGAGAGAATATTAAAAGCAGCACAAGAAAAACAGTTAGTTAACTACAAGGGAGCACCCATATGACTGTCAGCTGATTTCTCAACAGAAACTATGCAAGCCAGAAGGGAGTGGCAAGAAATATTCAAAGTGATGAATAGTAAGAACCTACAACCAAAATTACTCTAGCCAGCAAAGCTATCATTCAGAATTGAAGGTCAGATAAAGAGCTTCACAGATAAGAAAAAGCTAAAGGAGTTCATCACCACCAAACCAGTATTATATGAAATGCTGAAAGGTATTCTTTAAGAAGAGAAAGAAAGAAGAAAAAGGTAAAGATAAAAATTATGAACAACAAATACATATCTATCAACAAGTGAATCTAAAAATCAAGTGAATAAAAAAAATCTGATGAACAGAATAAACTGGTGAATATAATAGAATCGGGGCATAGAAAGGGAGTGGACTGACAATTCTCGGGGGGAAAAGGGAATGGAGGGTGTGGGAAGAGAATGGACAAAAATCGTACACCTATGGATGAGGACAGTGGGGGGGGTAAGGGTAGAGGGTGGGGTGGGAACAGGGTGGAGGGGAGCTATGGGAGAAAAAAGAGGAACAATTGTAATGATCTGAACAATAAAGATTTATTAGATTAAAAAAATAAATAATAATAATAGTATGAAGTGATATGAAAAATAGCAAATAAAGTTTCAAAACATATAATAGAGAACTGAAATGCAAAAAAAAGAGTAATATGCAAATTAACCATCACTCTGCTACACCCACAAGCCATGCCCACCAGCCAATCAGGAGTGAGTATGCAAATTAACCCAACCAAGATGGCTGTGGCCACAGAGTGAGCAGGAGGCTTGGGTTTCCCCAGCAATGGAGAAAGCCAAGCTTTACGCACACCCTGGCGGGCCCAGGCCTCCACTCAAGGCTACAAAGTTTCAATTATAGAAGATAAATAAATCCCAGATACCAGGGCCTCTGCTTGGGTCGCTGGGGGGCATGTCTGGCCTGCAAACCACCACAGGCCCCTCACCCAGGCCACCCCACACCCCAAGGGAACCCCCACCCTGATCTGGGACACCCTTCAGGGCAAACCAGCTGGCCCCCACCCGTGCACCAGGCCTCTATCCTATCTAATAAAAGAGTAATATGCAAATTGACTATCACTCCAACACACAAGATGGCTGCCTCCATGTGGTCAAAGATGGCTGCCCCCATGTGGACACAAGATGGCCATCAGGGGAGGGCAGTTGGGAGGGACCAGGCCTGCAACGGAAGGAAGTTGGGGGCGATCAAGCCTGCAGGGGGAGGGTAGTTAGGGGTGACCAAGCCGGCAGAGGAGGGAAGTTGGGGGTGACCAGGCCTGCAGGGAAGGGCAGTTGTGGGGGACCCAGGCCTACAGGGGATAGCAGTTAGGGGTGACCAGGCCTGCAGGGGGGGGCAGTTAGGGGTGACCAGGCCTGCAGGGGAGGGTAGTTAGGGGCAAACAGGCTGGCGGGGGAGCAGTTAGGTGTTGATCAGGCTGGCAGGGGAGTGGTTAGGGGGTGATCAGGCTGGCAGGCAGAAGCAGTTAGGGGCAATCAGGAAGGCAGGCAGGCAAGCAGTTGGGAGCCAGCAGTCCTGGATTGTGAGAGGGATGTCCGACTGCCCGTTTAGGCCCAATCCTACCGGGATCGGGCCTAAACGGGTAGTCGGACATCCCTCAAGGGGTCCCAGATTGGAGAGGGTGCAGGCTGGGCTGAGGGACACACACCCCCGTGCATGAATTTCATGCACTGGGCCTCTAGTTTATAATAAAAACTCAGTGGGGAAAAGCTAAAAGTCTTTTCCTTAAGATCAGGTACAACACAGGGATGTCTATTTTCACCACTTTTATTAAACATAGTATTGGAAGTACCAGCCACAGTAATCAGGCAACAAAAAGAAATAAAAGGCATCCAAATTGGAAAGGAAGAGGTAAAACTGTTAATATTTGCAGATGACATAACTAAAGCATTCCCAAAGAAAAAAACACTATTCAAACTGATAAATTCAGTAGAGTAGCAGGTACAAAATTAATATTCAGAAGTTGGTTGCATTTTTATACACTAGTAATGAATTATCAGGAAGAGAAATTTTAAAAAACCAATCCTATTTATAATTGCATCAAAAAGTAAAATACCTAGGAAGAAATTTAACCAAGAAGGTAAAAGACCTGCACTTAGAAAATTATAAGACATTGAAGAAAGAAATTGAAGAAGATATAAATAAATGGAAGCATATACCATGTTTATGGACAGGAAGAATTAATATCATTAAAATGTCCATACCACCCAAAGAAATCTGTAGATTCAATGCAATCCCTATCAAATACCAATGACATTTTTCACAGAACTAGAACAAATAATCATAAAATTTATATGGACCACAAAAGATTCTGAATAGCCACAGCAATCTTGAGAAAGCAGAACAAAGTTATGCTACCTGATATGAAATTATACTATCAGGCTACAGTAAATCAAAACAGCATTGTACTGGCATAAAAACAGACACATAGAATAGAGAGCCCAGAAATAAACCCATGCCTATATTGTCAATTAATCCATGACAAAGGAGGCAAGAATATACAATGGGATAAAGACAGTCTCTTCAATAAATGGTGTTGGGAAAATTAGACAGATACATGTAAAAAAATGAAACTATAGCACTTTGTTACACTGTCCACAAGAATAAACTCAAAGACTTAAATGTAAGCTGGGAAACTATAAAAATCCTAGAGGAAAACGTAGGCAATAAAATATCAGACATTTTGCATAGCATTATTTTTACCGATATTTCTCCTCAGGCAAGAGGAACAAAAGAAAAAAATAAACAAATGGGACTACAGCAAATTAAAAAATATTTGCACAGCAAAGAAAACTACCAACAAAACAAAGAAAACAACCTACCAATAGGAGAAGGTATTTGCCAATGATACATCCAATAATGAGTATACCTGGGTACACATTTCTCCAAAGAGGAAATACATATGACATAGATATATGAAAAGATACTCAAAATCACTAATCATCAGAGAAATGCAAATCAAAACCACAAAGAGCTATTACCTTACATCTTTTGGAATAGCTTTCATCAGTAAATCGACAAACAAGTGTTGGCAAGGATGTGGAGAAAACAAAACCTCCATGCACTGTTGGTGGGATTGAAAATTGGTGCAGCCATTATGAAAAACAATATGGAGTTTCCTCAAATAATTTAAAATAGAACTACCATATGACTTAGCAATTCTATTTCTGGGTATTTATCCAAAGAAATCCAAAATACTAATTTGAAAAGAAAAATGTAGCCTATGTTCATTGCAGCATTATTTATTACTAGAGGCCTGGTGCACAAAATTCATGTACTGGGGGGGGGGGGGTGTCCCCTCAACCTGGCTTTCATGCCCTCACAGTCTGGGAGCCCTCAGGGGATGTCTGACTGACGACTTAGGCCCGCCACTGCCACTGTGCTTGCCAGCCGTGAGCCCGGCTTCTGGCTGAGTGGTGCTCCCCCTGTGGGATCAGGCCGAAACCAGATCTCCGACACCCCCCGAGGGATCCAGGATTGCGAGAGGATGCAGGTCAGGCCAAAGGACCCCACCAGTGCACGATTGGGGCTGGGGAGAGACATGGGAGGTTGGCCAGCCAGGGAGGGGTTGTGGGAGGGCTCCAGGATGTGTCCAGCCCGACTCGCTCAGTTCCAATCGGCCGGACCCCAGCAGCAAGTTAGCCTTCCAATACTTTTAGCTTTGCCCCCTGGTGGTCAGTGCATGCAGTGCATGTCATAGTGAGCGGTTGAGCAGCCGTAGCATATCATTAGTGTATTACACTTTGATTGGTTGAACTGCCGATGGGTCTACCGGACACTTAGCATATTAGGCTCTTATTATATAGGATAGCCAAGATATGGAAGCAACCCAAGTGTCCATCAGTAGATATGGTACATATACAGTATATGTATACAATAAAATAGTACTCAGCCATAAAAAGAATAAAATCTTGTCATTTGTAACAACATGGATGGACTTAGAGGGTATAATGCTAAGTGAAATAAGTCAGACAAAGAAGACAAATACCATATGATTTCACTTATATATGGAATCTAAAAAACAAAATAAATGGACAAAAAAAAAAAACAGAAATAGACTCAGAGAACAAATGGATGAACATCAAACACATGGGGGTTGGGGGAGATGGGTGAAAAAGGTGACTGGATTAAGAAGTACTAATTGGTAGTTACAAAATAGTAATGGGGATGTAAAGTACAGCATAGATAATATAGTCAATAATATTCTAATAACTATGTATGGTGCCAGGTGGTACTAGACTTTATTGGGGGGTCATTTGGCAGATCATTTCATAAGTTATAGGAATGTTTAGCCACTATGCTTTACACCTGAAACTAGTATAATATTGAATGTCAACTGTAATTGGAAAAAAAAAAAGTTATGTCCCTTGCTTGGGTCATACAGTAAAGAATGTGAAAGTAGGGTTTCAACCTAAACCTGTGTAATTTCATAATCCACAAGACTCATGGGAGTGTTTCTTTCCCAAAATGTAGGGCAATTTCTCTTCATTTTAAAATTGCATTTCTTAAGAATGGCATTTTGATCTCTTTTGCCCTGCGTCTTTTTATTACTATTACTGAGAACCTTCCCCTTAGAATTTACAACCTTGCCAAGAGAGAAGATAGGTACAGTCTGGCTAGTGGAATTTTCATAGACTCAGTTGACTCCATAATGGTGATCTTGTACCATGTGATTTGTGGTCCATGTGATATATGACACAGATGATAGAGACTATGTGATATCGCAAGTTAAAGTTAAAGGTGTAAACTAACACAACAGTTTTTACAAGTGAGGCCTCCTTACCACATTTAGATATCTTTTTCTCCTCATATGCTTAGTAACTTCTAGGCAGGGAGGCTATGATGAATAGAGATGGTCTCAGGAAGGATAAAAACTGTGAGCTCTGCCCCAATTTGGAGATGTTGGTCCATATTAGACATGTCTCACCTGGTGACCTTATCTCCTTAAGTTCTCTCAGCTTCTTGACATCTGACACTCCAGGTGCCTTGGCTGCAGGACATTATTTAGAATCTCCAGGGTCTTCTCTAATATTGAGCAAACTCCAAAATGTACATAAATCCCAAGCATTCCAGCTTTGTCTGTGTAATCACACTACAGTTACAAATGCAGACTACACATGTTTTAGACAAAAGGGAATTGAGGCTCCTAGAGAATGATAAAAGCACCTTCTAGGCGACCTAAGGAAGGCCAAGTTGGGTTGGTTGCATACTTCAGTCCTTTAAGCTGACTCCATTTCCATTTTTAAAGTTTCCACAATAGTTACTTTCTTTTGATCTTCTTGTGGGTTGCATAATAGGCATTTCCTCCCCAGTAATTGAACAGTGGAATTTGGTTATGATTTCCTCCTAGTTCTAGCTGATGGCCTCTGCCGAGGATTGCTAGGCTGTTATGATGTAGTGGTTTTTGATAGAGATATCCTGGCAGTCAGCATCTTTCTATTTTCTGGAGGGAATCGAGTTTGCTCACACTTCTCCCCAGATTTGGGGTGATCTGTTCTCAGCTTTAATTGTTGCATTCATGAAGTCTTGCCATCATCATTTCTTTAAACTCTGCACAATTCATAGATATTTGACCATAGCAGCAGCCAAGGTTCTGGCTCATGCTTTATTCATTCCCCATTCTGAGACTCCTGGCTGCCTTTCCCGTTCATCTGCAAGGATTGGCTTGCCAAAACACTATTGCCTATTTCAAGAATTTTTTGTTTTTTACTTTCTTTTTAAGTTTCATGTTAACCTGTTATTTGGTCAGTTTCATTGTTTCTCTTTATCTGAAGGTTGTTATTTTTTAACTTCCTACTTGTTGGAAGCTTGCTATCTCAGGACTGTCACATTTCATGTAGAAATCAGATTTTGGCTTGCTGCTTTGGTATATTTCTCATAAATACTTCTGTTATATTTTCCCTTCCCTCAATGACCTCCTCAGCTGATGTCATATTTGGGCTGTTTGCCCCAAGAAATGGGAGAGGTTGGATATGATGACACTAAGCAAGCATCCCGAGGCTGCGATGAGTTGGAGAGTGACAGAATCTTAAAGCTGGGAGGGCACCCAAAGGTTGGTAAGTTCAGCTTCCCTTCCAATGCAAGAATATTCTACAGCATACATAATTTCGTCCTCTGCTTGACTCCTTTCATGCAGGGAGAATTCATTAGTTGGCTAGGTAAATTGCTCCCTTGTTTCCCGTTTTGATTACTGAAATTATTATTTTTTTTCTTTCATTGAACTGAATTCTAACTCCCTATAACTTCCTCCCATTAGTGTAGGTCTGTCCTCTGGAGTGAGACAAAACAAGTAGATTAATCTTTTTATAATGCAGTATAACTAGAGGCCCGATGCACAAAATTCGTGCAAGGGCCATGGCCCCAGCCCCTGCCTGCTGCCTCCCACCTCCACCGCAGCCACTGGCCACTGGCCGCTGCCGCTGCTGCAGCCTGGAGCCCTCTGCTGCGGCTTTGTCTGGGAGGAAGGACATCCAGTCTAATTAGCATATTATGCTTGTATTATATAGACTAGAGGCCCGATGCACGAAAATTCATGCAAGAGTAGGCCTTCCTTCCCCCAGCTGCCGGCACCGGCTTCCCTCTGGCACCCGGGACACGGGGTTCCCTTCTCTGGCCGCCGGCAGGCACCTGGGACCTGGGCTGGCTTCCCCTGGGTCCCCCGCAGGCACCCGGAATCTGGGTTGGCTTCCCCTGGGCCACCCGCAGGCACCTGGGACCCAGGCTGGCTTCCCTCTGGCCCTGGCCTCATCAGGAAGGATGTCTGGAATGACGTCTGGAATACACCCAGTCTAATTAGCATATTACCCTTTTATTATTATAGATAGTAATTGATACCAAGTATTGAGTACTTGCAGGGTACTTTGCGAAGTGTCTTATACCCTGCAACAATTAGGGTTCTTCAGTTGCAAGCAGTAGAAACCAACTCTGGCTAACTGTATTAGTTCTCTTTTGCTGAATAATAAACCACCCCGAAACACAGTGGCTTAAGAAAATAAACATTTATTATCTTACTGTTTCTGTAGGTCAGGAATTTGTAAGCAACTTTGTGGGCGATTCTGGGTCAAGGTTTCTCATAGCGTTGCAGTGGAGATGTCAGCTGGGGCTTCAGTCACCTGAGGTGTGACTGGGACCGAGGAATCCACTTCTGAGGTCCCTCACGTGGCTGATGGCAAGTCGGGGTCCTGTGCCCTGCGGACCTCTCCACAGAGCATTCCTAACATGGCAGCAGGTCTCTCCTGAAGAGAGTGACATGAGAGAGAGAGAGAGAGAAGCCCTAGTGCCCTTTATGACCTAATCTCTGAAGTCACTAAGTTTTATATCTGTATTTTATTTTAATTGGACAGTAAACATAAGGCTTCTAGGTCAGAGTCAAACTGAGCATTTAGCTACAGAATATCTCAGTGGCAGTTCACCTTTCCCGATTCCCCGTCGGGGTTGGTTCATGCCGAGAGCCAGGTGGACGCTGCTCATGGCGAGGGCGGGGTGGGGCATCTGTGCCACAGGGGAGGAATCGGAAACGATGACTCTCAGAGCTTATATAGAAGCTGGGCCATCTCCCCCTCCTCCAGAGAAAGGGAGAGAGGACTTAGAATGTATTCTTTCCTTAGGTGGAAAGAAATGCTCCTCTCTCAGAATGTAAGCCTTTAGCTTCAGAGAAGAAAAGGTTTTATTATCCTTTGAATGGAGAGTTTGGCTCCACCAAAAAGGAGACCAGTGGCTCCAGACCAGCTCCTTTGGAACAGGAAGAGCAGATGGCTCTGGAGAAAAAGGAGATATTCTCTATCTTTATAGTCCCCCTAAATTACAGGGAGCTCGTGGGTCTAGAATTCAGACAGAATTAGGAGTCTGGTAAGGCTCTGGCTGGCATGGGGAAAGCGGAGGGCTGAGTCCGCACCTTTAGTGCCCAAAGCCAGGTGGGAGCAGGCTCAGGTTAAGAGCTGTTCTAAGCCCTTTAAGCGTTTGGGGTTAGTTACCACACAACATGATGCTCAAATTCCTCACCATCACTGGCCTTTCTCCAGACACGCTGTTTCATCAACATCCCACTGACTGTGAGAGTGTAGTGCTCCAACGCAGGTCTGTCCAGGGCAGGGAACAGTGGGATCATTAAATCCTCTGAAATTATGTCCAAAGTGCTTATTTGTGGGAGGAATCAAACCAAAAGCCCTTGTCAGGACTAGAGCTTGGGTGAGGATGGAGAAATGTCTCTGGGATTCACGGGATCCAGTTTAGTTAAGTTCAGCATTTATGGGATCCTTTTCTATCCCTAGGCCACTAAGTTAGCGTTGGGGAAGTGGACGTGAGCACCACGCATATTTCTTGCCAATTGAGGAACTCCCATCCTTGATTCTCAACTTCTTCCAACAGCCTCTCCACTAGCCCAGCCACATCACCTTCTTCTGTGCACCAGGAATGCACCCACCCTTCTCCCTCTCCACTGTCACCCAGGCAAAGCCGCCATCGGCATTCTCCTGGAAGGACACTCCTGTGTCCCTCTGATACTGCACCCAGAGTATACTTTTAAACCTTACACCAGATGTTTGTATACAATATTAATAAAAGATCACTCCCCTGCTTAATTCTTCTATTGCTATTTAATTCCCTTTGAATGAAATTCAAACTCCTTACCAAGGCCCTTTGGGATCTGGTGCCTGCCTCAGTTAAACCACCTCTTTCCATTTGCTCTCACTGCTGTCTCAACCACATGAGCCCCCAGTGCCGGGAGCTCTGAGGCACTGCACATCGTTCTTGACTCAGGACCTTTGAATGTGCCAGGAGGCTCTGTTTTGTTCCCGTCCCCACTCTAAGACATATCCTTGCCCTGTTCTCTGCATGTTCAGATCCATTTCATCTTCCAGGTTTTCCTCAATGTTCTCACCTCCATCATCTTATTTTCCAGTCAGGGCGCCACTTGTTTCTGCCAGAGGATGCATTACACATTGTAATTATATGTTGTTTGCTTCTTTACAAGCTTTCTCTCTTCACCAGACTAATGCACCTTGGGAGAAGAGACTATACTGTGTCCTACCTGGTCAACATGAGCAGTCCCTAGACTAATAGTAGTTATATGAATGTTTATTTAAATTATCATCTACATAATTTACCCAAAATAGTTATTAGGAAACATGAGACATGCTAAATTTTTGTGAGGATTAAATATGTTGTTGTGAAGAACAAATGAGATATGTGAAAGCCTTTAATATACTGTGTGTCCTCCTTCTCTCCCTGCCTCCCTTCTGGGGCTAAGAGAAACACAGAACTCTCTAGAATTCTCTTGATTACAGTCTTTCCCGCCCACAGACAGTTGACTGTGAAGAGATTTTACCTTTCTAAAGAATCTCTCTTCTTTGAAAGACATGGATTATAGAGGAAAGAGGGTTTTGATGATCTTTTAAAAACACCTGTAAGGAGCATTGCTCTGCAAAAGTGCTCAAGCCTCCCTACCCCTGCGAGAGATTCCTGGGCAAAGTTGCCATCGGGAATTTCCAATTCATTCTCAAGAATCAAGGCACAGACCATCCCTGAGGTAACTTTAGAAATAATAACACAACTAGTACTGAAAACGCCAGGCACTGTACCTGCCTCATGCAATTGACTCCACCAACAAGCCGAGGAGGACTGTGCGGTGATGACCCCACTTCACGAAGGAGGATATGGGTACAGCAAGTAGGATCCTAATGCAGGCTGTCCAACTCCAGAACTCTGGCAATCCCCTAGCTATGTTCCCAGTGTTTATTCTCCTCTTCCTGTTCTGAACTTCAATCTGGCCCAAATCTATGCCTCACCCTCTCTTGCCACACTCCTTTAGGTTTCTAAAGGACTGGAGGAGTGTACCTAGTTCTGGCGTAAATTCTCCCCACTTGCACAACCTCTTACATGGTCTTCCCACCTCCCTTTCTTGTAAGTTATTCCACATTCTGTATAGATTAATATTTCTGAAACACATTTTTTGTGTATCACCTCATCTCAAAGGTATTCATTCTCCTGGCATTCAAGATATCATTTCCAGTTCTGTCTTTTCCTAGCTGTGTGTCCTTGGACAAGATGGTGAATTTCTGAGTCTGTTTTCTTATTTCTCAAATAAAGATATCCGCTCCATGAGGTTGTTGAGATTAGACAAGATTCTCTGTTAGTCTGGATAGGCTAGGTTGTGCTGCTATGATAAATGAGCCCTAAAACTGTGGTTTTTCCCCCACTCACACCGTATGCTCATCCCATGCCCATTGTCTTCACTTCAGGGCTCTAACTGACGGAGCAGCCTTTATCTGAAGCACTGGCAGATGTGGGCCAGTGAATATGGGTGATCAGTAGTACAATCCCCCACAGACAATGTAGAGGCCAGGCCCTGGCACAGTGTCTGACATGTGGTAAGAGCTCAATAAGTGATTTCTCCTTGGTGTGTACCCTCAAGTAGGAAATGTGTTACCCTGATGTCTAAGCCTTTATGTACAGCCTGTTCCTGCAGGATGTGTGGCGCTTAGATGCCAACCATAGTACAGACCTCTCCCGGGGGGCTTGTTCCTCTGAAAGGCTAAATTCTCCTTCATGTCTCCTAGCTGCACAGTCTGTGTGCATTGCTGTAACTGACTCCCGGAGTAGCCATCACAACCTTTCACAAAGAATCTTTGTTTCTTCCAGCTCCTGGTGGCTGTCAGCATTTCCTGACGTGTGGCTGCGTCACTCCAACCTCTGCCTCCACGGTCCTGTTGCCTCTGCTTCTGTGTGTTTGCTCTGTGTGTCTCCTCTAAGGACAGTCATTATTGGATTTAGGATCCACCTGGATGATCGAGGACAATCTCCGTATCTCAAGATCTTTAAATTAATTACATTTCCGAAAGCCCATTTTCCAAATAAGGTCATATTCATAGGTTTGGGGAATGAAAATATGGACATATCTTTTTTTTGGGGGGGGAGGGGGAACCCTTCAACACTACAGTTACCAAATGAGTACTTTGAGCATTGCACTCAAATGACTCAGTGTGTTTTTTTTTATTATTTTAGGATGAGGTTAATTTTAGACATAACCTTTTTGTTTTAGTGATCAAATGTTTTACGTAAACCCAGAACGCAGTGAAGAGATTTCATTTCCACCACAGCATTTTGTGTCTCTGAGAAATTGCCTGAATATAGACTCACATTGTCACATCAGGAAAGCAAAAGAGTTTTTATATTAAGAACAAACTAGGTACCCTCTCTTCTTTCCTTATTCTTTGTTTTCTAGGACCATTGGTTCATCAGGTATAACTAGTTTTGCTGAGATTGCACATACAGACTGATGGTGCTTCTAGGAGTTCTCCAATGTGAAAAAGACATATTTTTCACCTTTGACTAACTTAGAAAATTTCCATGTAACTTTGCATTGACTGAGGTCTTCTGGAAAATTCCTCTGAGAAGTCTCTGTACCTGAAACACAACATCATTTAGAAAAGATACCCTAAGATTAAAGAAAAATCATGTAATCATATAATCTTATAATAGAACTTGGCATTTAATTAATTGCATTTTTTAATGAGTTGTATTTTCTTTACTGCCTTTTGGAAGAATTAAATATAATTTACATTTGGGGGGGGCGGAGATCAACCTCTTTGTGGACATATTTGGCTTTTTTCCTAGTGTTTGTTCATAGTTAATGAGGCATATTTTCCTGTTCACACAAGTCCCTACTCTTGGCATGACAATATATTGACATTCACTGCCCTTTCCATAGCGTGTGTAAATGAAGGATAAAGGGAAACAGGGAAAGAGCAGTAATTTGTTTTCATGGAAATCGGTTAATACAAAAGCTGGTGGTTTGAACTATTACTACTTGAGATGCTTAGGAGGGGGGGGAGGAAGGATAACACTGTATCACTATGAAGCCAAAATCCTTAGAGAAATATTGGCAAATACCTGGCCAGATTTTTGTCCCCTCTCTCTCTGTTCCCCTCATGTGAGCCTACACTGATCTACCAGAACCAGACAAGGCCCCATGAGTTTCTTACCCCTCTGAGCATGGCACGGCCAAGTGTGCTGATGGGTAAAACTAGCATTCAGTGTCTGTGTTTCTTGGACAAGTATGACTCTAGTTTAGATAAAAAGAAAAAAATAGAGGCATTTATGCCGGAAGCTAATTCCAGCATGTCAGCAGGGCTGAATCATCTGGAATGGCTGAGGGCATTTCCCCAAACCTGAAAAGAATGCATAAATGATTGCTTGCTGCCAGACAGCTGAGGGCATTTCAATCTACATGTTATTGCCTCCTGCTGGCCAAACACCTGAACAGCCATAGGCAGTTTCCCCCAATCTGACAATGGATTCTGTATACTAAACCCTGGCCTTTGATATGTATATCTACCTTGCTTTAGGACAATTTGTGTTAATAAAAAGCAAGGGGTCCAGAGAGACAGGAGAACTTGTTTTCTTTAGCTAAGTCTTATCTGGCTCACCAAAATGCCTTCCAAAATTATATTTCGTCTTTAGACTCTTTAATCATTTACAGCAGCCCCTTCTCCAGATTCCTGAACCCCTTCGAGATGCTGGATTAAGACCCCCGGCATTACATTTATAGAAGCTTCCCTTCACTCCCTGCAATTGGACTGATACCAGTATGCAATGATACCCCTTCTCTGGAAATGACCCTAAGTCACAGAGTTGTCCCTTTGGCCATATCTGGACTATTATCCTGACTCCTTCCATTGGGTACCATTATGTAGACGTCCAGCCACTGGTACAGGGGTGGGACCCTGAATTTTTAAATTTCAATTTGGTCAATCATGGTAATTTGTCCTCTGGTCATAGTTGATTAGTCCAGGAATGAACATCTGAGTCAAAGAAGACCAATCAGAATCATTCCCAGAACTTTTCAAGTTGAAACTAAGAGAAGACCATTGCCTCCATATTGGAGGCAAAGGTGTGTGATGTGAGGCCTGGCACCTGAAAGTGGCCATGTTTCAGCATTCTTCAAAGACATCTTTTTAAGCAAATAAAGTGTAGAGTGACAGATGAGAGGTGTAGAGTAAGTCTACTAGCAGAGCTCAAGTCCCCAATTCAGTTGTCTCTAAGGTCTAGCTGCACTTTGAACCTTTGCACAGTTATGAGAATCCACCTCTAATAAATTCCCACAGCTTAATCAGGTTACTTAGAAATGGGTTTCTATCCTGGAAAGCATGAGTCCTAACTAATACACTCTCTTCACCCTTTTTAGTGGTGACTACAAGTATGTCTCAGTCAGTTCCTAAGCTTCTCAGGAGATGCTTGGATGACCCAAATTAATGAAGTCACAAAGCCCTTAAGATACTGCTGTGCCACACAAGCTAGAGGGAACCCAGGGAGTTCATAAGTGGGAGTGTTCTGTTTTTGTTTTGATCAGTTTGCTGAGATTTGCTGAAGACTCCCTCTTGGATTAAACACAAGCACTCCTTCAGGTTGCAGAAATTAAAAAAAAAAAAAAAAAAAAAAAAAGCAGTTCTTGATCTTGGCAGAGCTCTTTATGTCTTCCATGTCTCCTATGGCACTTTCACATCCATTATCATACTTTACCTCTGAACAGCTCTTGGAGGCCAGTGGGGCTCAATGTCAGCATTGCTGTTTTAAAAGGAGGGGCAGCAGTGTTCCAGAAAGATCAAATGTTTTGTTCAAGGCTGCTGAGTTAGTTCAGGACAAACCAACCCAAAAGTTGGGTTTCCTGACTCTCAGAACTTTATCCCTGTTCTACCCACAGTTGACTGGAAACACATGAGTCTTGTGGCTTTCACTGTAGGTTCTTAGTGGGAGGAGGCAGAGAACTGGACTGGGAAACGCCCCTCCGGCTGGTGTATGTAGACTTGTAATAGATACACAGAGATCGTGGTGGGACAAGGGGGCGAGGCTCATTTTGCTGCCTTCTCAGAAAGTGGAATGGGAGAATTAGATGCACATTATTAACAGTCTGGTGAAGTAGATTAAGGATGACAAGAACAATGTGAACTAAGTCTGAGGAGGACAGTCTGACCTGAGAAAGACCAAAAAGTGCATGTTTCTACCATCTGCATCTGCCTCAGGAGAGTTGGCATCATGGCTCAGGCCATTTTCCAAATTGGGAGAAGGAATCTCTCTATGCCAGGAGGAGTTCTGGGAAGGCTTCTTGGAGGCAGGAGTCTGCCTGCAGAATTGCTTGGCTGCAGAATTGGATGTGATAAAACTCCTTCGAATAGGCAAAGAATCAGAAAGGGCTAGGGTTTCCAGATGGTTCTTCCCAATGCACACCTAGGAAAAGGAGCCACTGAGACTGCATTAGTGGGGAAAGGGAATATAGTTGGAGGCTGCCTTCAGCCACAGATGAAAGGGCTCCTATTTGTAGCGCAGGGCCCTGAAAAGAAGCTTTGTCAATAGTATTTAACTGTTGTTGGTATTTAGAACCCCCCAAATTTAGAAATGGGAAAAATAGGACTGACTTCATGAGCATTAAGCTTGAATACTAATATTTATTGGATTAGCTGTGAAAGGTCAGTAGAAAAAGACAGGGTGGCTTCCAAGGCTCTTGGACTGGTTGGGCATGGGAAGTGATGTTGTAAAGAGAAGTGGTAGTAGTAATGGTCAACCATGGAAACAGAAAAGAGACAGGCACAGAAATAGTGTTTGTTCAAACCCTGTCCAGTGGAGAAGGAGCTTTTGCCAATGGAATTTGAGTATGAAGTACCATTTTTTAATGCGTAGCCATATGGAGAGTGTAATAGCCATTGTTTTGAGAATTCACATCCTACCTGCAAGAGTATCTCTGTGTGAGACTATAATGGTAAACTCAAAACTTGATTTTGTCACAGATCAAAGATTTGGTAAACTCAAAACTTGATTTTGCCTACCATTAGGCCAGCTTGCCCATAGCTGTAAACCTTTGATTTATCTAATTCCCCTAGGCTGATGTCACACTCAGCTTTTTTTTTTTTTAAATCCTTATCCGAGGACATAGCTCAAGGTGAGGAAGAGAGAGAGAGAGAGAGAGAGAGAGAGAGAGAGAGAGAGAGAGAGAAAGAGAGAGAGAAAAAACATCAATGTGTGAGAGAAATATCAATGAGTTGCCTTCTGTATGCTCCCCAACTGGGTGGGGATCAAACCCACAACCCAGGTATGTGCCCTTACTGGGAATCAAACTGGCAATGCTTTAGTGCACAGGATGACACTCAACCAACTAAGCCATTCCAGCTGGGCTATTATCTAGCTTTTTCAAGGAAGTAATGTACTAATCCCAGAGATTCCAGATAGTCATGGTCCTTTTGTGGGTGGTTTCTCATAAAAAGTGAGTAAGTTAGCATTCTCTCTTTTTTCCTTTTTCATATCAGCCTCTTGGACATGATTAGCATGAGCTTACCCTGGAAATGAACTGTATGATCTGTGACAAAATCAAGTTTTGCGTTTACCAGACTAATTATCTGACTGATGATGATTGTACATTTGTTAAGTTTGTAAATGGACACCTTCCAAGGCCATTTGGGAGACACCCAAACAGCCTTTCCCTGGTGGGGTATCCTGGCATTGACATTTGGGTGAGAAATCACATTTTGAACTGTTACACAACTCTTTGAGGGGGAAATAGATACAGCAAGGTAAACATTAGGGTCTTGGTGTCAGGAGGGAGAATACACACAAGCTTTAAATGGTGCTAAAAACACTGGATGCGTGTGGCGACCACAAGAATGTGCCTCACAGACCTTCAGCCATGGGAGGTAGCTGTGCTCTCAAACCCAGCACCGCATTTATACAGAAGCCCCACTTCTCGTGAACTGCTCCCCACTACAGACTAAGCATGGCAGGAATATAAGACAGGCCTATTCACAGGGGATCTGGGACTCCTCTGACGGCTGACTGGCTTGAGAACTCTTAGTGGCCTTGCCAAACCTGCCTTAGCGCATGGCGGTCTAGATTGTTTCCATCATTCTCCTTTACTCAAGGTCAGATTTCCGTCATGTTTCCTACACATATGGTCCGTCTTGGCATCTGCCTCTCACATGCTTCAGGTGAACACAATGAAGAATGTGCATAGACAGGATCCCAGCAGGAAAGCGATGACACACTCATATTGGGACACTTTGAATAGGAATTCTTTTCAAAGGTATGGGCAGCGTATAGAGAAAACACGAGGAAGTGTGTAGTTGCTCCAGGCCAGTGAGGCAGTGTTCCCCATTTCAGGCTGGAGGGAGTAGTTACTAGAATTCAGAGCCTGAGAGAGGAGGGTTTGCCTCAGAGGAGCTGGAAACTGCCCAACGGACAGAGCCCTCTGCAGGGCCCCCGGCTGGAGGGGCTGAAGGAATCAGTACTCTTGCTTCACTGTTCTCCTCTCTCTGACCTCTTGCTGGTGCTCCCATTGCCCAGCCCACCTGGAAGCTACAAGGAAGGTGAGTCTGTTGATGCAGTCCCCAGAGGTCAGCCTCATGCATCCTGCAACAGGGAAGAGAAAGATGGAGAGTGAATCTGGAAAGGCAAGAGGGACATCCCAGCCAACGGACAAGAGCGAGCTTTTGTGTGGTGGCGGCAAGCCTTTCCTCTAGGCTTCCCTGTAGCAGCAAAGGCAGGAAAGAAACCCGACCTGGCAAATTACAGAGCTCGGAACCACCTCCCTCTGCATCTCTTAGTCTCAAACTCCCCCGTGTGGTAGCTTCCACCTCAGGCTAGTAGGCTGATAACCATGCTCATTTCTGATGTCATATCCAGTTCCTGCAATGTGGGAGATAGGAAACGCTATCTTGTCTCTTAAGCATCACTCGGGCATGAGGAAAGCTATCTAGAAGCCTCCAAGAGAATCCCCTAATATACGTGGCCACTCAGAACAAGCTGGGAGTTCTGTTAAGAAGGAGGAAGCGGGCTGCTACATCCATTTTCTACCTAGCAAACTGAGTGCTTTGTAACGCACAAATCTGATCATCTCATTACCTGCTTCACAATCCTTCAGTGGCTCCCGCAACTCTCACACAAAAGCCCACATTCATTATACGAGTATACTAGTACCAGGCCCTTTATGCAATGGCCCTAGTCTACCTCCTCCTTCTCATTTCTCCAACTGCCCTCTATCCTGCAGTCATAAGAAACTGCTTGCACTTATGCAAATAAGCCAGGCTCTTCCCTCTTTCACTTGTTTCTGGGCTTCTGCTGTGACTTCCATCTGGAGAACACTCTGCCTCTCTGGCTCACTCAGCTCCTCTGGGGAAACACCGCATAGGTATCACTTCTCAGGACACTTTCCCTGGCCCTGCTGTGTGTGCACAGCACCTTGTACTCCCCCCTATGGTATCTGGCTGCATTCAGATGACAGGAGTCTCTCCTCCTGGGCTCTTTGCTCCAAGAGGGGCAAGTCTGTGTCCACTGTAAGGAGCTGTCTGGTGTCCTGGCTAATGGCTCAGGTTCTAGCCTCAGACAGCCTGGATTTGGCTCTTGGCTTCATTACTCATAGTAACCTTGGGCTAGTAATTTAAACCCTCTAGGCTTCTGTTTCATCATTTGTAAAGTAGGAACAATAATAGTAACAATAAGATTACAATGAAGGTCAAATGAGTGATTCGTGTAAAAGCATTTAGCACAGTGGCTGGTACCATGTTGGTGCTCAATAAATATGTGTGGAATGGATGGTGATATGGTAGACAGAGCTGAGCCTATCCCACTGTTCTGGGAGTGTTGCAAGGTGCTCTGTCACTCTTGCCCAGACAGGGGACTTCCAAGGCCAATCATATATATGTGATTGAGGAGGATATAGGAGTATGCTGGCCTCTCAAATAACCCCCTTACTAGCCTGTCAGGTTGCTCAAATTCTACCACTAGGAATCAATTCTTTCAGATTAGCAATCAACCCATACGGACTCGCTTCCTGCCCCAAAGACACTGGCTTGTTCAATTAGTCAAGGTATAAACAGCAAGTGTAATTGGACTCAAAGGAAAAGAACTCCACATTGAACTTGGAGGATGGGTGGCATTTAGACAGGTGGAAAGGGAAGGAGAAGGTGACTCAGATAAAGGGGAGAAAAGAAAGGGGCAGGAAAGCTATTTGCACGACTGAGGATAGCATGTGCACCTTGGGTGACCAGAGGGTCCTGCAGGGAAATCTTCAAAGATTAAAAGCATCCCCCTGCACTTGAAGTGATATCATAGAATTTTAGACACAAAAGTATTTTAAAATTCCTTTACTGGAGAAACTGGAACTCAGAAAAATGAAATATCTTGATCAAAGTCACCTCGTTTGTTGGCAAGAGAGAAAATATAAATCCAGACCCCCTTATCCTAGACTCTAGAGTACTTTTACCTACTGCCTCTAAATTGTTTAGACAGTTTTGTTTCCTCTTAATAACCTGCTGGGGTAACGCAGTGGGGAAATCAGGGTATTGTTGTGGGAGGAGAGCAGGCAGGTGGGAATAGTGCATGGCAGAGAAGAGATTAAAAAAAAATCCATTTTGAGTTAATTTTTCTGTATGGAGTCAGATAGCAGTCTAGTTTCATTTTTTTGCATGTGGCTTTTCAGTTTTCCTACCACCGTTTATTAAAGAGACTTTCCTTTCTCCATCCACAGAAAATTAGTTGCCCACATGTGTGTGGGTTTATTTTTGGGAGCGCAGTTGTGTTCCATTGGTCTGCGTGTCTGTTTTTCTGCCAATACCATACTGCTTTGGTTATTGTAGCTTTAGAATAACTTGAAGTCAGATAGTATGATTCCTCTGTCTCTGTTCTCTTTTATCAGGATTGCTTTGGCTCTTCAGGGCCTTGTGGTTCCATACAAATTTGAGGATTTTTTACTTCTATTTTTGTAAAAAATGCCATTGGGATTTTGATGAGGATTGCATTAAATCTGTATATTGCTTTAGGTAATGTGGCCATTTTAACCATGTTAATTCTTCTAATCCATGTTGGAGAGGATGTGGAGAAAAGGGAACCCTTGTCCACTGCTGGTGGAAATGTAAATTGGTGCAGCCACTATGGAAAACAGTATGGAGGTTCCTAAAAAAATTATGAATAGAGCTACCATATGTCTCAGTAATCCCTCTTCTGAGTATCTACCCCCAAAATTTGAAAACACATATTCATAGATATATGTGCCCCTATGTTCATTGCAGCATTATACACAATAGCCAAGACATGGAAACAACCTAAGTGTACCTTCAGTGGATTACTGGATAAAGAATATGTTGGAATACTACTTAGCCATAAAAAACCTAACAACATGGATGGATCTTATGAGTATCATGCTAAATGAAATGTCAGGTGCAAAAGGACAAGAACCATATGATTTCACTCATATCTATAATAATAAAAGCAGAAAATGCTAATTAGACTGGACAGCCAAACGACCTTCCAGACATCCTTCCAGATGACCTTCCAGACAAAGCTGGGGCTGTGAGGCAAGCTGCCGTGGCTGTGAGGGTCAAGCCCCTTGCACGAATTTCATGCATCGGGCCTCTAGTGTGAAATATAAAACAAAAAGTAACAAACAAACTCATAGATACAAACAACAGAATGGCAGTTACCAGATGGGAAGGAGGTGCGGGGAGGAAGAAGAGGGTAAAGTGGATCAAGTATATGTAATGAAAGGAGACTAGACTTTGGGTGGGGAGGCTTTGGGTGATGTGTTATGAAGTTGCACACCAGAAATTTATATAATGTTATTAACCAATGTTTCCCCAATAAATTCAACTAAAAAATTAAAATCATTATTTTAAGGAGATTAACTGGGCTCTGTACAGAATGGATTAGAGGAAGACAGGATATTTTCAAAGAAACAAGTTTAAAATGATCTTGTAGTCTGGTAAAAAAACACATGACAAAACAGCAAAACTTAGTTCCCAAAGGAGGCAAAATAATGACATAAACTGGTGGGAGGCAGAGGGGCTGAGTCAGAGTCATTGAGAATGAGCTCACATGGGCAGAAGGTCACAGCGGCAGAATCAGTGACTCCTTATCTCTCCTGAGGAGGGACCAACAAGTCAGAACATCTGTCCCCCCCCCCCCCATCTTTCCAAATTCCAATAGGCATCTGTATGGAGAGCAACAGAAAACTGTCCAGTACCACTTGCCAATGGAGAGAATTTGTCTATATCCGTTTCTGCCAAGCAATTTGCAGATGGAAGATGGAATGGGCTGGCAAAATGAAGGACTGGGGAGAGCTGTGTTTGGATGGCAATAAGTGTGAAAATAGAAAGAAATGGGTAAAGAAATGTTTTAAGAAAAGAGAGTTGGTGGGCTTTTTCTTACAGTGGAGACAGCAAATGCATGTTGCCATGCTCCAGGCCAACCTCACTAATCAAGCTACACTTTCCTGCTCAGCCTGGGTTAAGCTGTAGAACCCTTTTCTAATTTATCGCCCTAGTCTACACACTTGGGCTTTATGAGTCCTCCATCTCTGAACATTCATTATGTGCACCAAAATCTTGCTGTTCAATATATGGAGACCATATTTTTAAAAACAGACCACAATTTCCTCATTCTTGTTTTGTTTTTCCATTACTAGTAAATGTCTGGGTTCCGCTCACCGAGTTGAGGCAGACACTGTTTGTAGGCATCCTGAGGTCAAAGAGACGTTGAAGGTGCTGGAAACAAGGCCAGAAGGAAAATCTAAACTCTCATCAAGAAAGGCAGTAAAAGGCTGTAATTAGAAAACCGGTGCCAGGTGTGAGATCCAGGAGTGAGGCCAGGTCACAAATGGAAAAGCATGAGCTTAGGAGCCAGAGGATGGGAAGCAAGGCAGGTTGCAGAGTGCAAGTTGGGACAAGGCAAATGCTTTAAAACTAAGCTTGTGGAAATACTTCTCGGAACTGTCAGACCTGCCTCTGTGCAGCCATTAACAGAGCCATGCATGTACTATGCATTAATGCATAAATAGAGTAAAATGTACATCCAAGTAATACTGTCTGATCCTATGTTAATATTGTATTCAAGCCAGAGTGGAAAAGGTAGCCCTCAATACATGCGCTAATAATAAAGCAGACCTTACAGTGGAAGATGGAAACACGAAGGACTCCACCCAGAGACGTTTGCAGAGTAGATCCCCATGAAGCCTTTGTTGCCCCCTGTTCCTGCTAAGCCTGAGGGCCCGGCTTCTTGCCGCAGCTGCCTTGGCAAAAATGAATGTCTTGCTCCTGTCAGGAAAGCAAGTGACAAGCTCAGCGGTTCTCCTTTGGTTTGTTTTTCTCTGCAGCAGGAGACACGTGCCCCCTGAGTAGGCATTTTTCTGTGCCATCAGTAGGGCTACCAAAGCAAAGGCAAGGAGATAAAGGTGAGTCAGGAAGGAGGAAGCGGCACCTGGGAGCAGAAGAAAATACCAAAAAGCCAAGTCATGGGAACAAGGCCAGCTGGCATTCACCCAAGTTAATGGGACCAAGTTGACTCATGCAACCTTGGGAACAGCTAAGATTGTTTGCGTGCACATGATGAATCATCTAATGTGTAAGTCAAGATACCAGCTAAAATTAATCTTGTGCATGAAAACAAATTTAAATATATTGAACATGAGCTAAGAAGATAGACCTGTAGGATCATGCAGTGCTCATTGCTGGGCAAGTGCATCGAGGACAAAGGAGGAATCTGGGGGTGCCCTCGGGAAGTTCTTTCCCTTGTGGCCTGCAGTTTCACCTGTGCAATGCTCCATGTGGGGTGTGAATGTTGGCAGTATGTTGGGCTGGATGGTATTTGGCTCACCCATGCTGCCCGCAAGTCCTCATTACTTATAGGCCTATGATGCTTTCTGGAATACAGGGACTGTAAGGTGTGTTTATGGTTCTTTCCAGTTTGCAAGGGACTTTCATAATGGTTGTGGAACTTAGCATGCTCGGATGACCTCTGCTGGTTGTTATTATTCAATTTGTTAGTGGATATTTGTTGGGTTTTGGCAGGACAACATCTATTCCATATTCCCTTAACAATAGTGCCTGCTTCCTTTTAAGATTCATTTCTCCCCATGGGAGACAGCTTGGTAAGACTATAATCAAGGTGCCCTGCTCTCCCTCAGCTAAGGAGCAGGCACATGACCCATGGCATTCATGAGCTCATTCTTCACATTTTCAATCTTGACCAGAATAACAAACAGATTGAAAAAAGAGTAAACCCATTTCATCCAGCAGTAGCTCCAGGAAAGAAAGCCAGAGGTTCCCGGCAGCAAAAGACCCATCGGTTGCCCTGGCGCCAAGCTTGGTTCTCCAGCCACTTCTGAATTTGGTTACCTGAATTTCCCTTGTTGCTTAAGTTGGCAAGAGTTAGTTCCTGCTGCTTGTCACCAACCTTTATCGATACAGATTCATGTATGCAAAGTTTCTACTACAGATGTTCAGGGAAAGAAGATTATTAGCAAATCCAGTTACATGATTACATGGATTTTTGGTTAAGAAAAGTACAAGGCTCATTATTAACACCAAGTATTCTCTTCCTTATTGTCCCTGCCTTGATGTCTATCTTCTGATTAACTTGTTGTTGTTTTTTCAAATCCTTTATCAAGATATCATACATGGGTGATATATCACCTGAAACCTTGCTTATCCACAAATATTTTTTACCATGACAGGTCTCATAAGGGTAGAGTTAGGAGGGCAGATATATTTTGTTTTCTTCTAATATATGAGGTATGTATTTGACTATCAGTGTGTAAAGAGAAAGGTAATCACTTGTGAAGTAGAAAAATACAGTACAACATCTAAAAATGGAGAAAAAGAAGCAAATAATAAAATTCTATTGAATCAAAACATTCTTATTTTATTTACCACTAAGAATGAAAAAAATCCTACCAAACAATTTGTGCCACACCATCCCAACTTCAGATGTGTTGCAAAAAATTCAAGAAATCATGTTTTATTTTACTTTATTATTATTTTTTAAAATTTATATTTCCTGTTGAGAGTATTACAGGTGTCTTCCATTTTCCCCCCTTACCCCCCTGCATCCGGCTCCTGCCCCACCCCAGGTCTTCACCACACTATTGTCTGTGTCCATGAGTTATGCTTACATGCATACTAGAGGCTTGATGCACTAAATTTGTACAAGATTAGGCCTTCCTTCGCCCTGCTGCCTGTACCGACTTCCCTCTGGCACCCGGGACCCAGGCTTCGCTCTGGCCCCGGCTTCGTCTGGAAGGACGTCCAGAATGAGGTCCGGAATGACGCCAGGTATAATTAGCATATTACCCTTTTATTATTATAGATTATTATTATAGACTAGAGGCCTGGTGCATGAAATTCATGCACAGGGGGTGGGGGGGGGTTTCAATCTGGAACCCCTTAGGGGATGTTCAACTGTCGGTTTAGACCGGCAGTCAGACATCCCTCTCACAATCTGGGACCTCTGGCTCCTAACTGCTCACCTGCCTGCCTGCCTGATTGCCCCTAACTGCCCCCCTTGCCAGCCTGATCACCCCTTAGTGCCTCTGCCTGCCGGCCTGATCGCCCCCAACTGCCCCCCCACCCGCTGGCCTGGTCGCCCCTAACTGCCCCCATGCCTGCCTGGTCACCTCTTAGTGCCCCCCCCCCCTGCCAGCCTGGTCATTCCCAACTGCCCCCTCTGCCGGCCTGGTCGCCCCCAACTGCCCCCCTCTGCCAGCATGGTTACCCCTTACTGCCCCCCTGCTGGCCTGGTCGCCCCCAACTGCCCCCCCTGCCAGCCTGACCACCCCTAACTGCCTCTACCTGCCGACCTGATCACCCCTAACTGGCCGCCCCCACCAGCCTGGTTGCCCCCAACTGCCCCCCCTGCCAGCCTGACCACCCCTAACTGCCTCTACCTGCCGACCTGATCACCCCTAACTGGCCCCCCCCCCACCGGCCTGGTCACCCCTAACTGCCCCCCACGCCTGCCTATCGCCTCTTAGTGCCCCCCTGCCAGCCTGGTTGCCCCCAACTGTCCCCCCCCCCCGCCAGCCTGGTCACACCCAACTACCCCCCCGCCCCCGCCAGCCTGGTCGCCCCACACAGCCTGCTGTTCAGTCATCTGTCCGGTTGTTTTGGTCATGACGCCCCTGGCTTTTTATATATTAGGATAAGTTCTTTGGTTGATTTCTTCCCACCCCACGTCTCCCCTTGCCTCTGAGATGCCAGTCTGTTCCATGCTTTCATGTCTTTGGACCTATTTTGTTCACCAATTTATTTTGTTCATTAGATTCCACATATAAGTGGGATCATGTGATACTTGTCTTTCTTTGACTGGCTTATTTTGCTTAGCATAATAATCTCCAGGTCCCTCCATGCTGTCTCAAAGGGTAAGAGATTCTTCTTTTTTACTGCTGCATGTTATTCCATGGTGTAAATGTACCACAGCTCTTTCATGCACTCATCTACTGATGGCATTTAGGCTGTTTCCAGATCTTAGCTATTATAAATAACATTTCTATGAACATAGAGGTGCATATATTCTTCCTGATTGGTGTTTCAGGATTCTTAAGGATATATATTCTTAGAAGTGGCATTGCTGGGTCAAATGGCAGTTCCATTTTTAGTTTTTTGAAGAAACTCATACTATTTCCACAGTGGCTGAACCAGTCTGCATCCCCACCAGCAATGTACTAGGGTCCTCTTCCACATCCTCACCAGCATTTGTTGTTTGCTGATTTATTGATGGTACCCATTCTGGCAGGTGTGAGGTGATACCTCATTGTAGTTTTAATTTGCTTCTCTCTGATGACTAGTGATGTTAAATATTTTTTCATATGTCTATTGGCCATCTGTATGTCCTCCTTGGAGAAGTGTCTATTCAGGTCCTTTGTCCATTTTTTTAAATTGGATAGTTTGTCTTTCGTTTGTTGAGTTGCATATGTTCTTTATATATTTTGGAAATGAACCCCTTATCAGGTATATCATTGGCAAATATGTTCTCCCATATAGTGGGTTCCCTTTTCATTTGTTAATGGTTTCTTTTGCTATGCAGAAGCTTTTAGTTTGATGTAGTCCCATTTGTTTATTTTTTCTTTGTTTCTCTTGCCCTAAGATGTATTGGCAAAAATTCTGCCATGTGAGATGTCTGAGATTTTACTGCGTATGTTTTCTTTAAAATTTTTATGATTTCACAACTTACATTTAAGTCTTTTATCCTTTTTGAGTTTATTCATATATATGGTATAAGTTGATGTTCTAGTTTCATTTTTTTTTGCATGTACCCATTCAATTTTCCCAGCAACATTTATTAAATATTGTCTACTCCATTTTATGCTCTTGCCTCCTTTGTCAAATATTAATTGACCATAATGGCATGGGTTGGTGTTTAGGGTCTCTGTTTTGTTCCATTGATCTATGCCTGTTCTTGTGCCAGTACCAGGCTGTTTTGATTACAATGGCTTTGTAGTATAGTTTGATATCTGGTATTGTGATCCCTCAAACTTTGTTCTTCCTCAAGATTGCTATAGCTATTCGGGGTCTTTTTTGGTTCCATATAAATTTTTGGAATATTTGTTCTAGGTCTGTGAAATATGCTGATGGTATTTTAATAGGAATTGTGTAATGTATAGATTTCTTTGTGTAGTATGGACATTTTAATGATGTTAATTTTTCCAATCCATGAACATGGTATATGCTTCCAATTGTTTGTATCTTCCTCTATTACTTTCTTCAGTGTCCTATAGTTTTCTGAATACAGGTCTTTTATCTCCTTGGCTAAGTTTATTGCTAGGTATCTTATTCTTTTTATTGCAATGGTAAATGATATTGTTTTTTAAGTTTTTCTTTCTGAGAGTTCATTTTTGGTGTATAAAAATGCCATTGATTTTCTGATATTAAATTTGTATCCTGCTACTTTTTCAATTTATTTATTAAGTCCAGTAGTTTTTTGGTTGCGTCTTTAGGGTTTTCTATGTGTAATATCATATCATCTGTGAATAATGACAGTTTTTCTTCTTTCTTTCCAATTGGGATGCCTTTAATTTTTTTTCTTCTTGTCTGATTACTGTGGCTAGGACTTCTAGTAGTATGTTTTTATTGATTTTTAGAGCTAGAGGAAAGAGGAAGGAAGAGAGAAGGGGAATGAAAGAGAGGGAGAGAGAAACATTGACCAGTTGCCTCCCATATAAGCCCTGATCAGATCGAACCCACACCTTTTTTTGGTGTATGGGACAATGCTCCAACTAACTGAGCCACCTGTCAGGGCATAAAGTGTGTTTTCAAGTGATGAAGTTTGGTTATAAAAATGATAACTAAATGTACGGAGCTCTAACTACATGATAGTTCCTTTTCTAAGTTTTTCACATATATTAATTCACTTAACCCTAACAATCTGATGAAATAGTATGAACTGTTAATATAACTAATATCCATAAATTCAAAGTGGAGTTAACGGTTCTATCTGAATTGACAAATTTATGTTTCAATCAAAGCAACACAATTGTGAAAATATTTGCTCTGATGTTTTATAATATAAATTTCTAAAATGTAACATTCATCTCAAAACTTTATTCTTAGTTTTATTTCAATACTTGCAATTTTTTTTAAAAAAATGCCATTGTTTCTAATCTTTGTTCGGTAAACTTTAGAAAACCATTGGACCAAAAGCAATAAATATTTTTGCTTAATTCCTTATCTCTGTTCCTGGTTGTGTAAATTGAAGAGCAGTGTTGTCAGCAATTCTCTAAAGATACTAGTATTTATGGAATGCTGGTGTGGAAATGTTCTGTTGTAACCTGAATAAGTCCCAGGCCTCCGGTGGCGAGTCTCAACATGATGAGTGCTGAAAGAAACACAGTCCAATAACAAGGCATACTCACTGTCTTTCCCTTTCTTGCATTTCTCGAAGACTAGTAAAGGAGATCCAATTCATAATTCACAAAATCATTTCTTAAATTTTTCTTTTCCTCATTTTTCTCCTTCTAAAATTGTCTCACATCTCAGAGGTTCCCAAGACTTCTCTTCCCCTATTTCTTGTGCTCAACTCCCCCTTCAAACTATCCTATACATCCCGTACCCTTATAAGATCTTCACTTTTCTTCCTTTCCCCTTATTTCATTTAAAATTTATTGTAAGAAAGCCCCAGCCCTGTCTGATGATAATAACCTATTCCAGAAACTCCGAGTCTTCCACCCTTTGAGTAGTTGGACTTGTATAGGAAGGATCATGAGATGATATCAAATTAAGAGAGAGATACTGAATAAACTTTGTAGGAAGGTTTCATAGAGAATTCGGACAGGAAATACATTTGCAAAACACTTGCTTCTATATTAATTATATTTTGTTTCTTTATTTTAAAATATACTGTGATCATTTATATTAATAAACACTAGGTACTCCCTGAAATTTTACAATTATAATAGCATATTAAAGGCACTGAGAAGTCTTGTAATAAAGAATCTTGTTTATCTTTGTTTTATCTAGTATTTCTCAAATGCATTTAAAAACGAATACTTTTTCTCTCCCCTACTCCCTTCCACATACATGCATAAGTACCAGGGAACAAATTTGGGTAAAGGGGCCTTAAATTATAAAATATATAACAAAAGTAATAATTAAATGTATGTTTGTAACATGTACATAGAATGGTATGATGGATGTTTCAATGAGGACAGCCATAGTTTGAACGTGACCTGCACTTTTCACACGGAAAGTAGTGTCATGTTGTCTCTCATCTTGCAGTTGTGATGAGACAACTTAGCTACACTAACCACTGACTGAGTCTATCCAGCTAATATTTACATAGATACCAATTGCACAACTGGTTTTGGGCAACAGTTGTTCTTGAATTTGATTTTGCCAAGATGTTTTGCGTTATTATCTCCATGGGTATCTTGATTTACCTTGGACAGTAGCCAGCCACTCAAGCTAACATTATTTATTAGCTCCATTAGCCCATTAACTGATATATAAGTGTGTGAAGGGTATGATTAGATTGTAGACGGACTTGTCCACAGCTAGAGTTAATATGCACCTAGGTGCAAGTTTCCATGTGGGATCATCCGGGAGAGATTGAGAAACAGCACCTGAAGCAACATGTGCTCATTTAGGCCTCCAAAGAATTGCAGAGATGCAGGAGGGCAAGAGCTTGATGGATAATTTGCAAACTGATGAAGTTTTAGTGGGACCTGATAACATTGGGAGTTTTCCGAAACAAAGGTGTAGAAGAGTAATTATTAATTAAAAAACAGACAACAGGGGAAAAATTCTTAAGTGATCTAAGAGGGTAGATTTGAATGACTCTTTTACCTACTTTACTTTGAACTATTGTTACTTGGAGTAATGCTGGAGGTCAAGCTCTAAGCTTGGGGCTTGGTATATAAGGTTTGCACAAAGTCAGTAAAAATGATTGGGTTCATTAACATTTGCACCTGAAAATCTTTGGAAATCCTTGAACATCTTAAAGAAATATGCATCCAAAAGGTTATTCAACATAAGAAAAATTTGGAAAAGAACATATATCTAAAAATAGGGTATTCGTTTATTATGTTATATCCATACTAGAGGGCCAGGGCACGGATTTGTGCACAGGTGGGGTCCCTTGGCCTGCACTGTGGGGATCAGGTGAAACTGCTCTCTGACATCCCCTGAGGGGTCCCAGATTGCAAGAGGGCGGTTCTCAGGTGAATCGGCCTCCCTCCTCTCTGGTTCCAGGTGTGTCACCCGAGAACCGCAGCTGCCAAGTCACCACAGCTCAGCAGCTCCTGTATTGAGCATCTGCCCCCTGGTGGTCATTGCACATCATAGCTACTGGTCAGACAGTCGAACAGTCGGACGGTCACTTAGGCTTTTATATATATAGATATGGTAGTCATTAGTACTACCCACAAAATGTTTCCAAGTTTCCTTCTGGACACATGGTAGGATTACATTTCTTTGCCTGCTTTATGCTGAGGCCAAGTGACTGCCTTTAGCCAAGGAAATGTAAAAGCAAAACATGTTGCTTCTAGGCAAAAACTTTAAGGATTAGTGTATCATTTTTTTTTCAATATAGTTTTAAATATTATGTTTTTTTTAATTGATTTTAGAGAGAGGAAGAGAGAGGAAGAAAGAAACATAGATGGGCTGCCTCCTGCATGCCCCTTACCCAGGATCAAGCCCACAACCTGGGCTTGTGCCCTGACTAGGAATCACATCGGGCAGTGTGTCATTTTGTATGGTTACTTTTCCTTGTGCCTGGGTCCTAGAGTGAGAATAATATGAAAAAGATCCCTCCTGGAGCCCTAGCTGACCCACAATCCTATATACTAAAAAGTTAATATGCAAATAGACTGAAGAGCGGAACGACCGGTCACTATGATGAGCACTGACCACCAGGGGGCAGACGCTTAATGCAGGAGCTGCCCCATCGTGGTCAGTATGCTCCCACAGGGGAAGCACTGCTCAACCACAAGCTGGGCTGACGACTGGTGAGCACAGTGGCCTGCCTCCGTAGCAACGCTAAGGATGTCTGACTGCGGCTTAGGCCCACTCCCCCCGGGCCTAAGCCGCAGTCGGACATCCCCTGAGGGCTCCCGGACTGCAAAAGGGTGGGCTGAAGGACCCACCCCCCAACCCCCCCACCGAGTACATGAATGTCGTGCACTGGGCTTCTAGTAGACACATAGAGTGAGGAAGAAATAAAAAATTGTTATTTAAAGTCACTGAGATTTTGGGAGTGTTTGCTACTGCAGCCTAACCCAGCTAATTCTGGCTGTTATAACATCAATGGAACATTAAATAGTCCATGAAAATCACAGAGTAGAAAAATTTTAGATAATGAGTAAATCTATAATAATAAAAGCATAATATGCTAATTAGACCAGATGACCTTCTGGACGAAGCCGGGGCTGCGAGGAAAGCCCGGGTCTTGGGTGCCAGAGGGAAGCCAGTGCTGGCAGCCGGGGGAAGGAAGGCCTACTCTTGCACGAATTTCATGCATCGGGCCTCTAGTATACAAATAATATATTAGGTAAAAATATGTTTTAACAAACTTTTATTCAGTCATTGCAAAATATACATGAAATGGGGTTTCGTGGGATAGATTGGATCTTTGGAATTTTGAAGTTGGAAAATATTCCATTAAAATAGTGACTGTGGGTTGAGACTAAAAGTTGACCTTTGGGTCTAACTGCCTTTTGAATTTGGATTTATAAAACAGCTGTTTATTCCTTTTCCTTGGAAAGAAAATGACGCCCTCTTTCTGGGCTTGGGGGAGGACATAGGACCTCTCCTCCAAGAGATGGCCAAGCTTAGTGATCCCTGGTGTTGGGGAGCAAGCTCGCCCTGGCCACAGAGACGTCAGTCAGTGGCCGGGCAGGAACCAGCACAGGTGAACCTAGGCCTTCAGATGCAACTCTCAGAAGAGTCTCGACCTAAGGGACGGAGGGCCTGTCTTGTGGTTTGAAGGAGAGCGTGTGCCCTTCCTTGGCTCCCTGTGGACCTATGACATCCGTCAACAAGCCAACAACAAAGGGTAGCTGACAGCAGCAGGGCCATCGAGGGAGGAGGCAGCCTGAGAGAGAAAGCAGGGAGGGTGCTCAGCAAGGGTCATGGTTTAAGCATTACAGTTCAGAACTCCCAAGGAGACTCTCAAAGAGAGAGAGAGAGAGAGAGAGAGAGAGAGAGAGAGAGAGAGAGAGAGAGAGAGAGCTCACCCTCCCCCCCCCCCCCCCCCACACACACACCCTCTGGATGACTGTTCTCAGCTCTCAAGGTGCCCTGAGATGTGCTGTCCTGATGACGGGCAGGAGAATGCTAATGTGTGACAGGCTCATCCTGTCTCACATCTGTGCTCTCCCTGAGGACAAAAGAGGACGACTAGGAGGAAAGCTCGCCACAGGAAGCTTTTCTCTGAGCACATAATCATTCCCAACAGGTAAAAGAGAAAAAGAGAAAACCATCATCTGGAAAGGCTGCAATTAAAGGTGCCAGGTTTAACCTTTGTTCACTGTCAGAATATCTGCCCTGAACAGCACCCAAGCCCCAGCGCTCTGGCTACAAGGCAGCTTTGTCAGCAGGCAAGGGGTGTGTGCTAACCACACCCAGCGCCCGCCTTCTCAGAGGGCCGCGTTCCTCTGAAGGCAGCCTGTCAAGGACCCCAGAATTAACCAGGAGTCGGTGCCTCTGTCTTCTAACTATTACCTAATTAGCCCTTTCTGTACTGCCTGCCAAAGAACCTATTTCAAGAGTGACATAAATGCCATTTCTAGTGTATGTTTAAAACTGTGGCTATGGAGCAAAAATAATTGAAATACAAATTGGAGAAACTGTGTGAATAAAATAATTATGTGAGTGGTGAAAATGGAAAGTGTGCATGCGTGTGTGTGTGTGTGTGTGTGTGTGTGTGTGTGTGTGATAAAGAAATGTCCATTTGAAAGAGCATTAACAGTAGCTCTCTATGGGGCTGGGAGTGGAAATCCACATTTTAGTGCTTCTTTTTCCATCTTCACAGTCAAATGACTTTTTTTTTTTTAACATCTATTCTGTGAGCAATAGGGGAGGGACATACTTACTGCTAAGTGCTCAAATGAGGAATTATGGAGAAACACTACCCACTTAACTTACTTCAGCTCTGTGAAAGATTGTAGGGTTTGGGCTATTTCTGACCACATCCAAGTGTCTGTGAAAGTGAAATAAAACCATTAAGTAGAATGGGCATTTATGCATTGGTCATTTGTGTTGAGTCAGAAAGTCTAGACACCCCCATCCCCCAAGAATGTGAGGGTGTAGTACATTGATAAGACCTTTAGGACTCTTGAAACAGGAAAGGCAAACCTGCTGGGAAACCCTGGAGCAAATGGGCCCTAACTAATCCGTAGTTCTCCATGACAGCACCTGAAGCAAAGTGGAAGTGCAATGATCTGTCTTTCCCACAGATGCCAGGTCTCACCCAACCCAGGGAGAGGCAGCCTGAGCCAGCAGAAGAGTTCAAGACCTCAGCTAGAACTGGGTGCCACCAAACCCTACCTGGCAACCTGAGGGCAGTCATTTAATCTCTCTGCATCTCAGTTTTCCTTCATCTAGTGAGCAGGCGCAATCACTTTAGCAGCTGGAATCGCTGACATTTATTCAGGACTGCCTGTGGGCCAGGCATCAGAAGAAACACTTGATTCATTTACTCTTCTTGGCAACCCTACAAGGCAGGAAGTGTTAGTATATTTCACTGACTCTAAGATGTTCATTTTTTCTTTTATATTTTAACATTAGAGACCCAGTGCACGAAATTTGTGCACGGGGGGGGGGGGGGGGTGGAGGTGGGGGAAGGTGTCCCTCAGCCTAGCCTGCACCCTCTCCAATCTGGGACCACTCGAGGGATGTCCGACTGCCCGTTTAAATGAGCAGTCGGACATCCCTCTCACAATCAAGGACTGCTGGCTCCCAAATGCTCGCCTGCCTGCCTTCCTGATTGCCTGTAACCACTTCTGTCTGCCAGTCTGATCACCCCTAACCACTGCCCTGCCAGCCTGATTGATGCCTAACTGCTCCCCTGCCAGCCTGTTTGCCTCTAACTGCCCTCCCCTGTAGGCCTGGTCACCCCTAACTGCTCTCCCATGCAGGCCTGGGTCCCTCCCAACTGCCCTTTCCTGCAGGCCTGGTTGCCCCCAACTTCCCACCTCTGCCAGCTTGGTCACCCCTAACTGCCCTCCCCTGCAGCATGATCTCCCCCAACTGCCCTCCCTTGCAGGCCTGGTCCCTCCCAACTACCCTCCCCTGCTGGCCATCTTGTGGTGGCCATCTTGTGTCCCCATGGGGGCAGGATCTTTGACCACATGGGGACAGCCATCTTGTGTGTTGGAATGATGGTCAATCTGCATATTACTCTTTTATTAGATAGGATAGAGGCCTGGTGCATGGGTGGGGGCTGGCTGGTTTGCCCTGAAGGATGTCCCGGATCAGGGTGGGGGTTTCCTTGGGGCGTGGGGCAGCCTGGGCAAGGGGCCTGTGGTGGTTTGCAGGCCGGCCACGCCCCCTGGCGACCCAAGCGGAGGCCCTGGTATCTGGGGTTTATTTATCTTCTACAATTGAAACTTTGTAGCCTGGAGCAGAGCCAAGCCTTCTGCTTGCTCCGTGGCAGCAGCCATTTCTGTTAGGACTTATGTATCTTCTATAATTGAAACTTTGTAGCCTTAAGTGGAGGCCAGCCAGGGTGTGTGGAAAGCTTGGCTTCCTCCATCGCTGGGGGCAACCCTAGCCTCCTGCTCTTTCCAGCTCCGTGGCTACAGCCATTTCTGTTTGGATTTATGTATCTTCTATCATTGAAACTTTGTAGCCTTGAGTGGAGACCTAGGCCAGCAAGGGCAGGCAGAAAGCTTGGCTTCCTCGGTTGGCGGGGAAACCCAAGCCTCCCTCCTGCTTTCTGTGGCAGTAGCCATCTTGGTTGGATTTATTTGCATATTCGCTCCTGATTGGCTTGTGGGCGTGGCTTGTGGGCGTGGCTTGTGGGTGTAGTGGAGTGATTGTTAATTTGCATATTACTTTTTTATTAGATAAGATTCTCTGTTATCAGAATGCTTTATATATTAACTAGAGGCCTGGTGCACGAAATTCGTGCAGGGGGGTGTGTGTGTGACCCTCAGCCCAGCCTGCACCCTCTCCAATCTGGGACACTCTCAAGGGATGTCCCACTGCCCTAAATGTCCCACTGTCCCATTTAGGGCAGTGGGACATCGCTCTCACAATCCAGGACTGCTGGCTCCCAACCGCTCGCCTGTCTGCCTACCTGATTGCCCCTAACTGCTTCTGCCTGCCAGCCTGATCACCCCCTAACCACTCCCCTGCCAGTCTGATCGATGCCTAACTGCTCCCCTGCTGGCTTGATTGCCCCTAACTGCCCTCCCCTGCCAGCCTGGTTGTGCCCAACTGCCCTCACCTGAAGACCTGGTTGTCCCTAACTGTCCTCCCCTGCAGGCCTGGTAACCCTCAACTGCCCTCCCCTGCAGGCCTGGTTGCCCCCAACTGCCCTCCTCTGCTGGCCCAGTCACCCTAACTGCTCTCCCCTGCTGGCCTGGTCTCCCCTAACTGTTCTCCCCTGCTGGCCTGGTTCCCCCAACTTCCCTCCCCTGCAGGCCTGGTTGCTCCCAACTTCCCTCCCCTGCAGGCCTGTTTCCCCCCAATTGCCCTCCCCTGCAGGCCTGATCCCTCCCAACTGCCCTCCCCTGCAGGCCTGCCCCCCCCCCAACAGCCCTGCCCTGCAGGCCTGATCTCCCTAACTGCCCTCCCCTGCAGACCTGGTCACCCCAAACTGCCCTCCCCTACCAGCCTGGTCACCCCTAACTGCCCTCCCCTGCCGGCCTGGTCATGCCCAACTGCCCTCACCTGCAGACCTGGGTCCCCCCAACTTTCCTTCCCTACAGGTATGGTCCCTCCCAACTGCCCTCTCCTGCAGTCCTGTCCCCCCCCCCCAACTGCCCTCCCCTGCAGGCCTGGTACCCCCCAACTGCCCTCCCCTGCAGGCCTGGTACCCCCCAACTGTCCTCCCCTGCAGGCCTGGTCCCTCCCAACTGCCCTCCCTGATGGCCTTATCACCCACAACTGCCCTCCCCTGCCGGCCATCTTGTGGCATCCATCTTGTGTCCACATGAGGGCGGCCATCTTGTGTGTTGGAGTGATGGTCAATTTGCATATTACTCTTTTATTAGATAGTATAGGAAAGCATATAAGTAATGGCTCAATTTATACTTTTGATGTTTTCTTAGTAAATTGGTAATGTGTTAGAGTCAATGAAGAAACCGAGGCCCTGCTAGGTTAAATAGCTCACCTACGACCACACAGCTAGAACTTGTTAGAATTAGGATTTGAATTCAGGCTGTTTCCAGAGTTGACTTTTTTATAGGAGCGAGATCTCCTGGTCCTCCACTAACTAGCTGTGTGCCCTTGCACAAGTTCTTAATCTCTCAGTGTGTCCATTTGTTCATCTGTCAAACGGTGATAATAATAGTAGTAACTGCTTCATAGGATTGTAATGGGTACTTCAATACATGTTAAGTTCTTAATATAGAACCTGATATGTGGTTAGTGTTCAGTAAAATTTAACTATTATTAGCTTTAACTATTATAAAAAAAAAACTACCATCACTTGTTAGGAAAAAGGATATAATTAGTAAAAGAAGAATATGTTCATCAGCATGTCCCTAAAATCATCATGGCCCAGGGTAGATGTGTATACCCTATTTGGGAAATACTTTTTTGTTCTGTCTCTCTAAAACTGTGAGATCAGCCCAGCTGGTGTGGCTCAGTGATTGAGCATCAACCTATGAACCAGAAGGTCATGGTTTGATTCCTGGTGAGGGCACATGCCTAGGCTGCCAGCTTGATCCCCAGTAGGAGATGTGCAGGAGGCAGCCAATCAATAATTCTCTCTCATCATTGATATTTCTATCTCTCTCTCCTTCTCCTTTCCTCTCTGAAATCAATAAAAATATATTTAAAACTGAGAGATCAGAAAAAAGTGAAATGGGAGAAAGAGCTGAGAGGGAGTGGTCATTGGAGGTGAGGGAGAACAGACAAGGTAAAGGGGAAGTGGGGCAGTGGGTTTGCTTGAAGAGGTGGGCCTGGATCTGTGCTTGTGCTGTGGATGGGCACTGCCCATTGAAGGAGCTGCACAAAACAGTGGCTGACCTTCTGACTGTTTCAGTCTGCTGATCACAATTTGGTAAGTCATGGGATTGATCTGGTTGGTCACAACAAGCATCTTTAAAATTACTGGAGAAATGAAGGGAGGTGAACACAAGACACATATCAGAGGGTATCAACCTATCTAATAAAAGAGTAATATGCAAATTGACCATCACTCCAACACACAAGATGGCCGCCCCCATGTGGTCAAAGATGGACGCCCCCATGTGGACACAAGATGGCCACCACAAGATGGCTGGCAAGGGAGGGCAGTTGTGGGCAATCAGGCCAGCAGGGGAGGGCAGTTGGGGGGGCCCAGGCCTGCAGGGGAGGGAAGTTGGGGGAGACCAGGCCTGCAGGGGAGGGCAGTTGGGGGGGACCAGGCCTGCAAGGGATGGCAGTTAGGGGCAACCAGGCCTGCAGGGGAGGGCAGTTAGGGGGAACCAGGCCTGCAGGAAGGCCAGCAGGGGAGGGCATTTGGGGAGGGACCAAGCCTGCAGGGGAGGGCAGTTAAGGGTAACCAGGCCTTCAGGGGAGCAGTTAGGTGTCAATCAGGCTGGCAGGCGAGTGATTAGGGGGTGATCAGGCTGGCAGGCAGAAGCAGTTAGGGGCAATCAGGTAGGCAGGCAGGCAAGCAGTTGGGAGCCAGCAGTCCTTGATTGTGAGAGGGATGTCTGACTGCCCTCGAGGGGTCCCACATTGGAGAGGGTGCAGGCTGGGCTGAGGGACACATACCCCCTCCCCCATGCACGAATTTTGTGCACCGGGCCTCTTGTATGTAATAACAATGAACACTGTTTTATGAAACTTGGGGTTTAGTTAAGAATGAATTAGATGTGTGTAATGGGTTCTGCTGTAAATATATTTCTCTCTGTGGGTCTCAGTTCAAAAGTTTAATAAGGGGAAAATGAAGATAAGAAACATTCTATCTCATCTCATTGGTACAAAGTTCAGGACAACCAAAACTTCTAGAAATTAGTGCCAGAAAGACCTCCCAATAATGTTCCATTCTGTGGTAAAATTCCCCTTCCTCCTCAGGACTGAAGAATAACCAGCTTAAATTTGGGAATAATAATGGAAAGTTCAGCCCTTTCTTTGTTGAGATAAGTCATACATGATATAGTAGGAAAAAGTTAGAAAATAGAAATAATAAAATAAAAAACCTGGCATCAAGAGATGAACCCTGTTAATATGTTTTAGTATTAATATGTAATCTTTATGTGTTTAAGTATATAATTATGTACATATAAGTAGATATACACACATAAAATGTATCTTTCTCCCAAATGGTATACTATAGGTGCTTTTAAATAATTTTTCTTTCTATTAACACTAAAACATGAATATTTTATATGTCAACATATTGCAGTGTTTTCAGAGATGGATCATAATTTATTTAGCCAAATCCTAATTTTGGACATTTACATTTTTATAGGTTTTTACTGTTTATGAATAATATATGGGATATCCCTACTTAGGCATACAGCTTTAAGCATTTGACCAATTTCTCCTTTCCATTATGAAGAAAAGTCTATTGCCTTTTCCCTGCTGATATAAATGGAAAATATTCATTGCCAAAGAAAAATCAAACAATATATTGAGGAAAAAATTAGAAGCCACCTGAAATCCACCTTTCTGAGAGAACAGCTATTAACATTTCAGTGACCATCCTTTCATGTAACTCTTTATGCATTAGGTACACATAGGTATAATTTTACATACGTACATACATGCCCACACACATATATACACATAATACCCACACTCACATCTACACTAATAAAAGAGAAAGATGCAAATTGACCGTACCTCCGCTACGCCAATCAGGATGAGTATGCAGATTAACCTGAAAAGATGGCGGTTAATTTACATACACAGGCACTGAGTGGCAGGGGGCGGGGCGATGCCAAGCATCCTGGGTCCCTGGAACAGGTGCCAAGCAGCCTCCCAGGACTGCTGGCCCAGGAAGCAAGGGCAGCCCCGCCCGCAACCACCTGCAGCCTCCCTGACCGGCAGTGGGTCCTGAGAGGCACACCCACAGCCTCCTGGGCCAGCGGCAGGCACTGAGAGTCATGCCCACAGCCTCCCTGGCCAATCACCGGCCCTGAGAGTCATGCCCACAGCCTCCCTGGCCAATCGCCGGCCCTGAGAGGCACGCCCACAGCCTCCCTGGCCAGCGGCAGGCACTGAGAGGCACGCACACAGCCTCCAAGGCCAATCGCAGGCCCGGAGTAAAATGTTGACAGCAAGTCCTTTCAGTATACCTGGGGTATTAGAGGTCCACAGAATGATCATTTCCTTTTCTATGAAACACATAACTCTGACACACTATTTACAATTAAATAAGTTCCATATACTTTGACATTTTACAGCCCTGGAAAGTTACATATAATGATCAGCAAAGTGAGAATATGAAAAGAATTTTTAGGGTTTTAAAGATGTAACTAATTTCTGTCTAGAAGACACACCAATTCAAAAAGTGGTGATTTTATTGTCCTATAGGACATTAGCCAGATTGTATCTAATTTAGCAGTTTTACTTCAGCCTTTCATCTTTGGCAATCTTATTTGGACAGCATATCATCCTGCCAGTTTCTTCACTGAGTTAAACAGAACTTTTGCATCTGCTATTATGTATTTGAATAAGAATTATGTATTTAACACATGAAAAATTTTGTTTTGACACAATAAAACAAAAGATCATTTGATTCTTCCCTGGAACACAGAAAAGCACAAACTTGAATCGTTGGTATGGCTTAGGCTAATTTTCCAAATATTGTTAATAAAATTCATGTAGGGATCTTCACAGAGCCAAGAATTCTCTTTCAGGCCTACATATTCAGCATCTCCAAGGAGGAGGCCTTTTATTCTGTGTTTTGTTTTGTTTTGTTTTGTTTTTTAATACTCACCAGAGGATATTTTTTTCACTGCTTTTTAGAGAGAGTGGACGGGAGGAAGACGGGAGGGGGAGGAGGAGGGGGAGGGGAAGAGGGCCTCTGCATGTGAGGTGCAGAGGAAACACCTTTGCTGACTGCTCATTGGCTAAGCTCCCTGTAAGCTGCCACTCAGTGTTCTTGGTAACTTAACTAATAATAATCCAAGAAGGTGATCTAGAGTTTTTCCACCTCACTCCTGGAGGAAAAACAAAGGTCCGCTGCTGGAGGGCTAAGAAATGTCATATCCTTCCCTAGCCGGTTTGGCTCAGTGGATAGAGCCTCGGCCTGCCGACCGCAGGGTCTGGGTTTGATTCTGGTCAAGGGCATGTATTTAGAGTGCAGGCTTCTCCCTGGCCGGGTCCCAGGTCAGGGCTCATGCAGGAGGCAACCAAACTCAGTGTCCCTTTTGCATTGATATTTCTCTCTGTCTTTCCCTCTCTCTTCCACGCTCTCTGAAAATCAATGGAAAAATACCCTCAGGTGAGGATAAGAAAGAAAGAAAGAAAGAAAGAAAGAAAGAAAGAAAGAAAGGAAGGAAGGAAGGAAGGAAGGAAGGAAGGAAGAAAGAAAGAAAGAAAGAAAGAAAGAAAGAAAGAAAGAAAGAAAGAAAGAAAGAAAGAAAGAAAGAAAGAAAGAAAGGTCATATTCTATGAAAGAGACATCTTGAAAATGCCTAAAGAAAGTTGTCATTTTTTCATGTTGAAGGGACTGGAGACCGTGTTGATGAAAACACCTTGGTGGCTGCTGCGGCCAGCAGTGGCAACAGTAGCTGGGTGATGGGGGTGGTGCCTTCCCCTGATCAGCCAGATTGCCTCCTGCAGAGGGAGGCCTACTGATGACTTAGGCAGCAGGGAGGGGGCCTAAGCCCTCAGTAGGACATCTCCTGAGGCAGCTGGACTGTGAGAGGGGGCAGGGTGGGCTGAGGGACCCCCACACACACACCAAGTGCACAAATTTCGTGCACAGGGCCTCTAGTATACACATAATACACAAGGCTTAAGAGGGCATTTTAAAAGTGATCGATGATGGGCAGTTCCCCACCTGCTCTGGTCACGTCTTTCAGTTACTCATGGAGGCTTCCCGGGTCATGGTGCCAGCCTGACTGAGAAGAGGCCACACCCGGGAAATGAATGAAGAACCACTTTCTCCTGTTGTTCAAGTACAGAGGCTTAGTCAGCAAAGGGAAGAAAAGCCAAAGACGAAAATGGCTAACTTCGTGATCTGCCCTGCCACCGCCGCTGCCGACTGCAGTGACATCCTGCGCCTGATCAGGGACCTGGCTAAATATGAAGAACAAGTAATAACAACTGAAAAAGATCTGCTGGAGGATGGTTTCGAAGAGCATCCCTTCTACCACTGCCTGGTGGCAGAAGTATCCAAGGAGCACATCACTCCGGAAGGACACAGCATTGTCGGTTTCGCCATGTACTATTTTACCTATGATCCATGGATTGGAAAACTCTTGTATCTTGAGGACTTCTTCGTAATGAGTGCTTTTAGAGGCTTTGGGATAGGATCAGAAATTCTGAAGAATCTACGCCAGGTTGTGATGCAATGTCGCTGCAGCAGCATGCACTTCCTGTTAGCAGAATGGAATAAACCATCTATCAACTTCTACAAAAAATGAGGTGCCTCTGATCTGTCCAGCGAGGAGGGATGGAGGCTCTTCAAGATCGACAAGGAGTACTTGCTAAAAATGGCAGCGGAGGAGTGAGGAGTGCTGGTGTAGACTACACCTCCCATTTATTTTTTTTAGAGCAAATTCTCAACTTACCTTCTTTCTATCATGTTTGTAGTGAAATAAGAGAATGAGCACCCATTCCAAAGCTTTATTACCAGTGGCGTTGTTGCATGTTTGAAATGTGGTACTTTAAGATGGCAATGCAGTTTGGAGTCAGATTTATCCTTGAACATCTTTTGATAACATAATATGGTGGTGTAATCTTAATGTATATGAAAAAACTTCATTCTTGTGAATCATTTAAATGTATACAATGTACACACTGGTACTTAAGAGTTTCAGTTTTGATTCTTTTTTAAATAAATTACCCTTTGATTTTAAAAAATAAAAAATAAAAGGGATTGATAATATATAATTCTCTGTATCTTAACAATATATAATGAAAATTCCTCCAGGTCAAGTAGTATAGATCATTAATTTTTAATTCTTGCATAATATTCTACTGTAAGGATTATCATAATTCACTCAGCTGTTCTTTTATTAATGTACTCTTGATTTGCTGCCAGCGTTTTTACTTTTTATTAAAATAATGCTGTAATAATCATTCTTGAATATATATACTTTTGTCCTAGAGCCTTTATTTCTATAGTATAGAATCCCAGGAGTGGGATTGCTGGGTTGAACTGTATATGCATTTAAATTTTTAATAGAGTTCATGAATTGACTTTTCACATTTCCACCAGTGATGTACGAGAGTGCTCTTACCCTGCCTCCCATCTCTGCTAATAATAGGTGCTATTACACTTATTTTTTGTCACTCTGATGAGTATCATCATGGCAATTTTAATTTAGATTTCCCTATCTATTGGGGGAAGGGTGAACATTTTATCAAACTTACTCTTCTGTCGATTGCCTATTCATATACCCAACTCATTTTGCTATTGAGTTGATTGTCTTCATCTTATAAAATGTGGCTGAGATTTTTGTACAGTATAGATAGTAATTTTTGCTATCATTTGAATTTAAAATACTTTTCCTAGTCTGTTTGTCTAGCGACTTTGTATTTCTTGCACTACAAAAATACTTTGAAACTTTATGTGTATGTATGAGATAGATATATGTCTTAGTTAAAAAGATTTCTCAAATTTGTAGGTGTGCTGGAAGTACTAGAATTCTTTCTAAATTGTTTTACATTGTTATTATTTTTTATTTTTAGTTTCTGCTCTTTAATTGACCAGGAATTTATAGAATTAATGAAAGCTAGGGACCCCAAGTTAATTTTCTTCTAGAAGTATATGCAACTGAGATGAAACTATTAATACATATACACTGAGTGGCCAGATTATTATGATCTCTGAACGCATAATAATCTGGCCACTCAGTGTATATCCTATATAATAAAAGGCTAATATGCAAATTGTCCCCTCGACCAGGAGTTCAACCAGCAGGCAGGCCGGCCAACCGCCCATGTCCCCTCCCCCACCCATGCACGAATTCATGCACCAGGCCTCTAATATATATACTGAGTGGCCAGATTATTATGCATTCAGAGATCATAATAATCTGGCCACTCAGTGTATACTAAGTATTCACACAATACACACACACTAATATCTAATTCTGAGCTCTCTGTTGTTTTTTTTTACTGATTTTTATACAGTCTTGTGTCACAATTGTACTTTTTATTTTAATACAGTATTTTAATGCCACATTCTTTATTCATTAATTTAAGAGCATTTTATCCAATTAAAAATTCCACTGGGATTCTGTTGCAGTCAATTTATATACTGTCTTCAGGAGAACTGATTTTTTTGTTAATAATCATTATTCCTTTTTAAAAACATCATATAGATTACTATTTGTTCAGATTATATCTTTACCCTCAAGTAGGATTTTATTTTTAATATAAATCCTATTTCTTTCTTGTATAATTTATTCCTATATTATTCTTTTTGTCATTTACTATGAATGGAATATTTTCCTTGTTCCATTTTTATGTGTCACTCATACAGAAAAAGCTAATAATTTTATATCTTTATGTTGTATCCACTCAGTTTATCAAATTATTTTATTACTTCTACTTGTTTTTACTAGAGTTTTTTAATGATAGCAGCTATGAAATGATAATATCAGCAAAATATTTCACCTCTTTCTTTTTATATTTACATAGTGCATTTTATGCTTATTGTATTTACTAGACTTTCCAGACAATATGAAATAACTAGTGGCCCATTGCATGAAATTTGTGCATGGGCGGAGGGTGTCTCTCAGCCCGGCCTGCACCCACTCCAATTTGGGACCCCTTGAAGGATGTCCTACTGCCGGTTTACAGGGACCAGGCCTAAACCGGCAGTTGGACATCCCTCTCACAATCCGGGACTGCTGGCTCCAGCTGCTCACCTGCCTGCCTGCCTGCCTGCCTGCCTGATTGCCCCTAACCACTCTGCCTGCCGGCCTGCTCGCCCCCAAATGCCCTACCCGCCAGCCTGATCACCCCCAACTGCCCCTCCTGCTGGCCTGCTCACCCCCACCTCCCCTCCCCACTGGCCTGCTCGTCCCCAACTTCCCCCCTGCTGGCCTGCTCACTCCAAACTGCCCCCCCCCCCCGCTGTCCTGATCACCTCCAACTGACCTCCACTGATGGCCTGCTCACCCCCAACTGGCCCCCCTTGCTGGTCTGCTTACCCCCAATGGCCCCGCCCCCCACCAGCCTGATCACCCACAACTGCTGTCCCATCCTAGCTTGATCACCCCCCGGTGACCCAAGCTCCCAGCCCCTCCTTTTTTTTTTTTTTTTTTTTTTCAGAGCCTCCTTGAGCAGAGGCCAGGGCCAGCTGGAAGCAAGTATCTGGGATTTATTTATCTTCTATAATTGAAACTTTGTAGCATTGAGCAGAGGCCAGGGCCAGCCAGGGCGGGCGGGAAGCTTGGCTTCCTCCATTGCTGGGGCAACCCAAGCCTCCTGCTCACTCCAGCTCCGTGGCCGACACCATCTTGGTTGGGTTAATTTGCATACTCACTCCTGATTGGCTGGTGGGAGTGGCTTGTGGGTATAGTGGAGGTGTGATCAATTTGCATGTTTCTCTTTTATTAGTATAGATTAGTGTAGATAATAGTCACAAGGGAATTTCTGTCTTGTTCTTGATTTTAATAAAAACAGCTTTAACCATATGAATACAAATGTATTACTTACATGTTACTAGTTAGCTTATGCTGCAACAACTGTGAAATATCAGGGTCTTATAGCAACACAAATTTATCTTTAGCTCACATTGCATACTGGCTGCTCACAGGTGTGGTTCTGTTCCATGATCTAAAACTGAAGGTAGAGTATCCATCTTTCCATTATGTGATAGAAGGAAAAAAGAGCAATGGCCATACCATGAGATGGTTCTCAATGCTTCTGCTTGGAAGTGACATTCACTGCTTCTACTCATGTTCATGGGCCACAGCAAGTCACAAGGCCAAGCCTACCATCAATGTTGTAGAAAAGAAGACCCCACACAGGGAGGGCAGCAAGTTACTGGAAACAATAAAATCTACCATGCCTACCCCTGGGTCACAAATATTTTCTCCCTCCCTTTTATTCACAAAATAAAGATACCCATTCTTCCCCACCCCCTACCCCCCACCCCCCAAAAAAAACAACGCTAAAAAGTCCTATCCAATTTTGAGTAACAAGACTATTCAAGATTTTGTAACAGTTCCTATATCAGATTTGGATGTGGCTCCTCTTGATCTTGAAACCTAAACACTACAAAGAGGATCTGCCACCTATACTCCCAGCACATGATGGAAGAAAACAAAGATGGGACAACCTTTAATTACACTTCCATTGAATATATGGGGAAGAATGGAAGGCACATAGCTGTCACTGGTTCATAGCAATTCTGAAATTCTGCAGAGGAAATGCTGCAAGGACCTCAGATTCTGGGTAAAGAGGAATTTCGTGAGTAGTTCTCCCCACAAATAGCTTTCCAGTCCATTGTTCTCCATTTGAGAGGCTCTGTCCTTGAGCGGGGTTTCTATTTCCATTATCCCTTATGATCATTTAAAGGGCATTTAAGGATATGTCCTCCCTTGGGGCTCAGCACCTTTTCTCATCTTACCTCAGAACTTTGAAGGTCCAAAAGTTGTTTCAAGTCTTGAACAGTCACTGGCCACTCTCAGTTAGTGGCTTTTTTGGCAGTACAACTTCTCCAAAAATATTGCCCAATTTTCTCTTGACGTGAGATCATTTGAGCTTATAAACATCTGTAGGAGAGTGATGAAATCATGTTTTCCCCTGAGCCATCTTTTCCAATTAAGTGCCAACTTAATTCATTCAGAAGCTTTCACAGAAGATTTAATGGCTATAGTCTTGATTTGAATCTTGTCACAATGCTGTCTTAATTGGCCCTTGTTCCTCAAAGTGTTTCTGTATTTGATTTTATGCTGGATGGAGATGATAAACAGTTCCATTTTCCAATCATGTTTGCAAACCAGCCAATTTGCTCCTGAGTTTATCTACTTATTGTAATCATTTGTCAAACCCAGACACTAGCATCCAAAGCATACTACTAACATTTTGTTTCCCAGCCTCTTCATATAAATCCATTCTCTGCCTTCGGAGACACCACCGGCAGCAATTCGGAGAATGTTTCATCCCTGCATAACACAGACCATGCTCTTTCCAGCCTCTAGTGACAAAGTCTTTGCCATTACTGTTTGGTCCTGAGAGCCAATGCCCTATATTATAAGTTTTCTTTGTTAGTTGGTTTTTGTTTTATTTGTTTGGTTTTTGGCATCATTCGACTCCTGGTGGTAATTTTCATATTATTTAGCTTCTTCTTGTTATGTTGTGATAACAACCCCAAAATCTCCGTGGCTTACAACAGCAAAGTTTTATTTTTTACTTAGCTAACATATTGGTTGTGGATCAGCTATGGTCTTCTCAGTCTGGGATCCAGGTGAAGGCTCCAGTTTTTCACTAACATTTGCCATTCTTCTAACAAAGTATCATTAGCCAATTCATACAATGGCTCTTAAAGCATCAGCTCCAAAGTGACATACATCACTTCCTCTCAGATTCATTGGTCAAAGCAAATCAAATGTCCAAACCTTGGCACCATGATGTCATAATGTCAATGGGGCAGGGAAGAATAATCCTCCTGTGGGGACGGCAACAAATAATGAAGAACAAGAGTACATTCTACCAAGAAATTTCACCATTTAGAATTATATTTACTGATGATGTTTCACAAATAATCTTTATCGTAATCAGAGTAGTTTCCTTCTATTCCTATTTTGCTGCATATATGTGTATATTTTAAGAAATAGTTGCTGAGTTTATCCAAAGCTTTTACAGCATCTATTGATATAATGGAATGGTTTCCCTCCTTTAATTTGTTGATGTAATATTTATGAATTTTCCTATATTTAACTATCCTTAAGTTTCGAGAATAGACTATTATTGATAACTGTAGACCAGTGATTTTCAACCTTCTTCATCTCATGGCACACATAAACTGTTTACTAAAATTTTTTAGCATACCAAAAATATATTATATTTCTTTGCCAATCTGACAAAAAATAATTTTGATTCATTTGCACTGGATGGCTATTGTTGTATTGGTTGTTTTATTTACTTTTATTTTTGGCAGTCTAAGGGAAGAGAGCTCAGAATTGCATGTTTTAAAAATTCTTGTGGCACACAAGTGTGCCATGGCCCACCAGTTGAAAATCACTGCTGTAGGCTATTCTCCCCCCTCCCCCCTCTTTTTTTAAGCTTTATTGTTGAAAGTACTACATTAGTCTCCTTTTTCCTGCCTTTGGCCCCTTCTAATCCCCCGAGCCTTCACCATCCTATTGTCTGTGTCCATGGTTAAGCATATATGCATACAAGTTATTTGCTTGATCTCTTCCCATCCACCCACCCACGTTCCCTCTGAGATTCTACAGTATGTTCCATGCTTCTATGTCTCTGGATCTATTTTTGTTCATCAGTTTATTTTGTTCATTGGATTCCACATATGAGTGAGATCATGTGATACTTGTCTTTCTCTGACTGGCTTATTTCACTTAGCATAATACTCTCCAGGTCCCTCCATGCTGTCTCAAAGGGTTAGAAATTCGTCTTTTTTACTGCTGCATAGTATTCCATGGCATAAATGTACCACAGGTCTTTTATCTACTCATCTACTGATGGGCATTTAGGCTGTTTCCAAATATTAGCTATTATAAATTGCACTGCTATGAACATGGGGGTGCATACATTCTTTCTGATTGGTGTTTCGGGTTTCTTAGAATATATTCCTAGAAGTGGGATCACTGGGTCAAATGGCAGTTCCACATTTAATTTTTCAGGAAACTCCATACTGTTTTCCATAATGGCTGCCCCAGTCTGCATTCTCACCAGCAGTGTACTGGGTTCCATTTTCTTCACATCTTTGCCAGCACTTGTCGTTTGTTGATTTGTTGATGATAGCCATTCTGACAGGTGTGAGGTGACACCTCATTGTCTGTTTAATTTGCATCTTTCTGATGATTAGTGACTTTGAGCATTTTTTACTGTCTCTCGGCCATCTGTATGCCCACTTTGGAGAAATGTCTATTTAGGTCCTTTGCCCATTTTTAAATTGGATTGTTTGTCTTTCTTTTGTTAAGGTGTATGAGTTCCTTATATATTTAACCCTTTATCAGATATATCATTGCCAAATATGTTCTCCTATACAGTAGGCTCCCTTTTCATTTTGTTGATGGTTTCTTTTGCTGTGCAGAAGCTTTTTATTTTGATGTGGTCCCATTTGTTTATTTTCTCCTTAGTTTCCTTTGTCCTAGGAGATGTATCCACAACATATTGCTTATGAGGGATGCCTGAGATTTTGCTGCCTATGGTTTCTTCTAGTATTTTTATGTTTTCATGACTTACATTTAAGTCTTTGATCCATTTTGAGTTTATTCTTATGTATGGTGTAAGTTGGTGGTCTAGTTTCTTTTTTTCTTATTTATTTATTTATTTGCATGTACCTGTCCTGTTTTAGCAACATCATTTATTAAAGAGACTGTCTTGACTCCATTGTATGCTCTTGCCTCATCTGTCAAATATTAATTGAGCATACTGGCTTGGGTCGATTTTTGGGGTCTCTGTTCTATTCCATTGATCTATATGTCTGTTCTTGTGCTAGTACCAGGCTCTTTTGAGTACAATGGATTTGTAGTATAGCTTGATATCTGGTATTTTGATCCTTTCAACTTTGTTCTTCTTTCCCAAGATTGCTGCAGCTATTTGGGATAGTTTTTGGTTCCAAATAAATTTTTGGAGTGTTTGTTCTAGATCTGTGAAATATGCCATTTGTACTTTAATAGGGATTGCATTGAATCTGTAGATTGCTTTGGGTAATATGGACATTTTAATTATGTTAATTCTACCAATCCATGAACACAGTATATTCTTTCATTTGTTTATATCTTCCTCTATCTCTTTTTTCAATGTTCTATGGTTTCCAAGTACAAGTCTTTTACCTCCTTGGTTAAGTTTATTACTAAATACCTTAATTTTTTGGTTGCAGTGGTAAATGGGATTGCTGTTTAGTTTGTCTTCCTTAGAACTCATTATTGGTGTATAAAATGCCATCAATTTCTGGTTGTTAATTGTGTATCATGCCACATTGTTGAATTCATTTATTAGTTCTAGTAGTTTTTTGGTGGAGTCTTTAGGGTTTTCTATGTATAATATCATGTCATCTGCAAATAATGACAGTTTTACTTCCTCCTTTCCAATTTGGATGCCTTTCATTTCTCCTTCTTTTCTGATCACTGTGGCTAGGAACCCAGTACTATGTGGAATAAGAGTGGTGAAAGCAGACATCCCTGTCTTGTTCTTATTCTTAGGAGAAATGGTTTTAGTTTTTGCCCATTGAGTATGATGTTGGCTGGAAGTTTGTCATATATGGCTTTTATCAAGTTGAGATATGATCCCTCTATTCCCACTTTGCTGAGAGTTTTTATCAAAAATGGATGTTGGATTTTGTCAAATGCTTTTTGTGCATCTATTAATACAATCATGTAATTTTTGTCTTTCAATTTGTTTATGTGATGTATCACATTTATTAATTTGCGAATATTGTACCAGCCTTGCATCCCTGGAATAAGTCCCACTTGGTCATGGTGTATGATCTTTTTAATATATTGCTGGATACAATTTGCTAATATTTTGTTGAGGATTTTAACATCTATATTCATCAGGAATATTGGCCTGTAGTTCTCTTTCTTTGTAGTGTCTCTTTTGTTTTGTTTTGTCTTTAAAAAAAATTTTTTTTCTTTATTGATTAAGGTATTACATATGTGTCCTTCTCTCCCCTTTGCCCCCCAACACTCCCACTCATGCCCTCACTCCCTGGTGTCTGTGTCCATTGGTTAGGCTTATATGCATGCATACAAGTCCTTTGGTTGATCTCTCCCCCTTATTCCTACCCTCCCCTACCTTCCCTCTGAGGTTTGATGGTTTGATCAATGCTTCTCTGTCTCTGGATCTGTTTTTGTTCATCAGTTTATGTTGCTCATTATATTTCATAAACAAGTGAGATCATGTGACATTTATCTTTCTCTGACTGGCTTATTTCGCTTAGCATAAGTGTCTTTATCTGATTTTGGAATTAGGATAATACTGGCCTCATAAAAAGAGGTTGGAAGTGTTCTTTCCTCTTGGATTTTTTGCAATAGTTTGAGGAGGTTAGGTGTTAGGTCTTTGAATGTTTGGTAAAACTCCCCTGTGAAACCATCTAGACCAACACTTTTGTTTGCTGGGAGTTTTTTGATTACTACTTCTATTTCATCAGTTGTTATAAGCCTATGCAGGTTTTCTAATTCTTCCTGATTCATTTTGGAAGATTGTATTTTTCTAGGAATTTGTCCATTTCATCCATATTGTCCAGCTTCTTGGCATATAATTGCTCATAGTATTATTTATTTGGATCCTCTCTCTTTGTTTCTTGATGAGTTTAGCTAAAGGTTCATCAATCTTGTTTATCGTTTTTAAAGAACCAGCTCTTGGTTTCATTGATCTTTTGGATTGTTTTTTAATCTCTATGTCATTTATTTCCACTCTAATTTTTTTAAAAATATATTTTATTGATTTTTACAGAGAGGAAGGGAGAGGGATAGAGAGTTAGAAACATCGATGAGAGAGAAACATCGATCAGCTGCCTCCTGCACATGCACTACTGGGGATGTGCCCGCAACCAAGGTACATGCCCCTGACCGGAATGGAACCTGGGACCCTTCAGTCTGCAGGCCGACACTCTATCCACTGAGCCAAACCGGTTAGGGCTATTTCCACTCTAATTTTTATTATTTCCTTTCTCCTATTTACTCTAGGCTTTTCTTGTTCTCTTTCTAATTCTGTAAGTTGTAGGGTTAAATAGTTTATTATTAATTTTTCTTGTTTTTTGACATAGGCCTGTACTGCTATGAACTTCCCTATCAGGAGAGCTTTTGCTATGTCTTAGAGATTTGGGGTTATTGTTGTTCATTTTCATTTGTTTCCAGAAAGTTTTTTTTTATTACTCTCTTGATCTTGTTGGTAACCTATTCATGTTTAATAACATATTATTTAGCCTTCATGTGTTTGAGTGGTTTTCAGTGTTTTTATTGTAGTTGATTTCTAATTTCATTCCATTGTGATTTGAGAAGATGCTTGATATTATGTCAATCTTCTCTAACTTATAGAGACTTGTTTTGTGTCCTAACATGTGATCCATCTTTGTGAATAGTCCATGTACACTTGAGAAAAATGTATATTCTGCAACTTTGGAGTGAAATGTTCTATAAATGTCAATTAAATCTACTTGATCCAGTGTGTCATTTAGAGTCACTGTTTCCTTGTTAATTTTTTGTGTGGAAAATCTATCCAGTGAAGTCAGTGGAGTATTAAAGTCCTCTACTATGTCTGTATTGTTGTCTATATCTCCCTTAAAGTCCTCTAAAAGTTTTTTTTTTAATATATTTAGGTTCACCTATATTAGGTGCATATATATTTACTAGGGTTATATCCTCTTGTTGGATTGATTCCTTTGGTATTATGCAGTGGCCTCCATTGTCTCTTGTGATGGCCTTCATTTTGAAGTCTGTTTTGTCAGATTTACATATTGCTACCCAGCTTTTTTTTTATTATTATTATTTCCATTTGCATGGAAAAAATTTTTCCATCCCTTCACTCTCATCCTGTGAGTCTTTTGTTCTAAAGTGTGTCTCTTATAGACAGCATATATTTGGGTCATGTTTTCGTATCCATTCAGCTACCCTGTGTCTTTTGATTGGAGCACTTAAGCCATTTACCTTTAAGGTTATTATTGATAGGTACTTATTTATTGCCATTTTAATTCTTTATGCCTATGTTTCTCTCTATTTCTTCTTCTCATTACAGCAGTCCCTTTAGCATTTCTTATAGTGCTGATTTTGTGGTGTTAAGCTCTCTTATCCTTTTTTTTTTTTTTTAAATCTGGGAAGCTCTTTATTTCACCATCTATTTTGAATGAAAGTCTTGCTGGATATAGTAATCTTGGTTTCAGATCCTAGCTTTGCATTACCTTGAATACTTCATGCCATTCCCTGCTGGCCTGTAGAATTCCTGATGAAAAATCAGCTGACTGACTTATGGGAGCTCCTCTGTAGGTAACAAGTTGCTTTTCTCTTACTGCCTTTAAGATTCTGTCTTTGTCTTTAATTTTTGGCATTTTAATTATGATGTGTCTGGGCGTGGGCCTGTTTGGGTTCTTCTTGCTTGGGACTCTCTGTGTCTCCTGAACTTGTGTAATTTTTTGTTTCACCATCTTAGGAGTTGTCTGCCATTATTTCTTCAAACATGTTCTCTATCCCTTGCTCACTTTATCCCCTTCTGGTACTCCTATTATGAAAATATTGTTACATTTCATGTTGTCCCACAGCTCCCTTAAGTTGTCCTCCTGTTTTTTTATTGTTTTCCCTTTTTTGATTCTCTTATTGAGTGATTTTTCTACCCTGTGTTTTAATTCACTAACCTGATCCTCAGCTTCCCCTCCTCTACTGTGTATTTCTTCCACTGTATTTCTTATTAGTGCTATGTCATTCTTCATAGTTACTATATCTTTTCTCATGCTGTTGAGCATCCTGCCATCATTATTCTGAACTCAATGTCTGATAAATTTCTTATCTCCATTTCATTTAGCTCTTCTATTGGAGAATTCTCTTGTTCTTTCATTTGGGCTTTTTTTTTTTTTTCCCTCCCCATTTTGGTTGCCTGTTTGGGTTTGCGTCTGTGTATTAGGCAGATCTGCTATGACTCCCAATCTCCAGTGCAGGACAATGTCAGATACTGTTTCTGACTCTGACCTGAGTACCCTGTTTGGAGCTATCAGCAATCCACAGCTCTTGGCTCCCTCTGCTGGGCCTGGTGACTTTGGAAAGGACCAAGATGTGCACCAAAATCTGCTTTTCCTAGCCCTGTATCCTGGATTAGATCAGGCAAAGTCTCAAAGCCTCCAGAGACCTGCCTCTGCCTGCAGTCTGGTTGTTATTCGGTCCTGACTAGCCTCAGGTTATGGACCACAGGGTGGAGTAAGAGGTTTTCCAACAGGGTGGGGGCAATTGTTTCTTCCTGAAGGCTGATTGTTATTCTCAATCTCTTAATGGGCCTCAGAAACTCCACAGGATGGGGAAGGGGTTTTCCAATAGGGTCAGGTAATTTATTCCCCCCAGGCAAAAGCTGCCTGGATGGTAAAGGTCTGCAGGAGAAAGATGTCCTCTGCAGTATGAGGGAATGACTCAGCACAGGAAACTGGGAGGTCTGCCTTCTGAGCTCTAACCCCAGAGCTTCCAACACTGGCTTCTGCTCACATAGTTCCAGTCCACTCTGCATTCCCTCTGCATTCCTAAGGTGAGTGGCTGCACATGAAATTTTGTGCATTGGCCCTTTAAGAGGGTGCCGGCATTTCCAGCCATCTCTCCCTGGCAGACAGCAACTCTGCTGTTTTTCACAGCCAGATGTTTCTCAGTTCAGGTGCTCTGGGCTAGGGAGCCCTGCTTGGGGTTTAGACCCCAGAGTTCTCAGTGGCAACCCTCCACAGCTGAGATATCCCTCCAGGACTTTAGCTGCTGTCTGTGGGAGCCCAGTCAGCCCTCCACACTTCCTACTAGTCTCCATACTTCCTACCAGTCTCTATGCAGTCTCCACTTTCCGTCCTTGGTTATCAGGGTTCTCTTCAGCTAGTTTCAGTTGATTATTCAGGATGGTTTTTCTGTATTTTAGTTGTAATTCCAGTTTGTTCCTGAGAATGTGTCAGTATCGCTTCCACTTACTCCGCCGCCATTTTGGAATCTCTCGCCTATTCTCTTGTAATACAATGAATTCTATTTAACAAAATGTAGAATGTTTGCATCTAGATTCATCAGTGTGATTAGTTGATAAAATATTTTTTTCTGGTTCAATTTCAGGTTTGGGTATTAAATTATGCTGGATTCATAATGTGAATTAAAAAGTTTTTAACCTCTTTATTTTTATGGAGTATAATAATTTATTGAAGTATCAATTCTTTAGCTAGAATTCAAGTGTTTTTAAGTCATTTATTAACCATCTATCCAAACATTTCTGTGATTATTGGTCTATTAAAATTTTTTTACTCTTTCTTGGGTCCCTTTGGGGAACTTAACATTTATAATGAAATTCTTTGTTTACTAAAGGTTTTCAAATATGTTACCAAAGAGTTGCATGTACATTTTATTATAATCTTGATTTTTTTATTAAAATACAGAATATACAATATTATATTTATTTTAGGTGCACAACATATTTTTCAACATTTACATACCTAATAAAATGATCACCAATATAAGTCTAACTAGAGGCCCGTTGCAGGAAGATTCCTGCTAGAATAGGGCTTCCTGTGGCCGGAGCGAAGCAGAGAAGGGAGCGAAGCCCACTGCCTCGCTCCCTCCTGTCTCCGCTGCCTTGCTCCTTCCCTTTGCCGCTGCCTTGCTCCCTTCTCCACCGCTTCACTTTCTTCTGCAGCACTTGGCTTCCTTCTACGCTGTCTTCAGTCTTCGCTCCACGCCTGTGCATGCAAATTAACCACCATCTTTGTTGGGTTAATTTGCATACTCGCTCCTGATTGGCTGGTGGGCGTAGTGGAGGTACAGTCAATTTACATGTTTGTCTGTTATTAGGTAAGATAACTATCTAAAACTGTAAAAGGTTATTACAATATTATTAACTATATTCCTTATGCTGTATTTTATATCCCCATGACTTACTAATTTGATAACTGGAAATTTGTAACTCTTATTCCCCTTCACCTTTTTTGTCCTTCCCCCACATCCTTCCCCTCTGGCAACCATCAGTTTATTCTCTATGTCTATGAGTCTGTTTCTGTTTTATTTTGTTTTTTAGATTCCACATTTTTCCTTTTCTGTGTAACTTATTTCACTAAGCATTATACCTTCAAGCTCCATCCATTTTGTCATAATGGCAAGATTTTATTCTTTTTTATGGCTAATACCCTATATAATAAAGAGGTAATATACAAATTGACCATCACTCCAACACACAAGATGGCCGCCCTCATGTGGACACAAGATGGCTGGCAGGGGAAGGCAGTTTGGGGCGACCAGGCCTGCAAGGGAGGGCAGTTGGGGATGGGGACCAGGCCGGCAGGGGAGAGCAGTTGGGAGTGACCAGGGAGGCAGGGGAGGGCAGTTGGGAGCGACCAGGCCTGCAAGGGAGGGTAGTTGGGGGAACCAGGCCTGCAGGGTAGGGCAGTTGGAGGTGACCAGGCTGGTGGGGGAGGGCAGTTAGGGGTGGCCAGGCCAGCAGGGGAGGGCAGTTAGGGGCGACCAGGCTGGCAAGGGAGGGCAGTTAGAGGTGACCAGGCCAGCAGGGGAGGGAGGTTGGGGGCTACTAGGCCTGCAGGGGAGGACAGTCAGAGGCAACCAGGCCGGCAGAGGAGGGCAGTTAGGGGTGACCAGGTCAGCAGGGGAGGGCAGTTAGGGGCAATCGGGCCGGCAGGGGAGCAGTTAGGCATGGATCAGGCTGGCAGGGGAGTGGTTTAGGGATGTCTGACTGCCCCCAAGGGGTCCCAGATTGGAGAGGGTATAGGCTGGGCTGAGGGACAAGCCCGCCCCCCCCCCCCCGTGCACAAATTTTGTGCACCGGGCCTCTAGTTCTATTATATATATATATATATATATATATATATATATATATATATATATATATATATCTTAGAACTTTTTTATCTGTTCATCTATTGATAGACACTTAGGTTGTTTCCATATCTTGACTATTGTAGATAATGCTGCAATGAACATAAGGGTGCATATATCTTTTCATATTAGTGTTTGTGTTTTCTTTGGATAAATACCCAGAGGTGGAATTGCTGGGTCATATGCTACTTCTATTTTTTATTTTTTTTTTAGGAACCTCCATAATGTTTTCCATAGTGGCTGCACCAATTTGCAATCGCACCAACAGGACATAAGGGTTTCCTCTCCTCCACATCCTCACCAACACTTGTTTTGTGTTGTCTTTTTTATAATAGCCAATCTGAAGGTGTAGAGTGGTAACTCATTGTGATTTTGATTTGGTTTTCTTGATGATTAGTGATACTGAGCATCTTGTCATGTGTCTGTTGGCATCTGTATGTACTCTTTTCAGAAATGTCTATTCAGGTCCTCTGCCCATTTTTTAATCAGATTGCTTGGGGTTTTTTTGTGTTGAGTTCTTATATTTTGGATGTTAACCCTTGTCAGATGTATCAATATCTGCTCCTATTTAGTGGGCTGCCTTTTTGTTTTCTTGATGGTTTTTGTCATTGTGTAAAAGCTTTATAATTTGTGATTATGTCTCTTTATTCATTCCAAACTTGGATAATTTTACACTCTTTTTTTGTCATAATCACATTCATGAGTTATGTCTCTGTTTTATTGATTAAATGTAGCTTTTTAATTTTACTATTATTTTTTTGTTTTCTAATTAAGTGACTTCAGCTTTTATCTTTATTCATTTTTGGTTTATTTTCTTTTTTATTTCTAATTTCTTAAGAAAAGCACTAACTTTTGCAAAGATTTTATCTTCTTAAATACAGAGACTATTGTAACTATAAATTTTTCTTTAGCAGTCTCTCATTTCTTATGTTATAAGGTAGACTCATTTTCATTATTTCCCTGGTAGCTTATTATATCAATATTTTCACTGTTCCACACTTTTAATCTTCAGACACACTGAAATTAATTTTATATATTCTCCCTTTATCATTAATCTCATCTACACCTGTTACAGAATTTACCAAGTGACCAAAAAATACACAGGAGTACTCGGAGATACAGGAAAAAACATTTATTTCCAGATGTTCTAGTACTGTGACTCAGGGGAGCCTGTTTTCTCAATCCTGAGCAAGCCAATACGGAGGAAGCTTTCTCTTTATATCCTTTGGTTTCTTTGTCCCCCAAATATGGATCTGACTTCCGGACCTTTCGCGGGCTTTGCAAAAAGCCCTGTGTGTTGGGATGGGGGACGTGAGACCACACCTAAAGGCCTGGCCTGGTGCCAGCGCTGATAACCCCCTCTGGGGGTAGTGTATTGCGCATGGTTTTTAGCCTTGGTAAAATTATTTAGGTAAATAGGTCTTGCAAGACCAGGTAATTAAGGAGGGAGCAGTGACTTGATTATAGGCTAACAAGAATTTGCATCAGGGATACTGATTAACTAGGTACAGAGTCAGACTGCTAGCTCCCCACCCCTACCCCCAAAATATCTTATTTTCTTCATCACACCCATGATTTGAGCTACTACTTTTAAACTAACAGCTTCCAAATGTCCCCAAAGCTGAGGCTCAGATATCCAATTTGCCTCATGGACATAACTAGCTCAATGTGCTTGAACTTGTTTATGTTTTTCTAAGTCAACCGTAACTATATCTGTTCAATCATTTGTACCACTATCCATGTAGTTGCTCAAGTTAGGAACTTAGACTTCTTCCTTAACCCCTTTATCCTTAACTCCTCACACCCCTATTCAATCAAACACCAAATTCTGATTATTTTAATTTCTAAATAAAATTTAGCTTCATGTCATCTTCTTCATCTCTGCCCTGGTTTTAACCCTCACCTTCGACAGCAGATTATTACAAACCTGCAAGACTTTTCTTCCTTCTCGTGCCGCCAGCCCCATCCCACCCCAAACAGATTCCACTTTATCTAAAATTCACATCTCACCATTCCTGCCGAAACTGGTTTGGCTCAGTGGATAGAGCGGCGGCCTGCGAACTGAGAGGTCCCAGGTTCGATTCCGGTCAAGGGCATGTACCTTCGTTGCAGGCACATCCCCAGTAGGGGGTGCGCAGAAGGCAGCTGATCGATGTTTCTCTCTCATCGATGTTTCTGACTCTCTATCCCTCTCCCTTCCTCTCTGTAAAAAATCAATAAAATATATTTTAAAAAACCCTTCAGTGCTCCCATTTCTGACACAAACTCAACATAGTTTGTATGTCCCTACTGAAGAGAGAAGCAAGGAACAATAACAACTTAGTGTGAAGTACTTAAAGAGGTATGGAATACTTAGTGTGAAGTATTTAAAGAGGTATGGAGGGTATTTGGTAGAGAAAAGTATTAACATTTATTCTCTGCCTAGACCTGTGCTAGGGTTTTAGCATCTCATTTACTCATATCATGCTTGTGAGATGGGCCCTCAGGAATGCTTCTGCTGCAAGAATCAAAATATCTCACTGGTGGGAGGTAGTTAAAACCACGAAGACAGGTAGTTCTTTCACAATACAATAAGTCTAGAAGTTGCTGTGTCCAGCTCAATGATGCCATCAAAGACTCCCAGTCTCTTTCTATTTTTCCATTCTGCTAGAATGGCTTTTCATCCTTATTCTTGTAATTTTTTAAAAATCTAAATGCAAGATGACTGCTAAGCCCTAGGTTTCACGAGAGAAAGAAAAAGAGCTGATACCAGTGAGCTCTCCTTTCAGACCTGGCCCCTTTACTAGTACAAGGAAACAGAAGTTCTCCCAGAATCCCTAACAAGTTTCCATTTACATTTTATTGGCCAGAACTGGGTCACCTAGCTACCCCTATCTGCAAGGGATTGAGAGAACAAAAACTTAGGGGTTTGCAGCTTGTATGCTGAATAGCAATAAGGGACAGGGATGGGGGTGGAAGTGGTTGGGGGCTGGGCCCAGGATAGTGACTCCACAGATACCATTATCTCTAATTTATAGGTAAGATTAAGGTTGCCCGAAGTCCTACTGCTGGTCAGTAGTGAAAACTGGGTTAGGAATTAAGTTTTGTTTCCAAAGCTTGTACTGTCATCTCTATACTACTGGAGTCTCTCTAGGTACTCAGAGTAGAATTTCAGATATTTAGGCATGAATAAGAGACATTTGTTGGCATCTGTTATTTCACCCAAATCACACTACAATATGTTCTCAGGCCCACTGGATGGAATCACCCTACAATGTTCCAAAGATGAAGCCACTTCTGCCTCTTTGTTAAAGCCCTATGTAGGTAAGCCGTGTTCCTTTTGCAAATGGCAACACTGGGGACTACACTGAAGCTGTCTTAGACTGGCTTTGAAGTCTGGTAGTTAAAAAGAAACCACGTTCAAAGTATTTAAACATGTATAGCAGGATTGAGAATCCTTGTCAAATTTCATCACTTAGTTGTGAATAAGGTTTTGGACACAGTCATCCTGACCTTTGGACATTTCACATTGCCTAATGAATATCTTCTGACTGAATTAGTAATGATGCTTAAACGTCCTCTAACATACCAAAGAAAACATTTTAAATGCTCAGCTTAAGAGCAGGTTCAATTTCTAAGGAGGAAAAATCTGCATATGAAATTTTGTATCTGTTTCTTTCATCCTTGCTTTAATAAATGAGAATCTACTGGGAAATAGTCCAATTTTTTGCTGCCGTGTCACTAGGATGTTAACTTTTTATTAGTTATTGTGCAAAGATGGTGACATCACGATGGAAGTTGATGACTTCAAGGTACTAGAAGTGGAAGAAGTAGAATATATACACAAACTGTGTACTAATTCTCACACCACTGGAAATTGTTCTTTTCTAAAAGTAATTCTGATCCTCATGCTAAAAACTCATTTTCTATAAAAATGAAGCTGCAGGCAACTTAACCGTCAAGGTCACCAAAAAACAAAAAAGGTCTCTGAACATGTAGATGGGAAAGTTTTTTTATATCTCAAATCTTTTTGTTTTGAAGCAAACCAATCTTAGGCATTAAAATTCACTTAAACAAAGCCTGGGTCCATCATCAAAGATGGGTAATCACGAACATTCACGCCGCTGGTGGAGCACCATCAGGTTAAAAATCACTGCATTATTTCCAGCCCCACGAATAGTGGAATAGTGTTAATGATGTCCTCGTTTTTCCTTCAAACTTAGACAGTCAATTTTCCTATGATGGCAGCATATTACTCATGGAGAAATAAGATGCCTTGCATAGAAATGTTCAGTTTTGAACAGAGGACAGCCATTTCTTTACATAGTTTGCCCCCACAAAAGCATTTGAAAGATTTGTGTTTCTATTGCTACATGAGTTTTCAGATGGAAAAAAAAAAGTTAGAAAATATGATTACAACAGGCATATATATATATATATATATATATATATATATATAGTCTTGAGACTCTGTTATGCATGGTACAGAGATGAAAGAAACACAGCAGTACAGAAGCAAACCCTGCAGCATTGTTCACATTTAGTTTATGCCACAACAAAATGTTGCTATAGAAACATTAAATCCCAACAGAATTCCTGGAAGTCAAAGATGTGCTTGCAGACTTACTTCCAGATGCTGACTTGCCGGCTTGTTAAATAAAACTTGGCGTTTCTCGCATGGGAGATTTTATCTCCAAACTTACTATGAAAACTGCCTGGGACTCTGAGTACAGTGCTCACAATGGAAAGGAAAGCAGTAATAGAATGACTAGCCTGGGAGATGTCTCCACCGGATTGTTTTTCTCTTCCTGCATCAACACTCTCCTTAAAGAAGTAGCTCTAAAATAGGATTAACCCTTAGTGGCCAGGGGGTGGGAAATCATTCTATTAATAAAGTTGTTCATCCACGTTAAGCAGGGCAAGGCTTTCTGAGTACCAGCGAGGGAATCACGTTTTCCTGTAGACAGTTAGGGGGCTCTCTTTCACAGTACTTTCCCCTAGTAATGATACAACAGTGTGCTCTCAGAAAACAGCCTGATTAATTGGGAAGCAGCCAAATGAGTGTTTTTTTTTAAATGTCTAAAAATATTTTTGCTTCTTGTTTTCTAATCCTTCTCAATCAAACTGACAGCTTTTTAAAATCCCCTTAAATAGTGAATGCATAACAAGTGCATTGGAACTCAAATGATCTCCACTCGCCTAAGTGTGAAAAGGGATTTTAAATGGTGCAGCCGAGTTACACTCCATTCATTAAAAGCCCACCTGCCAGGTGTGCCCGCCATAGACACCTCCCACTTCCTCTCAGGCTGCGGGTAGGCCTCACTGGACGGCTGTAGCCGCTCTGGCTCTGGAGAAACCAGGCATCTCCACTTGGGTGTCTGTCCTCGGGCTGTGAGCTCAGCCTCCCACTGAGATAATGACTTTCTTCCTTGCCAGCCCTTGCTCACAATAAATACAATACATCCAACTTCCAACAAATGTATATAAATAGAGTGGAAGGCTTTGTCTCTTGTGCCCTTAAAAAGCATGGGTGGGTAGCCCTCCTCCTGAAGTCTGGGCTGTCTATAGTGACTTCCTTCCAAAAAGCACCGTAAGGAAATAGGGCACAAAAGAGTAACTTAATAGTTGAGAAACCTGATAAACTCTACTTCACGCCAGGTAATCAAGGCCAACATCAATAGCCATAAATCATGGTCATGATATGTACCTTTGATATGATGCGATGAAAATGGCACATTACCTCTGTGATCTCCTTCCCTCCTCCAAACCCATAACCTTAAACTAATCATGAGAAGAAGATCGGACAGATCCCAGCAGTGGGGCATGCCGTGATGTGCCTAACCAGCGCTCTTCAGAACTGTCAAGGTTATTCAAAACGGAAAGTCTGGAAAACTGTCCCAGCCAAGAGGAGCCCAAGGTGAGGCGATGACTAAATGCAATGTGGCGTCCTGGAACAGAAAAGGGACATTAGGTAACAACTAAGGTAATCTGAGGAAGTGATGGACGTTAGCCAATAAGAATGTATCAGTATTTGTTCACTAATTGTAACAAATGTACCAGGCTTCTGTCAGATGTTAATATTAAACTGTGTGCCAGCTGGCAACTCTCTATCCTATTTGCTCAATTTTTTCTGTCAATCTAAAACTTCACTATAAATCAGGGGTGGGGAACCGTTTTTCTGCCAAGGGCCATTTGGATATTTATAACATCATTCACGAGCCCTACAAAATTATCAACATAAAAATTAACCTGCTATATTTGATCAAACATTTAATTAACTCACCCCTAATGCCTTGGCCGGGCCAGACCAACTGACTTCATGGGCCTTATACAGCCCGAGGGCCAGATGTTCCCCACTGCTGCGTAAACTCGATTAATAAAAATAAGGGAGAGATGGAAAAGGCTGAGGAGCCTGCAGGCGAATGAGGTGTACAAAGCTCAGTGTTTGCTATTATTGAATTTGGGACTCAAAGCGGGACTCAGGGAGGGATGTGAGGGCTGCACTGGGGCCCTGGCCTGGCTGAGGTGGACTGCATCAGGTGAGAGCGATTCGTGGCTATGACTCCATGCCCAGCTCAGCACCTTCAGTGTGAGCACTGGTCCGCTATGGTCCCCACACTGAGCTGAGTGCTTTACATACGTTATCTCACATAGGTATTAACAGATGAGGGAAACGGAGGCACAAAGACGTTAGTAGCTTACCCAGTGACAGCTAGAAAATGGCAGAGTCCGGCTTTGAACTCAGGCAGTTTCATTTCATCCAGGCATCACTGGTTTGGGACGTTTGCAATCCCTAAACCATGTTTGGCAGAGCCAGTTGATCCTTAGCACCAGGAGGTTTACAGTTCTTGGGTTTGGCAATGGGGAGAGGTCACTAGAAGCCCTCTGCATGTAGCAATTTATTGCTCCGCTGAGCCGTGGGCCAGAATCTGCAGCTGTGAGGCTGGATAAGGGGATTCTGTTTAATATGGTCACTTGTTTTGGGCTCAGATCTAACCCCTGCAGACCTGGATCCTCAGGTCCAATCTCCTTGGCTGCGGCATTCAGCAACTCCTCGGTGGGTTTCTCCTGCCTGGACGGGCTTAGGAGAGATGCTAATGACAGATGTGTACATGGCTTTCTTATCTTGACAGTTCCCCTAGTATTGACTGCACTTGTCATCAGACAGATATGAGCTCTAACGGAACACATCACCAAATGCTTTTCCTGTAAGCTGGACTGGTTTGCCCAGGACAGTGCCAGCTTATGACTGTTATCCCTACATAATTAATAGTATCCTCTCTTGCTCTCAAAAGTGTCCCAGTTTGAATGACAACTTGTATAGCCACCGAATCTATAACACAGAGACAACTGCCACTCCCAAGCTAAAATCTCTAGAGACCACACCAATTACTATTCTAATATATTGGTGACATCTGGGGGCTCTTGTTCATTTTGGGGGGAAAGTGGGATTGTGCAAGAAATCGTGATTTTCAGGAGTGTGACTATTCACTCATTCCACATGGGTAACTGTTTTCCAACTTTGATTCATTTCAACTATATTTCTTTTGCAATTAGAATGTAACTACTGCAGAAAGCACACTTATTAGAGAAGAAAATACTTTGTGACCGTTACCTGAGCTCCCAAACCAGAGGGCTGCCCTGAAGAAGGGACAGCTGGCATCACCTCTACAAGGATGGTCAGCACGGTGGCACGGGACACCACACTGAGCATCTGCCACCAACCGCTAGCCTGCTGGAACAGGGCCACGGGCAGAGAATGCTCCAGGTCAGCCCTGTTGTCTTATTTTAAGTTCTTTGCAGTTCTCATTCTTGCCATACATCCTAAGTTTCTCTTTAGGAAAAACGTGCCTGGTCTTACACTGGGCACAAACTCAGATAGTGCTTCCCCATCACCTGTGCCCCGGACCTCTTCGATAGTTCTCTACATTTCTCTCCTACCTGAAGCATGTCCCCCATACATCTCTTTATCATTTGCAAGGTTAACAAATTCACTGAAAAATCTAGGGTTTCACTTCTAAAATCTCTTTAGCTAAGTATTAATTTCAAAATTTGCTGCAGAATTCTCTTCCCCCATGGTCACAAACTTGTAACAGCCTCCAAGAAATCCTAATATGTACTCAATTCCAAGCCTCAACTAAGGCTCTTGATAAAATGTTGTCATCTGAGTGGTAAAGGCCACCGCTGTTGACTGTAGCCAAACCAATTGAAAAATATAGAGCAGACCAAGTTCTGGAGTGGATGGTGGGGATGGCTGCACAATAATGGGAGTGTACTTAATGCCACTCAACTGTACACTTAAAGCGGTTAAAATGGTAAATTTTATGTTATGGATGTTTACCACAATGTATATGGAAAGCTCTGGGAGACGTGTGTGTGTGTGTGTGTGTGTGTGTGTGTGTGTGTGTGTGTGTGTGTAAGTGCCACCTGGCTTGGCTGGAGAAATACAGCCAAGGGAGAGAGGTCTAAACATGCAGTGACCATTTTAAAAGATTGGTATGGATGCTGTCTTTTGAGGCCAAACAAATTATTGGCTGCAAAAGACAAAAATGAACAGGCACCATCCTAAAGATGCAAACATCTTATACATTTATTTATTCAACAAATATTTATGGCACTCCTGCCACCGTATGTCAGCAGATCTTAGACAATATAAATGATTAAGCCAGTTATGGAGTACACATGTGTTTATTATATGACTTCCTATTTTTTATGTGTCGGAAATACTTCACTATTTAAAAGCTCTAATATTATCACAAATACCGTGAGTCCTGGTATGATGTAAATTTACTCCATTTTACATAGAACCCAAACAGGAGAGGGGAAGAGAGGATCCTAGAAGCTGAGGAAACAGACAAGCTCTGGCTGCAGAGGGTGCACAGTGGGAGGTAGGGGAGAGGAGCAGTTGTGGACAAAAGGGGCCACATGCTGACCTGACAAGCTCCGGGGAGGCCTGCATGACAGTCTTGCAAACTCAGAGACCTAAAGTAACCACAAAGGATGGTCTGAAATTAAACTTTAACTAAACGCAGTTATGGTGGGCAGTTACATCCTAGGCTGGTATCTTCACTGAGGAGGTCAACCTTTATCTTCACTGAGCTTATCTGTCTTTTTGCATCTATGATAACATACCCTTGAAATGTCTGGGTAACTTGTAACTTCCCTTTTTCTGGAGCCCCTGGGGCAAAACCAAATGTGGTGGGCGCCAGGACAGATACCACAAATTCCTTCATTATCATGTTAATTGTTCCTGCACCTGCCTAAGTATGTGTCCATCATTTTACTTTTTATCTAATCCCAGGGGTTTCCCACCACTTTGCTTTATCCCACCTCCTTAATCTATCACCAATGAATTTCATGTAACCCACCTATGTCCCTCCTTTGATTGCAATGTATAAATACAGATGTAACCCGCCATTCTCCAGAGCATTATCTCAATTCCTTGAGGTTCTGCTTCCCGGCATAATGTTGACAGTTTGGCTCAAATAAAATCACAAAAATTATTTACAGGTTTCAATGGTTTTTTTATGTTAACACCGTTAACAATTAGTCTGCATGCAGCTAAGAATTTTCCTAGCAGATACCTATTTTGGCATAGATAAAATCAAGTGTATTTTACACCCTCAAGAAAAAATGTGGGTGGCTGAAAAACCCTAGGTCCTATATAAAATATAGATGTGGCATCTTCTGACTCAAAGCCCAGGGCACATGAAGTTAAAACAAGTCACTATACAGAAATCTGAAGGGGGAAATGAGCTACAGGTCCCAGGAATACCCACAGCAGGGACTCTGACATAACAAGGTGACGCAGGTTCATAGGTAGAATCCAAAGTAAATCACTGATGATTGAATCATTAACTCCATGGGCTTTGGTTTGAGACAGACTGGTGATAAATCTAGCTTTAGTTACTCACTTGCTGAGGCTTCAGACAAGTTACTTAGAGTTGACTCCCTAGCCTGTCATCTGGAGACAGCACTCCCTACCTACCTCCGAGGATTATTGGGAAGGTTAAACGGACGCATGTGCAGCATCTAACACATGGTTCCAGGCACATATTAAGTGCTCAATAAATGCTAGCTGGTATTATTAATAGACCAAAATGTTTGTCCCCCTTTCATTGGTGAAAGGTTAACATGGTGGTACACGGGCAGGCTAAATAGCCATCTCAGCTGGTGATTAAAGAAAATGGAATTTATTTGAGGAAAGGGGATGGGGATGTGATGTCCCAAGGGAAGGGCTGCACAGCACGGAGCCAAGGGGTCATTGGTCTGTGATGGCAGCACTCGGGCTGGAGTTTCATCCTCACACGCAGTCACTAGTGGGACACTTGTCAGTGGGTCTGGGGGCTGAGCTGGTGGGCTTAGAATGCAGGTGTGCGACCAGGTGCCTTCATGCCTTTAGGACAGTTTCATTCCTTGTGTGACTCCTGGTGTCCCAGCTCGTTTTTCCTGGTCTTTTGTTCTCCTGTGGCGGGAAGCTTACAAATGGCCATTAAGGATTGTATTGCCCTAGGGTCCTAACAATTGGTACTAGTAAATGCTCATACACAAGGAGTCATCCCTGCTCTGACCCTAACATAGCTAGGTGACCAAAGGTCAATAATTCCACATCTCTGTACCTCAGTTTCTTTAATTGTGAAATTAGCCGTTTTTCTGTCTATCCCTTTTATGGATTTTTCTCTCTCCCATATCTTTCAGCATTGCTGGTGCCTTTCACTGTCCTCCCCCATTTCCTCACTGTTCTCTCCACCTCCAGCCCTTCTTCTTCTTTTTTTTAATCTTTATTTTTGAATATGTTTCTATTGATGTTTAGAGAGAGATGAAGGGAAAGAGAGAAACATTGATGAGAGAGAAACATCAACATCGATTGGCTGCCTGCAGTAAGCCCCCTGCTGGGGATCGAGTGTGCAACCCGGTGTGTGTCCCGACCTGAATCGAACTGGTAACCTCCTGGTTCAGGGCTGGACGCTCAACCACTGAGCCACACCTGCTGGGCCCTTCTTTGCCCCCTAAGCACTGAGGCACTCAATTTCCTTTTCTCATGTGGACAACCACCTTCATCTCCTAATCACTCCCCCTGTGCCACTTTGTCCTTCTTCCAAGGCTTATTCCACATGGCTGCCAGAATTGGTCTTTTAAAGCTCAATTCTGATGATGGCTCCCTGCAGCCTGCAGAACTCGCTTCCCAGTCGGGCCTCACTCTGTCTGGAATGGCCACTTTTCCTCTCCTCCAGCAATATATAGGATCAGCTTCAAATATCACATCTTCTTTCAAGTCTCTACTTTCTCTGAGACAAAGCTAGATTCTCCCCATTTGTGTTCCCAGAGCCCTATATACATAACCTTTCAGTAGCCTTTTACTGTAGTGATTCTTTTTTTAAATTTAATTTAATTTTTTAAATAAATCTTTATTGTTCAGATTATTACAGATGTTCCTCTTTTTCCCTCCATGGCTCCCCTCCACCTGATTCCCCAACCCCACCCCATGCCCTTAACCCCCGCCACTGTCCTCATCCATAGGTGTAAGATTTTTGTCCAATCTCTTCCCGCACCCCTCACACCCACTTCCCCCGGAGAATTGTCAGTCCACTCCCTTTCTATGCCCCTGATTCTATTATATTCACCAGTTTATTCTGTTCATCAGATTTTTTTATTCACTTGATTGTTAGATTCACTTGTTGATAGGTAGTATTTGTTGTCACTTTGCTGTTTGTAATTTTTATCTTTACCTTTTTCTTCTTCCTCCTCCTCTTCTTAAAGAATACCCTTCAGCATTTCATATAGTCCTGGTTTGCTGGTGATGAACTCCTTTAGTTTTTTCTTGTCTGTGAAGCTTTTTATCTGACCTTCAATTCTAAATGATAGCTTTGCTGGGTAGAGTAATCTTGGTTGTAGGTTCTTGCTGTTCATCACTTTGAATATTTCTTGCCACTCCTATCTGGCCTGCATAGTTTCTGTTGAGAAATCAGCTGATAGTCGTATGGGTACTCCCTTGTAGGTAACTAACTGTTTTTCTCTTGCTGCTTTCAAGATTCTCTCTTTGTCTTTTGCTCTTGGCATTTTAATTATGATGTGTCTAGGTGTGGTCCTCTTTTGGTTCCTTTTGTTCGGGGTTCTCTGCACTTCCTTGACTTTAAGTCTATTTCTTTCACCAGGTAGGGAAAGTTTTCTGTCATTATTTATTCTAATAGGTTTTCAATATTTTGCTCTCTCTCTTCTTCTGGCACCCCCATAATTCGGATGTTGGTACACTTAAAGTTGTCCCAGAGGCTCCTTACACTATCTTCATATTTTTGGATTCTTTTTTCTTTTTGTTTTTCTGGTTGGGTGTTTTTTGTTTCCTCATATTTCAAATCTTTGGTTTATTTCTTGGGATCCTTTGGTCTACTGTTGAATTTCTGTATATTCTTTATTTCAGACAGTGTATGCTTAATTTCTGACTGGTCCTTTTCCATTTTTTGGCATTCTCATTAAGATCCTTAAAGGTCTCACTAAGTTCCTCAGAGGTTTCTAGAAGAGTCTTGAGTAACCTTATAACTGTGGTTTTGAGGTTTCTAGAAGAGTCTTGAGTAACCTTATAACTGTGGTTTTGAACTCTATGTCCAGTAGTTTGCTTTCCTCCATTTCTTTCATTCGTGACATGTTTCTTTGTCTCCACATTTTGGCTGCTTCCCTGTGTTGATGGAGTGGTTTTCTGTAGGGCCCTATAGGGCCCAGTGGTTCAGCCTCCCCAATCACCTGAGGTGGACACTCTTGGTGCACCCCTTTGTGGGCTGAGTGAGTGCACAGTCTTGTTGTAGTTAAGCCTTGATTGCTGTTGGTACACTGGGAGGAATTGGCCTCCAGGCCAATTGGCTGTGAGGACCTGCTGTGTCTATAATGGAAGAACTGCTGTGCTGGAGACACCCTTATGGGGCAGGAATTGCTTCAGTGGGGCTTTGGTGCTCACTGAGTCTGCCTTTTGAGTGTGTCGCTTATGGATGTGAAGAGTTGGAATCTGGTGTCGTCTCACACTGACCACTAGGTACTCTGGCTCTTGGATCTCCAATGGGGTGCAGGTCAGCTACTCTCTGAGTCCACCCAGCAGGAGCTACAGCAAGATATGCAGATTTCTCCTCTTTGCTTGGGGTTTGGAAGTTTTGGAGCTGTCTGACCAGAGCTGCAGTTTGTTAGGTTAAGCTGTGATAGGGCAGGCCATTCATATGCAAAAGCCACTTTGCACAGTTTGGGTCTGTAAATTGGGTGTGGCAAACAGTGATGGCTGCCAGTCAGCAGTCTCTGTGTCTCCGTGTTTCCGTGTCCCCATGTCCTGCGCCCCAGCGCAGTAAACAACGATTCCTGTGCGCACCTCTGCAAGAAAGCCACCATCACTTTCCGACCTGATGGCAGACAGTCCAGCTTCTCCCCGTAGGAGTCTGGATCCCCAGAGTCTTGCCAGAAACTGGAGTTCAGAGCAGTCAGGAGCTTGTGTCTCCCTTTGGATTGAAAAAAAACTGCGCACTCAGTCGCCAGCCCCCAGCCCGATTCGCCCGCCTCCATACCTCTGCTTTTTTATGCTTGTGCACATCCTACTCAGTCCTAATGCTCTTTTCTCTATCCTTCTAGTTGTAGAACTTCTACTCAGCCAGCTTTCCCGTGGTTCTGGGTAATAGACGTTTTGTCTTTTAGTTGTAGTTTTGGTGTGGTTGTAAGAGGCAGCACGTACAGGTGTATACCTTATGACGCCATCTTGGTTTCTCTCCTACTGTAGTGATTCTTAATATTGAAGCAAGACAAAACAAAAAATTATAATGTCATGTATTTTAATTTTCTGTGCAAGAATTGGAATGTCATAAGTATTGAATAAATGTTTGTCAAAGAGTTTTATAAAGTTATTAAGTGACACAACCAAAGGCATAGCCCAATTATCTTGGTTTCAAGTCCAAGTAACTAGGAAGGATGGAGGGGAACTGTGTAAGGGGAATGCTTGTGGAGAGGTGGAAATCCAAGATTCTCTCTGTCTCTCTTTAGGTTGAATCGCAGGTCTGATAAACTATGTATATAATAGATATGCAGCAGAGAGGGGAAAATCTCCTCTCTCAGGAAAGATAGTGGATGATAGTTTCAGCTTAGGTAGGACATGATGGTCACTTCAACATGCATAGTGTCGGTGCTAGAGATGAGGAGAAGTAGATGTAGCTGAGAACGAGTTACAAGGCAAAAAAGACAACATATCAATGGTGAAGTGGCTCGATATGGGAGGGTAGAGAATAAAAGGATGACTTCTCAGGGACAGTGGTGCTGGTGACTGAGATGGGACCCTGGGGGAAGCACCAGGGGATGTCAGGAAGTTATGCCAGAGGAAGGTGACACATTGCAACTCAAGCTGCTCTTTACCTTCTCCAGCCCCTGCCTGCCAAAGAATGAGCATTAATTGAACAAGTGTGAACCATCTATGGGAATCCATGGACTTGTAAGTTGGAATACCCAGTCCAGTGTAATGGGAGTCAGCCTTCCTTCCTTGAATGATGCGTGTTCCAATTATGTGAGATCTAGAGGTCTTAGCTTAACTAGAGAAAGCACACTTGATAGCTGTGTGACTTTGGACATACCACTTAATCTCTCCACACTTCAGTACCCTCATTGGTAAAATGGCAAAAATTATGTTTATCTTCCTGGTTATCATGACATAAATTATTATTAATACATGTTTTAACTCACTGCTCCAGCCTAACTGTCTCCTCACCTCTTTGGAGGTGACACAAATGAACATGAAGAATGAAGCCTTTTGTGGTTTAAGGGATGGAACTAAAGGTGAGAACAATTATTTCCAGAGTGCTACGCTTCTCTCTACAAACATCTTTCCCTTTAATGTCTTATAGATTTTTAGCTAAAGATGTATCATCTCAGAAAAAAAAACAACTTATTCACAAGACTTCTACCAAATCACCATAACCTGGGGCAGTTCTGAGTGAAATTCTGAAGCATTTTTAAGTTATTATCAGTGATCGCCACCCTTGATGTCCTTGACCACCCTCATGACAGAAATGCTTTCTCCTCAAGAGCTACTGTGTTTCTCAGCCTTACCTGCACCTTAGAATTATCTGGGGAATTTTAAACAGTTTTGGTGCCCAGGTTATACTTCCGACTAGTTGAATCAGAGTCTGGCAGTGGTACCCAGGGATCGGTATTTTATAATGAACCCCCAGGTAACGCCAATGTGCAAGCAAAGGTTCTAGCCCTATTTGCAGTTTAGGTGGGATAAGTTCCTAAGAACAAAAGGCATTAAAATGGTAAAATTTTAGGCACTGGGGACAGGCGATTTGGGCATATAATTCTGCTTAGAGAACATGAGAGTAGATGACACTACTATTTGTTGCCCTTCAGAAAAATATCTGGTTTCAAATATAGTCCTGCTAGAATCAGGTGGGAATTTGAGGCCAAAGCAAGCAAGCTTCCACAGCCCAGTGTTTACAAGAGGGCTTGTGGAAGTGAGGCCATATCTATGGGAGTTCTTGTGGTTCCCACCCTGCCGGCGTCAACAGCCATCCAAAGATGCAATGTCAACTCCAAGGTAACCAACCAACCCTATGCAGTCCAAACTCCTTGTGGCCTCTAAGGTCTTCAAGTCCATCTCCAACTGGCCTTTCTAACTTCACCTCCGACTTTCTTCCTCACATAGCTGTACTCCAGCTCGATCAGACTTATCAGTGAAGCCCTACACAGACCTACGCCAATGCATCTGCTGCTGTTTCAAGCTCCAGTGCCCTTTCCCAGAAAACACCTGCTCATCCTTAGAGAATCAGCCTAAAAGCCACCTCCTCTATGACACATTCCCTGCTCACTCACTCCCACTCCTGCATTCCTGTGAGCAGCAACCTTTATGTAGCCGAGGTAAAAGGGAACGTTTACTTCTCTGCCAGCATCTCTCCCACATCTTCCCCAAGGGGAGAGGAGAGGAATCTGATTGGTTAGAATTCAGGGCAGTGACTGAGTCATGTTCATCAGTGTTCACCAGTGTTTGCCAATGTGATAAAAAGGTGATATGCTCAGATGTGGAGAGTGTAATGGGGTTGGATTGCTTGGGTTTGTAGCTTGCTTCTGCCCATGTGCATATGTAAAATTGGGCAAGTTACCAGTCTATCAAAGCTTTGGTTTTTCTCATTGTAAATAGAGAAAACTTTCTGCCTCATAAAATTTTATATTAAATGATATTACCCATTTAAGGTGCTTGGTCTAGAACATTGCTCCTTGTTGGTATAGCTTCATCAAGAACTTCATGGGAGGAAGTAGAGTTAGTAGGACAAGCATTCCGGTATCCCTGGACTAAATACTATTTGTTCAACATGATATGAGCAAATATTGTGTTCTAGGTACTGAGCTTCAGCTGACAACAAAAAAAGGATTACCCCACACACAATGGTCCTTTTGTATTTCTTACCATATTAGGTCATACTTAATTGTTTTCTTATCTATTTCCCTCTGCTGAGCCATGGCATCCTGAATGGTAGCTACTGTAACAGCCCTCAATGATAACTAAGAGTAGAAAAATGAAAGTCTAGAACCATCAGAGAGAGAGGGAGAGGGAGAGAGAAAGAGAGAAACATCAATATGAGAGAGAAATGTCTATTGGTTGCCTCCCGAACCTGCAACCTACGTATGTGCCCTTACCAAAAATTGAACAGGCTACCTTTTGGTGCATTGGATGATGCTCAACCAACTGAGCCACAAAGGCCAGGGCTCAATTTCATCTTTTATTTTACTTATTTTTAAAATATTTTTTATGGATTTTTAGGGAGAGCAGAAGGGAGAAGGAGAGAGAGAGAGTGAGAAACATCAATGTGAGAAACATCAATTGGCTGCCTCCTGTATGCCCCCTATTAAGAATTGAGTCTCAACCTGGGCATGTGCCCTAACCAGGAATCCAACCAACAACTTTTTAAAAAATATATGTTTGTTGATTTCAAAGAAGAAGGGAGAGGGAGATATAAACATTAATGATGAGAGAGACTAATTGACCAGCTGCCTCCTGCACGCCCCTACTGGGGATGAAGCCAGCAACTCAGGCATGTGCCCTGACTGGGAATCAAACCCAGGACCTCTTGGTCCATGAGATGATGCTCAACCCACTGGACCAACCAGCAACTTTTCAGTGCATGAGACAATGCCCAACCAACTGAGCCACACTGTCCAGGGCACATCTTTTATTTTCTTTAAGTATTTTAAATATAATTAATTTATATGTCCTATATCTGATCACCCCATTCCCTGGAATTTTTGGGTGTGATCCCCCTTCTCTTAGTTGTTGTTTCTGCTGATAGTGTCTTGCTTATACATAATTGCAATTTTGGGTTTTAAATACAAGTTTAATTGAGCTCTATCTATGGGAATCCTCTGAATCTTGATTGAAAATGTATTCCTCCAGAAAGGACTTCTTTTCCTCCTCTGCTAAATGCCTGGGACTATGATCAACCCAGGACCACTTTATATGAATTTCTGCTTTGGAATTTCCAGGACTATGTAGTACAAATGTGAATCCAACAGGTCTAAGGTCACTAATTTTGAGGGGATGTTTTTACTCACTCAGAACCTTGGTCAAGATAGACACATTTATTTCTCACCTCTCAATATGGGGCAAATGTTTTCTATTCCACTCTTTTACTGCATACCCGTAAAGGCTCCAGCATTATGTAGCAATAATGGCCCGGTGCACGGATTTGTGCACATTGAAAGGAAATCAATTAGAAGAAATATTTTAATATCACTATTCACCCTTTCTCTATAATAGAAGTGTCAGAGATGAAAGAAAATTAGTAAAATGTATATGAAAATAATATATAAATTGATTAATAAATAAACAATAACAACATGATATAACAACAACAAAGACATGATATAAAACAACAGAAACATGATACAAACACAACACATGATATAAAAACAACATTAAATAAAATAAAAACAACATTGATAAAAACAATGACTGATAAATTGATTAAACTTATTATAATATCTCCCTGTATACCACATTAAGAGTAAAAACACTTTCAGAGTGCTTGACTAATTTCCCTTGTGATGAAGTATTTAATGTCATACGCTCTTCAAACTCAAGAGAAAGCAACATATAACTGACCATGTCCAAAAAAGGGGTTCAAATAGGAATATTCCTACTCTGTCTAGTTGGCGCCAGCAAGAGCTTTATATGTATTGCACACGCGCGAGTCAACATCTATTTTTAAATTGCCAGTGCATGTCATATGTACCATCCAGTTGGTCGGTCAGACAGTCGGACGGACGGACAGTCGGTCACTTAGCCTTTTATCTATATAGGTTCTTAATATCACTCTTGACTTTTGCAGGGCTTGGATCATGTTTGTTTGTCCCCATAGAGCCAATAAAACCATGTTTTTTTGGTAGTGAAATTGGCAAATACCTTCTGAACTTAGGTTTTTAACTTCTTTGTTTTGTGCTTCCAAGGATTTCTCTTACTTTCTTTCATTCTTACCTTTACAGTTGAGAATGTTTATTATATTTTGCCCATCTTTTCCAAGTGTGTTGTAGTGAAAGTGCTTTCAAATTAACACCATATTGCAGATAATGAAGGTTAATAATGTTATCAGGGAAGTATAGGAGTGTTTTGTTTTGTTTTTTTATTGCTGCCCTTAAGGAGATTACAATCTTACTGGCTATTTATTTGGAAACTAGTGTCCCAGTGCACGGATTCGTGCCATTGAAAGGAAATTAGTTAGAAGAAATATTTTAATATCACTATTCGTCCTTTCTCTATAATAGAAGCGTCAACCAAATTCACGATCGACAATGACAGATGGAAACACACATGTGCAATTAGCTCCAGTGAGAGCTTTATACGTATCACGGATGTGAGAGTCAACTTAGCCTTTTATATATAGATAAACTTGCTTAATTAGACCTACTTTCTGATTTAGCTAAACTTTTTCCAGCCCAATGAAGCACCCCAATTTCTCTTTCAGGTAATTGTCAGCAACACAGCAGTAAATATCAACACAAAAAAGATTATTATTGTAGATCACGCAGGGAGAAAAAAAGGTAAAATATTTAACTATAGCAGTGTTTGACTGTATTCTGTGCAGTGAGAAAACCTGAAGTCATTTTCAAGTTCCACTATTTCTTCCTTCTTTTCAGTTGGGTCAAGTTTCTAAACTTTCTAAATCTCTGTTGTCTTGCTAATGAAAATAGAATTCTATTGAGTCTCCTATCTACCTACTCCAGGACTTCTGCGAGGATCAAATGGGATGAGGCACGGGAAAATGTTTCACAAGCATTTGGTTGAACTATAAAATGTTTGCGCCTGGCTATAAAGCAAGTCGAATTCCTGGGATGAAGAAACTCCAAGGGAGAGGAAGCTGGGCATTGCCAGGTGATGTCATTACCCGGCGCCCACTGCGACCATTTCCAGTCTGGGCTGGGCTGTGGGCCACATTTTGCACCATGGGGTCTCAGGAGGGTCGGCTGCGATTTGGTGGTGATGGGGCCTGTGTCCAGGGTGGCAGCAGGGCCTGTGTCCCACTTGGGGGAAGCCGAGTGTTGGTTTGTCGGCACCAGGTCTGTGGTGCCATTTATTTTTAAATGGCCAGTGCATGTCATGGCAGCTCCTGCATTGAGTGTCTGCCCCCTGGTGGTCAGTGCACGTCATAGCTACTGGTCGCAGGGAAGGACGGACACTTAGCCTTTTATATATATAGATAACCTTTAGAAAGATATAAAAAATATCTTTAAAAAGTTGACCCTCCTAGACACTAGTCAGTTGGGGTGAACATGGCAGGTTCACTCTGCTTCCATATCCTAGCGCAGCAGGCACGAGCGTGGTCAGTATTGCTTGGGTTAAGTGGAAGCAACACTCAATTGAGCAACAGAAACTTAGTGAAGTACATTTGAAAGTTTGAGCAAGAAAACCATCTAAGAGAAAAAACCTTTTGAGTGTTTGAAGATACATTTATTGCCCAACCAAATTTGGGGAATCCTTTAGGACCTTCACATCACACGGAAGGGCATCTTATAAGTAGTTTTCCCATTGGGGTCTTCTGACCAGAAGCCTCAAAATCATCTCAAATGTTTGTTTTAAAAAGCAGAATTCTGAACTTCACTCTCAGACAGTCTGAAGTGGAATTGGGGACTCTATTTTTAACAAGCACCCTTGGTGACCCGCGTTCACTGAAGTGGGAGAGGTCCTAGTGAAGAGTATGTTTGCACATGAAAGACTGTGTTGCCATAATTTCAGGGTCCCCACCGATTCATGCAATAGGAATAGAAAAATCCAAATAGTAGAAAACCTATTTCAGTCCTTGAGATTGAGAGTCTCTAAGTCTCTGGTATATCAAAAACCTAAACTTTGAACCACTAGACAGAAAGACACACGGAAAGCCCTCTGTAGTGAGTTCAGCACCCTTGATCCAAGTATGAGCCCAGCAGGATTCTCCTGATGTCAGACTTGGACCCCTGTCAAATGAAAAGTGTCTAACCAGAGTCAGAGAAATAGATCCAGGACCATAAAAGAAGAGCTGTTGGAGCAAGACTACAACTTCACTCCAAGAAGGGATTGATCCCTAGTGCCAGAACTGCACTGTACCCAAACTCATGTGTCATTTAACTCTGTTGTATACAGCCTGTTTAGTTTAACTATTATTCTGGAATTGTCCTTAGTCCAGAATTAAAGCTTTATAAAAGCCAATATGAAATAATACCTTCTGGAAAGTCTATATAAAGACATCAGAAGCACTGTTCTGCTGCTGAGAGCAGGTACTTGGTACATCTACTGACGTGGTGACCAAATAGAGACCCATGGAGCACTAGTAGGGAAAGCAAATGCTGCATAGTATGGAGTCTGGGAGGGGAGGAGGAACCCATAGTCAACAGAATTAGGCAGAGGATTAGGTTCATAAAAAAATAATTGCAACTGCAACAATCCTTTAAGGAATGCCATTAAAATGAGTATTTTAAAGAGTGCCATCGTTTTGGAATTGTTTTGGAAAAAGTTGGGGAGGAATTTCAAATGAAGAACCTTGCTGTAATTGTTGCTTTAAGCACCATTTTTGGTTTGCAAATTACATGCCATTTTACAGACAACTGAAGAAACATGATCCAACTGTCTTATTCTGTTGCCCCATGTTTTATCAGTTCCATATGGTTGACATCAGTAGGCTGATTTCTTTAGAAACAATTAAAAATCTTGCCAGACACACAAGAAGAAACCATGTGAGCATGTTTTCTGCTTGCTGGTGACATTTCATCCCCTCCCCATCCCTTTAGTCTCTAACAAATCACTCAGCCTGCTGGAGCAGGATCCCTTAAAGGCTGGGAAATGACAGCCCTTGTCTGAGACATCTTCTCTGACCATAACCCAAATTGGGCCTTTAGGCAAACAAAAATGCAGTAAGAGATTTGAATTTATTTCTGTGGCATCCAATGGCAGTATTAAGAAATGAAGCCAGGGTAAAAAACAGCTGGTGGGAGTCTTGAAATGCAGTACACCGTTCAAGGTAAAGGAATTGACAATAAATTGATAGAATGTGGAACCAGTTTGGAGGATTATTGGTCAGGATAGGCTACATTTTACTGCAGTAACATCCATCCCCAAATCCTAGTGACTTATTATCACTTATTTCTCACTCATGTTATCAGTTGGGGCAGGGGCTTTGGGGGGGGCGTGGCGCGGGCACGGAAGGTCCGATTCACTCCCAAAGTCATCACTCTGAATCTCAGGTTGACAAAGAAGAAATCATCTGGAAAGTTGTTCATCTAGGTTGGGGGGGGGGGGGGTGCAGAGTAAAATTTTCTGGATTTGGGGATCACAGCCCTTAGGAATTTGTGTCTATCAGTATTTGAGTAAGATTATATGTCCAGAAGTGAGGGGCAGAAAGGCTTATGCACTTAGAAAATAGACACACACACACACACACACACACACACACACACACAAAACCAGATGTTATATTCATTTAGAAGTTAATTCCTGGTGCTTATAACTATGCCATCCAATGCAGACTAGGACCCTTTCTGTAGAAGAGAATGATAAAGCACTGATTCTTTACAACACAATCAACAAGCACAGTTTTGGGGAGAGAGTTGATTCTTGGGCTTTTGGTCTGGTCCTAACAAGTATTCAGATGCCTGTGTAATTATAAACCAGGCACCATAAAGGAAACAGTAAAGAACAAAGCCAGAGCGTACGTTTATTGTTGGTGTTGTGTGTGTGTGTGCATAGGCAAGGGTGTGTGTGTGTGTGTGTGTGTGTGTGTGTGTGGATGGGGGTATGGGGGGGGGTGGTCCCCACAACTAAGAAAACCTAACAGCACAGCATTTCCTTTGTTGAGCAAAAATCTGCATCTCTGTAATTTCCATCTCTTGGAAATGTCAACTCTGTGGATCTCCAAAAGAAACCTGTTCTCTTTTCTACAAGCAGTCCTTGAAGGTATTAAAAAATAGCTGACATGTCCTCAAGTTTTCCTCCCAATTTCATCGCCCTGGAGTGTGCTTTTGAGTGGAGGAGAGGAAGGCATAATTTAAAGGGGCTGTATCAGAACTGAGCAGGGACATTGTTCAGTTTGTTGTTGGTGAGAACTTTTGATTTGGAACCTTAAATGATATTGAAGGGGAACATGAGGGTTTTTAAGTGTTCATCAAAAAGAACCATGCGTTAGAAGTGACCTTCTCAGTTAGATGACAGGAGGGATAAGGATCCCATTTCTTTTTTTTCCAGATCCCTGCTCACAGAGGAAAAAAAAAATCCAACACTTACTGAGCTGCATCCCTCAAAAGACTATATATATATATATATATATATATATATATATATATATATATATGAGAAAATTTGTGAGAGACTTTGAAATAGGAACAGAGATTACTGGCTATCTGTTCAGTGGAGCGTCTAGGAATCACCGGATTTTGTGTGCACGCTTAGAGAACTGATCATAATATAAATAATTATTCTCATAGAAATGCAAGTTGTGTCCCGTGAAATGCAACTGATATCACTCTCTGGATATTGCCATGTTCTGCTGGTTTTATGTCTATTTATAAGTGTGTTTTCCAAATTCCTTACCAGTCCATATATCTGTGGTACTTTAAGTTCTCCGGTAAAAGAAAGGTTATAACACTTTCCTACTCCCTCATTAATTAATAAATTAAATAAAATCCTTGACATGTTTATTTTTTATTTGGATGAGAGTCACAATTGTACCTTATTTTGAAAATTATCCCTTGACAATAATTTTCTTATAACTCATCCATCTCCTCATCTTTTGGCTTTCTAATCTGCACTTCCTTCATATGGCCAACATTTTATACTTATGAAAGCACCTGTCAAATGACCTAAAAATGAGTTGGCTAGAAGTAAATGATAAATTCAAGAGCCTTAGAGTTTGCAAATTGTGCACACAGGAAGGCAAAAACCCAGAAATGTTCCAAAGAAGAAAGAAAAGGTAAGAGTTCTCCTAGTAAAAGATGCATTCTTGACACTTATAGTCCCACATTCTTAGCCCTAGGTTTGGTCCAGGATAGTTATCAGTCAGATATCAGGTTGTTAGAATGATGACACCAGAGGGTCTGAAGATGGCTTCCAGGAAGTCTGGTCATGTCCAGTGGTCTGGATAATGTTTGTCAGGTGGATGTCAGGTGGTCTGGGTATGTGAGTTTTTCAGGGGTTAATCAGAGGGTTATCTGGAGGTCTGGTGTACATCTAAGTACTGGCACGCAATAACCTGATATATATCCAGGCATTGCTGTAGGACTGGAAATTATAAAGTTTAGGATCTCAGGCTAGGTAGAACAAGAATAGAATAATTTCCTCCTGTCTCAACCTTCATAATGTTAATAATTTTAGCAGCTCTGTCAAAGTGACTCCTTTTTGTTTATTCTCTATCTTTACTCTTTCCTCACACCTAAAATTCCAGTACTATTATTATCAGCATGGGCTGTGGAAGCAGATTGTCTGAACTCAAAATCCAGAGCCTTAGTCAGTTACTCAACCTCACTTTGCCTCCGTTTTCTTATATATAAACTGAGGGTACCTCACAGGGTTTTGTGATCAATAAATTAATTGCATAAATAATGCATCTAGAAAAGTGTGTGGAACACAGGAAAAACGTCTGTTCCTTTGATCTGCTCTAGGTTGCAAGGACAGGGACAATATCCTTCTCACTCTGGGAACTGTTCCTTCTTTCTGGTCCTAGACCATAGCCAGCTTCTCTGTCGCTTCTGTGACTGAAAGCCAGTTTCTAATTTAGGACTCTTTTGCTCTCACTACTTTCTAAAATCCTCCTCTGTCAAGATATTATTATCAAATAAGGATCTATATTGCAATTTTTGTCTGAGGAAGCTCAATTTTTTTAACCCTCATTATAACCCTTCAGATGGATCCGGTGCACTTACTGCAGTTACTTATTCGGAACATCAAATTGTAGCAGCTCCAGGAACCTCCACTCAAGCTGAGAGAAACATTAACCCATAAATTTAGAAAGATCATACTGTCTTTTTGGTGTAAGATTAGGCAACTCACACAAATGGCCCCTTTGGGGGAACAGGGAAAAGAGGTTTTGTTTAGCATCCTTAATTCTAAACCCCTTCTTCAGAACTAGGCTGTTAAATTCAAGTTTCCAATGAAGGTTGTTCTGGAATAGTATTCCAAGTCCCTGGTCCCAGATGCATCAGTCAAGCTGGGTTTGGTTTAGTTGCTGTAACAAACAGCCCCCCAAATATCAGTGCCTTGAACAACAAAGGTTTATTTCTAACTCATGCTACATGTCCAGAGTGTACATGTTCGCTCCATGGCATGCCCCCACTCCAGACTCAGACTGGCAGAAGCTCTACCATTTGGTATGTCTCCAAACTGTCACCAAAATAAAGAGATCACAGAATCTTAAATATTTTACCCTAAAGCAACTAACATCACCTCTGCTCACCTTTCATTGGCCAGAGCACGCTTCATGGCCATATTTAATTTCAAGTTTGGGGAGTGTGCCTCTCCCATGTGCTTAGACTGGAGGGGAAGTGGATATCTGATATTGATGGGCATGGTAATGTGTACCACACCAATTATGGCCCCCAAGCCTTGACTGCTATACGGCCTTGGTTCCAATGTATCAGCTTTGCTGTCAGTATTAGAATGGGAGATAGTTCAATTTCACTTGGTCTTGCTTCTAACTTGACAACATCCCTAATATTATCTGAAATCTGTGGGTAGGAGCTAAGCTCCTCAACAGTACAAATTTGCCTCTTCGGACTTCAAGCTTTCTCTAAACAGGTGGCTTTAGTTTTACCAGAAGTAAGCTTATTTTTCCTTCCAAGTTTCTGCTTGCCCAGCCCCCACCTGGGTCTAATTGTAAAATGCATCTGCATGTTTTAAAAGCTCATTATGTAAATATGTCAGAGTCCATATCCATCAACAGATAATTGAGAAGACTATATACATATTTATGAGTTTGCTTAATATCGCTTTAATGAGGTTTACTAGAAATACCAAATCAAGGAGGCAGGAAGAAATATGATCACCCCAAAGATAAATACAAGTTTTCAGCAGTTCTTGGTAATCCTGAGAGCTGTCAGAACACTCAAAGATCACCTCAGATTTCCTATCATCCTACCATATATGACAGGAAGGAGCTGGGGAAAGAGGGAAATAACCTCACTCAAATCAGACTATACTTTTGTAAAAGCTATTCGAGGAGCCAAAGTCTCATGTTTCTACCACCTGTAAAAGCAAGGCCACTGTGGGGATGTGGTCAGAAGTCCAACGTGGCAGCCCCCAGCTGATTCAAAAACTGCAGACACAGAGCCACCACTCTAGCCCATGTGGCTGCTTTATGCAAATTAGAAAAAGGCGCCTCCTAGGAGAGGAGGAAAACCTACGTCTCCCTCTGGCCAACAAAGCCCTACAGGTACATGGCTTAGTGAAGAGAGGGTGCTTTGTGCAAAGACATGGCACCCTTGCCCCAGGCAGTGAAGCCTAGTGCCAGGACACACTGAGTGGAACATGGGCTAGAATTGAGCCTTCACTACCCTGTCAGCCGAGCACCTTTGTACAGCACATAGCCTGCCCAACCACAGCGGCCCTGTCCAGACAACTCCATGGGAGTGACTCTCACCAAGAGCTGGCCCAAGTCTGTGGGAACAGAGGACCCTTCCTCATTCTGCCCACCAACTTGTCCCTTTAGTCAACCCTACCTTTCAGGTCTCTTTGTGGCACCACTTTTTACTCCTATGCATATTCCATTGGCCAGAACCCATTCGTGTGGCTCCACTAAATTACAAAGACAACTGGGACATGTAGTTTTGCTGGGTGACCAGGAGGAAAAGGAAACCTGGTTTCTTGACCACATAGCATTGTCTCTGCCACAGTCCACTCATCTGTTCACCATCTGTTCATCCATTTCATATTGTGTCCCTCACATTGAAAGCCAAGACCTCAACCCAAGTGAGATAAGCCAAAGACCATCCAGTGACTGCAACCAGCCCCAAGGCTAGGATCTTGGTGATGTTGTGCAGTCCTTTTCCTCTGGCCAGATGCAGCTCCGTATGATCTGTGACCTGTGAACTAGAAGACAAGTTATCTGGCCACACCACTCCCTAAACATTGGCAGAGTAGAAACAGGATATCCAAAATTAAAACTCCCATTCAATAAAGAAAAGGCTGGGAGAGGCAACCCTTGCCATAGCAATCTGGTGTCTTCATTTGATATAATTTTGGTCTGTGGGAAACACTGCCTTGTCTGTCATCTCCCTGGCTTGTCTGAACTAGATGTTGACAGGATGCTCCCCTCGGGGTCCACCGCTTCGGCATCCTGACTACTCCTACAGCGAGTTTAGTGGCCTGAGACTGTTTTACAACTTGGATAGTCAAATGCTTTTTTTCTTTTAAATGTAGGTTTGTGGTTTCTTTGGCTTAAATGTAATAGCTGTTCTGTTCTATTTGTGTTTAGTCAGTACCATTTGTGTTTAGTCAGTACCATGTGTCAGGGACCACATCATGTACATTCCTAGATATTCTCAAAACTGATTATGTCTTTGCTTCCTTATACCCCCCAGTCTCTCTCTCTCTCTCTCTTTAAAATATATTGTTTTATTGATTTCAGAGGGAGGAAGGGCAAGAGAGAGAGAGAGATAGACACATCAATGATGAGAGAGAATCATTGATCGGCTGCCTCCTGCACGTCCCACACTGGGGATCGAGCCTGCAACCTGGGCATGTGCCTTGACCAGGAATCAAACCATGACCTCCTGGTTCATAGGTCGACGCTCAACCACTGAACCATGCTGGCCGGGCTGTGTGTCTCTCTTTTTAATGAATTCCACTCATCACCTCTTCCCACATTCCCACACTTAATTGGCCAGAACTCATTCACATGGCCCATTTAACTGCATCAGAAACTGGAAATTAGGGTCTTACTATGTGTCCAAAAGGAAGCAGAAATGGGGTTTGACTCTACATCATTACTTCTTTCTCATCTGGTCTGGGAGGTAACTTATCCTGATTAGCAGCCTCCACTCCAAGCATGTATTTGGAGTGAGGTAACGCATCTTCAAGAGAGGAAACATTGTTTTTAGATGAAAATAAGAGTAGATGTAGACAAAATAATAGATTTCAACCTGGATAAAGGTTAAGTATTCTGTCAACGTCACTAATCATCAGAGAGATGCAAATTAAAACCACAATGATACATCACCTCACACCTGTCAGAATGGCTACCATCAACAAGTTAACAAACAACAAGTGTTGGCAAGGATGTGGAGAAAAGATAACCCCTATGTACTAGGGGTGGGAATGCAGATTGTTGCAATTACTGTGAAAAATAGTATGGAGGGTCCTCAAAAAAATTAAAAATGGAACTGCTTTATGATTCAGTGATTCCACTTCTGGGTATATATCTGAAGAAACCCAAAAACACTAATTCGAAAGTATATATGCACCTCTATGATCATTACAGCGTTATTTACAATACCAGGATTTGGAAGCAACCCAAGTGCCTATCAGTAGACAAGTTGATAAAAAAGCTGTAGTACATATATACAACGAATATTACTTGGCCATAAAAAAAGAATAAAATCTTACCATTTGTGACAGCCTGGATGACTTAGAGCGCATTATGCTAAGTGAAATAAGTCAGTCAAAGACAAATACCATATGATTTCACTTATATGTGGAATCTAAAGAACAAAATCAATGAATAAACAAAACAGAAACAGACTCATAGACACAGAGAATGTACTGATGGTTGCCAGAGGTGAGAGAGGTTGGAGGATTGGGTCAAAAAGGTGAAGGAATTTAGAAGCACAAGTTGGTAGTTAAAAAATAGTCATGGGGACATAAAGTACAGCATAGGGAATATAATAAAAAATATTGTAATAACTATGTATGGTGCCTGGTGGGTACTTGAAATATTGAGGGGAACAGTTTGTAAAATATAGAATTATCTAACCACTATGCAATATGACTGAAACTAATACAGAATGATGTTAAAAGTAAATGGTAATTGAAAAATACAACTTTATAAGAGGTTAAGTATTTGGAGAAGGCAGGCAAACCTAGAATGAAATGTTGACTTCAACATCTATCAGCCTAGGGTATCTACAATTAAGGGACAGGAGCTTCTGGGCCTCAGTTGCCTCATCTGTAAAATGGAGATAATAACAGTACTTCCTTCATAGATGGTTGTAAACTTATATTAGATAATGTTTGTGTCATTCCATGCACTCAATTGTGAAAGAAATTTAACTTTGGCTACCTATATCTGAACTTAACACCTATGTCAAATACCCCTTTCCTCGGTCAATCCACAGCCTCTCCCAGGATTCTGTATACATTCCAGGGAGCTAATATGGAACCAAGATGGCGTGGGGGGGGGGGGGAGGGTAGGCATCTGTCCTTCCATGTTGTTCCTTGTCTGTGGTGGCATCCACTTAGATGAACTTGCATATCATTTAGTCTTTGTTCTGTGTGAGTCACAGCTGTGCCTTCCCTGTTCCCAACCACCAAGCATCTGTAGATCCACCAACTCCATATGTCACGTCTGTGTTACTCCATAGTGCACAGGAAACACTATTGCCCACGTCATTCTGGGACCCCAGAAACCTCTATGAGGTTGCCTTGGGCCTGTCCATCTTGACTCATTGCACAGAAATGTCTTCTGCTTTAATGCCTTATTGGCTTAGGGACTTTTGGAATCTTCCCATCCCCTGGAGATGAGCTCAGGTCCTTTTTGTTCCTGGTTCCCCAATCTTATCCAGAGATGCCAGCAGTTAGCATCCACCAACTCCCTTGCTCCCATCACTAGATTCAGAAGAAAGGTCCCAATGGGATCTAAGATTGAACTTTCCATACAGTAGCACTAGCCATGTGTGGGCATTCAACTAAAATTGGGTAACATTAGTTTTACCAGCCACATCTCAAGGCTCGGTAACCATATGTGGCTAGTGGCTACCATATTGGAGAGGATGGTTTTTATTATAGAACACTTCCGCCCTCCCAGAAAGTTCTACTGGACAACACTGGCCTAGGATCTCTTCCGTGCCTGGCCTTCCCCTCCTCCTCCTCTCAGAATCTGTATGTGGCCTGGGGGCGAGGCCTTACTCTTAACATGCAACCATCCTGCCTCAAGTCCAGGCCTGCATTTTGAAACTCAAAAACCATGAACAGATTGTTGCTCTCTGTGTTCTGCTGAGCCATCTCTTCTCTGAGGCTGGGATACCCTTGTTACCAGTAGAGTGACCACCTGTTTCCACTTGCCAGGAACAGGAAGATTTCTGGGACATAAGACTTTCGGTTTGAAAATCAAGAAAGTCTTGAAGAATCCAGGGCAAGCTGGTTGCTTTGGTTACAAAGACTCACAGGGTACCAAGCACTGTGAGAAAAAAATAATAGTCTTTATATCTCAACATTTATTTCAACTCTGTAACTAGTATTAATCTGATGAGAATTTCAGTTTAACCTCCACAGTTATTAGATATAATATTTATTCTTCTCTTTCTGGAAGTTTTCCTGATCCCCAGTCCTGTGTCTTCCACGGATTCATTGGTTCCACCTGGAATATAGTAGATGTATATCTTCAGGTCACCTTTCCCCTTTCCCACCCCACTAGGGCAATTATTTGAGTGTCTGATATTTTGCCCTTTTTTCAAGAGAAAACCATTGGTCCTGAGGTCATATGAAGAATGAGCCACATAAAAGACTTCCTCAGGGCAAACCGCCATGGCCAACTGCAAAGAGCCCTTTTAGGCATTAAACAAAGACCTTCAGTGGATTGTTAACAGTTACCTTTTGGCCCCTTTCTAACTCACATAGTGACAGTTTCAAACACAGAGGCCATTGTAAAGCCCAGCTGTAAAAGAAGGGACGTGTGAACTGCTGTCACTCACCTGCTAATTGCCTTGTCCCTTCCATCCTCTTCCTGACACATTCCTGCTCTGGGGTATTCATTTGTGTAAACTGTCTAAAAATACCTTGGTAGCAGCAGCTCAGAGGGTTAGAGAAGGAAAAGGGTCATTTAGTTAGAAGACAAATCTTCTTTCACTCAGTTCTTTCCCTCAGTGAGATTCAGACTGAAGACTACCAGCAGAAGTTCTATCAGAGACCCTGAGCCATGAATATGATTTGCGCTGCTCTCCACTCCTGAAAAGTCTCTCTACTTTTATTAACCTTAGCCAGTAGGGTCCAATGCAAGTACCACCTCATCCAAGAAGCCAGTCATGATTTACCCTGGCCAAATTATTCGTCTCAACTGCCATAAGCCAGAAGATTTTAAAGATACAGGCTTATTGTATAACCTCACGCAAGACCTGAATCAAAATGTTGAGAGGAGGGTATCAAAAATATGCAGTTTAAACAAACACTCCAGGTACTTCTTTTAAAAAAAGTTATATTGGTATATAAGTCACTTGCCATACAATTCATCCATTTAAAGTGTACACTTCAGTTGTCACTCCCCGATTCCCACTCCCCTGGTCCAGCCATAGTCAATCACTGATCTACCTCTGTTTCCATAGATTTACCCACTCTGGACATTTCCCATAAATGGAAGCATACACTATATGGTCCTTGTGACTGCCTTCCTTCACTTAACCATAATATTTTCAAGGACCCTCCAGGTTGTAGTATGAATTAGTACTTCATTTCTTTTTATTTCTGAATAATATTTCATGGTATGGATCTATCACACTTTATTTTCCCATTCATTAGTTAATGGATATCTGGGTTGTCCTACCACTTATATTCCCTATTATACATAACTAAAGGCCTGGTGTATGACATTCATGCATTGGGTGCGGTGGGAAGAGGGGCCCTCAGCCTGGCCAGTGCACTTTCGCAGTCAGGAGCCCTTGGGGGATGTCCGGCTGACAGCTTAGGCCTAAGCCGCTGTCGGACATTCTTAGCGCTGCTTTGGAGGCGGGCCGCTGTGCTCACCAGCTATCAGCCTGGCTTGTGGCTGAGCAGCACTCCCCCTCTGGGAGCACACTGACCACCAGGGGGCAGCTCCAGCGTTGAGCGTCTGCCCCCTGGTGGTCAGTGTGCATCATAGTGACTGGTTGTTCCGCTATTTGGTCAATTTGCATATTACCCTTTTATTATTTAGGATTATATAGGATACTATGAATATTTAGGTACAAGTTTTTGTGCGGACATGTGTCTTCATTTCTCTTGGCTGTGCCTGTGTAACTGTGGGCCATGTGGTGGTAATTCTGTGTCTCACTTTTTGAGGAATTGTCAGAGTGTTTTCCACAGGGACTGTACCAGTCTCCATTCCCACCTGCAGAGTATGTGGGTTCTGACTTCTCCACATTCTCACTAGCACTTGTTATTACCCGCCTTTGTTTATTCCTGTCATCCTGGTGAACATGAAGTGGTACCACATTTTTGTTTTGATTTGTATTCCCCTGGTGGCTGATAATGGCAGGTGCTTCTCATACTCATTAAAGTTGGAGAACCTTCGATACATTGCCCTATAAAATAGTAACAGGGTTACCTGCCTTATGGCCCTTACTAGGCGGTAAGCTAGCAGGAGGCCTGGAGTACATTGCATGGTTGCCTAGATCCCCCTCAGTGATTGCCCGGTGCCTGGAGCACTGTAGATGCACCATAAATAAGAATTAACATCTGTTGAAGGCTTGTGCTGTGTCAGGCATAGGTTACACAAATTAATGCATTTAATCATTACAATAACCCCATGAGGTAGAGATTATCATTACAACCATTTTACAAATGAGGAAACTGAGGCGCAGAAAGGTTAAATAACTTGCTAGCATTTGAACTCAGCTTGCTCAATGCCAGACTGGACTGTCTCCTGCTAAAAAATATCTATTGAATAAGTAAATAAGTTTGAAACGGAAAAAAAGAGAAGAGAACAGGCTACAGAGGCAGGGCTCACGCCACCATCCATTTGAAAGTACAGCCCTCTCCCAGGAAGAACAGCCCTAGGATTTGAGCTGCCTTGTTTCCGTGAATGACCTCGAGACACTTCACAAAACCTCAACTACTAATGAAGGACATAGAAATTTTGTCCTTGAAATTTTTAAACCAGATAGACACTAATCCTGAGTTACCAAGCCCATCAGGAAGTATTTACAGTGGAGAACGAAAACAGAGACTCATTCTGGTGCATACTTGGATAAAAATGCTCTCCAGGCATTCCAAGGATGCACTGGCAGTGAGGTGAAAGGTAAAAAGAGCCCTGGCTGGTGTTCTCAGTGGTTAGAGTGTCGAGTGTTGGCCTATGCACCAAAGGGTCGTGGGTTGGATTCCTGTTCAAGGGCCTGTACCTGGGTTTCAGGTTTGATCCCTGCCCTCATGGGGGTAGGTGCCAGAGGTTACCAATCTCTCTCTCTCTCTCTCTCTCTCTCTCTCTCTCACTCTCTCTCTCTCTGCCTCCCCTTCTCCTTTCCACTCTCTCTAAAAAAAAAAAAAAATCAATGGAAAAAATAGCCTTCAGTGAGGATTAACAACAACAAAAAGGTAGAAGAAGTCTTTAAAGCTCTAAATTGATCTATTCCATATATATGTCTCCTCTTGAGAGTAAACATTGCTAAGCATCAGCTTTTAATTTCCCACACGATTCTCTACCTCCTGTACAGGTTAAATCCTTCAATGTATCCTCCCAAGAAGGGCTGCTGCACACCCAAAAAGGCACTCCTTCCGTCTGAGCCAGGTTGCCTGCAAAGGTAGCAAGCTGGAGTGCATGGGTTGGCAAGCCCAGCATGGGCTGGATTTCAGCCCACACCAACCCACTTGGCTGGGCACCCTTGTGCAGTGCCCAACCTGAACAACCATATATGGTAGCCCTGGTGCCAAGTAGCCTACATTCCAAACAGTAGGTAGCTCTCTATATATTCAAGTGTCTAACCCTGGTGAATATGGTAGTTTTGGCAATTAGTGAGCCACTTACCATAAATCAAATAATGGGTTTCAAAACCTCATAGCTTTTTATAATCCAGATGAAAGAAACAACAGTAGGAGCCAGCAATAAATGACTGATAGAGCCTTTGTCTGACATAATGGGATATAGAAGCCGACTAAACCCAGGCATAAAGAATCCAAGCCAAAGCCACAATTTAAAGCCAAATTCATTCATCTTTACTTCAGTGCCTGATTCAGAAAGCTAACGTGCCCTTGGAGTCCTGAAAACCAGAATGTGGTACCAACACAGAACTGAAGGTTTGCAGCTCAGGACTGCAGGCAACCTGCTCAACCATGGAGCCAGGCCAACAGCCGCAACACATCTTGCTTCTTAGGCGATTGACAGAGCTGTCCACGACACGGGCTTTGTGCCGGGCTCCAGGGAAGTCCTGGCCAACAGCCAACCACCATCACCAAATACCGTCCCCCTGAAAGTAGCTCCAGGAAGCAGGCCGTGGGGAGTGGGAGTGAGTGAGAAGCTGTGTGAGGTACATAAGCACCTAGCAGAGGAAATGATGACATGGGGCAACACAACTTGTTATTTGGGTTTTTCCAAATGCCCAAGCCTGCTGACACGACTCCAAATGATTTGGCATGGTGGTGAGTTTCAGAGGGACTGTGGTCACAGATGGAATAGCAGTGTTCAGAGAGAGAGAGAGAGACTATGTATGGACAGAGAGGAAGAGCTATATACTGTAGTGGGCAGTATATAAACAGACATAAGTCTAATAACATTAATAAACATTGAATAATGAATTATTGGTTTTAAGCCTCTGAGCTTTAGGGCTGTTTGTTATATAGCAATAGGAAACTGCCTTAACAGAACTTATCCTTTAGTGACCTTAATAAACAAACAAATAAACACATAGAGGTATAATACATCTTTATACATAGTAAGTAGGAAAGAACAGAATAGAATTGTTCCTTTATTAAATTTATTCAACACCTACCAGTAAAAATCTCCATGGTAGTGTCAGACAGAACACTGGTAACAATATACTCTTTTCCCATCTCTGGCTCTAACGTGCAATGATAACTGGGCAAATCACTGACCTTTCTGGTCCTTGGCTTTCTCCATCTGTGAAATGGGCATGATGTCCCTCATCCTCTCTGCCTCACAGTAGGTGTACCGCTTAATAATGCATATTTTTTCAATAGATAGAGTTACACAGATGTTGATATATATGCGATTTGATATGTATGCTATTTAGTTGTATTGACAACAAGCTTCAAAACTTCATATGTCCAATTTGCTAAAGGTGTTAACATCATAGATATTTTTACGCTTAAAAATGTCGAATTTCATGCAAAAAAAAAGAGCATTTGTGGGAAGTTTTAATTCATTACTTTATTTTGAAGAAAAAATTATCATATACTTCAGGAAGCTTATGGTGAACATGCTCAAGATACTTGTGAATGCTGGTTTAAACACTTTAAAAGTGATGATTTCGATGTGAAAGACAAAGAATGTCCAGGTCAACCAAAAAAGTTTGAAGACCAACAATTACAAGCATTATTGGATGAAGATGTATGTCAAACCCAAAAACAACTTGCAGAATGATTAAACGTTGCTCAGCAAACAATTTCCGATCATTTACAAGTAACGGGAAAGATTTTAAAGGAAGGAAAATGGGTGCCACATCAACTGAATGAAAGACAAATGGAAAACCAAAAAGTCATCAGTAAAATGTTGATCAGACTGTCAAACCTCAGGGGAAGGTAGGGGAGGGAGGGGTAAGGGGGAGAGATCAAACAAAGGACTTGTATGCATGCATATAAGCCTAACCAATGGACACGGACAACAGGGTTGTGAGGGCATGAGTACAGGAGGGTGGGGGGGCAATGGGTGATAAGGACACATATGTAATGCCTTAATAAAGAAATTTTTTTAAAAAAATGTTGCTTTAATGGCACAAAAGAAAGTCTTTTTTGCATCGAATTGTGACTGGCAATGAAAAGTGGATTTATTTTGAGAATCCCAAATGCACAAAACCATGGATTGATCCAGGTCAACCCATTGACTGCAAGGCCAAATCGCTTCGGAAAGAAGACAATGCTCTGCGTTTGGTGGGATGAGGAAGGTGTGGTGTATTATGAGCTCCTAAAACCAGGTGAAACCGTTAATACTGATCACTACCAACAACAAATAATCAATTTGAACCACACTTTGATAGTGAAACGACCAGAATGTGCCAGAAGACACGGCAAAGTAATTTTGCTTCATGATGATGCACCATGACACACTTCAAAACCAGTTAAAGACACGTTAAAAGATCTTGCCTGGGAAGTATTAACCCACCCGCTGTATTCACCAGACCTTGTTCCTTCAGATTACCACTTGTTCCGATCGATGGCACACGCACTTTCTGAGCAGCACTTCGAAACATACGAAGAAGTGGAAACTTGGGTCTCTGAATGGTTTGCCTCAAAACAAGAAAAGTTCCATTGGGACGGTATCCACAAATTACCTGAAAGATGGGGGAAATGTGTAGCTAGCGATGGACATTACTTTGAATAAAGCACTTTTGATGTTTCTCTTGAAATTATCATGTTTCCTTTGATTACAAAATCTGCATTATTAACTGGTACATGACATAGGCTCATGTGATGATGAAATGAGACAAGAAACAGAAGTGCTATAATTGCTGCAAAGTCCTCGGTGTGCTGTATCATAACCAGTAAATGCTCCCTCATGCTAAAAATGCAAAATTGCTGTATAGTTTATTGCTGAAATGGAAACATCTGTCCAAGGAAACTTGAAGGAAACAGCAAGCTTTCTGACTCAAGCAATTCCACAGTTGGTCTCTGGAGTCTCCTCCTTCAGCGCTGCTTTGCCCATTGCTTAAAATTTTACTTGGAAATATATTAGCCTTGGTCTTGGGGTTTGTTTTTATGTGTGTTTTTGTTTGTTTGTTTTTGCATGCCTGCTTTTTTCTATTTTGACCAGAATAGAGAAAGAAAACTTTACAAATGGTAAATATCCATTGTTGGGCATTCCAGCTAAAGTTTAGAAATCTCTCCATGAATTTATTCACCAATGTATCTTTTGATTTTACTTATAGAGCAAACTTGGGTGAAAAGGAATTGTATAGGAATTTTATAAGCAACCTCAGCAAGCTGCAATTAGTCTCTGGGTTAATATGATTTCCACCTGGATTATGAAACAGCGAACCAGGAACCAAATCCAACCATGTCTTGTCCATGTTTAAAAACTCCTTAGTGACTCCCCAGTGCCCTCTGTATAAAGACCAAGCTTCTTGGCATAGAGCTGAAGTCCTTCATGATCTGGCTGTTGCATACCTCTTCAGCCTTGCCTCTCACCACTCACACTTTTAGACTTTGTGACGTGTTAATGCAGGTGCCTCATCTCTGGCCTTTACATAAGTTATTTCCTTCTACCTAATACATCACCCTCTTCCATCTTTGCCCAACTAACTCCTTCACCCTTCATGTCTGACTTCATGACCTCACCCTTCATGACCTCTCTGAGAAATCTTCCTTAAGTCCCCAAGACTGGTGCCCCTCATCTGTGACCCCTTAGCACCTTACTGCTAAGGTAGTGTCAAAACATTATTTTCAGAGAGTTAAAGGCACAGCTCTTACAATACATCCAGAGCCTATGCCAAAGATGTATTTACCTCATTAATGAGGAACTCAGCAGGGTGATATAGCTGGATCAAAGGAACATAGGAGAGGCTGATAGATGCCATCAGTGAAAGAAAGGGTGCTGACCTATGCTTGCTAACTTAGATACGAAACTGCATGTAATGTAATGTCCTACAGGTAATAAAATCATAGCCCTTAGGAACTGTCTTTTCCAATGGACAGAAGTCATCTGCATCTCTACCAGACAAAAATCATTCGCAACATCTGCCCGGTTGCAGGCTTAATCTCTGGTAGGGGGAATGCAGGAGGCAGCCCATCAATGATTCTCTCTCATCATTGATGCGTCTATCTCTCTCTCCCTCTCCCTTCCCCTCTGGGGGAAATATATATATATATATATATATATATATATATATATATATATATATATATATAATCATTTGCAACATCAATTTCCTACAAATTAAGATCTAACTTTTCAAGGTCTAGACCACAACTAGTAGTAATAATTATCCAAATCAAGGAGTCAGAGGATTTGGGCTGGCCTATTAGACAGTGCTGTAGTGTGAACTGAAAGGGCACATCGTCCTCTTTCCAGTTAATTCTTCTTACCTGCAGCATTAATAATCTGTATTATAACTACCTGTTATTGTATCTAGCCAACTGAAAGCTTCCTAGGGACAAGAATTTTGTTCAGTTCACTCTTATAGTTTCTGATCTTATTTCAGTGCCTAGTACATAGTAGGCATTCAGATATTTATTGTTGGATGAATTAAAAGGTTTTCTCTTGGGGACCCTTTCCCCCTCCCTACTTGGGAGTCCATTCTGTGGGACTCTTTCCTCTCCCCAAGTGGGAGTCTGTATTTGTTCTTCAATAAATCTCCACCTTTGCTATTAAAAAAAAAAAGTTTTCTCTTGCCCTGGCCAGTGTTGCTAAGTGGTTAGAGTGTCTGACTGTGTACTGAAGGGTTCAATTCCTGGTCAAGGGCACATACCTAGGTTGCAGGTTCGATCCTCAGCCCTAGTCAGGGTGAGCATGGGAGGCCACCAATCAATGTCTCTCTCTCACATTGATGTTTCTCTCTCTCTCTCTCTCTCTCTCTCTCTCTCTCTCTCTCTCTCTCTTTCACAGCTCAGGTTATGAGTGATAAGTCTGGGCAGCATCACATTCCAGGTACCTCTCCAAGCCCAGCCAACTGTCCCCTGTGGCCCCTGGCCCCTTAATCATCTCTCCTTCTTCCCGCTACTGCACAGCCCTAATTGTCACTTTGATGGTCAGACACGAAAGACAAGATGAAAGCAGCTCATCTCCTTTACTGTCTCTTCATTTAGGAATCATAAAGCATTGGGTCCTTCCCTGTCAAAGCCCTGTGGGTCCCCAGTCCCGGCAGGTAGGCTACAAACCACAGCTCTCTCCAGCTGATGGCCTCACATCTCCGCGCTGCTGCTGGGGCACAAGGGCTCATTCTATTCCTGGATTCCACTCCCCAGGGACGCTCTGGGGGCTGCAGTACAGTGCTGAGCTCTCTAACAGGCTGAGGAGGGGCCCGCTTTCCTCACAGATAATGAATCTATATAATTTAAGTCAAGACTAACTTATGCACTTGAAGACTTGCTGCCAACATGGACAAACTGCCCTATTTGTGACTTGTTTTTATTAACACAGGAGGCACTGATTGGGGGGAGGGACAGCAGCAGGCCTAATTTTCAGTTAATTTGGGGGGCAGGGAGTGGGGGTGGGGTGCATTCCAAATACATTCAAGTTTTGAGGGGTCTGGAAAGGTCTGGAAAAACAGACTTGAAATAGCATGTGTGAGAGTGACTTTGTCACTTTACATAACACCTCTGTCAACCTTGTGGGGACCTTGGAAAGCTTTCAGAAAAACAGGGAGTTATCTGGGTTTGCACAACACACACACACGAAGGAGTGTGAGACTGTTTTGCCAATTGGTAAGCTCAGTGAGCTCGGGGTGCTGACAGAGGTGACTGGGACTGTGTGAAAGGAGAGAAAGCAGAGAAAGAACAAAAGCACAGCCACAAAGCCTTTGTATGTTCTTAGAAGCAGAGTGAATCCCTGGAAAATCTAGGAAGTGGGAAAAGCTTGCCATTAGAGCTCCCAGCTCCTTATTCCTGGGTATGGCAGGGTCTCTCTTTTTCGAGTCCAGCACGGAAAGAGAATGATCTGGTTATTTGAGTAGAGGGGCTGGGGATTGAGAAATAAAAGAGACAAGACACAGAGATAGAAGGAAAAAGCTGGGGCTGGGTGGGACCGCTGCCCTCTTCTGATGGAGAGACAGTGACCCAGAGCCGATGCAGCGTGTTTATTTTATACCCCAAAATACCAGGAAGCTTTCCTATTCGTTCCTGGTGCTTGGCTGGATTTACATAATAAAACCCACCCCCTGGCACCTGGGCTGAAATGAAGGTCAAGCTGACAACACTTCTGCCTTTTGGCAGAATGTGTTTCCAGGGCGTGGCTTTGCCGACCGCCCTGGATTCAGTGACAATTTAAAGAAATGCCCATGTGCCTTCCCAGGCGCTCTCTACACCTGGGCCTTCCCCTCCTCTAGGGAACCCTTTCACACTGTGGGCTCATTCATCCCCCTCTCCCACCAAAAAAAAACCCACCAAATGGTGTTAGCCATTACCATTTCCTGTGAACTGAAAGCTGTGTTCTCCCTTGCAGTAGTATTCACACTAAGCTTTCTCTCTGAGAAAGGAAGAGGGGGGACATAGAAATGACCCTCTGTCCAGGAACATTTTTAGCATTTTTAAAAATTACACCAGAACAATAGGACGAACCAGAACTGTACCAGAGGCATCCAGGGCAAACTAGGCCTAAGGTCGCCCTGGATATGCGGGGCCTTGTCTTCAGTTTAAGGATTTGTGCGGATCACTGAGCAGGTGGGAGAGGCCTCTGATTCCTGCCAGAGGAGAGGGTAATGGGAGGAAGTGGAAGGGAACGAAGAGACTCCCAATTGCACAGGATGACGTATTCAGCTATTCTAGGCTGAGATAAAAGGCTTTATTATTCTCGCATAAAAAGTGATGTAGAGGACGGTGATTTCCAGCAGGATCAGTGGCTCGCCCACGTCAGGGCTTCTCTGAGAGCTCTTGGTTATTGCAAGAGGGCTGCCAAGGCTCCGTCCATCATGTGTCCACAAAACCAGGGTCAAAGGTGGAAAGGAGAAGATGCGGCTTTTCATCTCATCCCTTTCTTTCACCACATAGATTATATCTAGCCCAGAATCCCCACCCCCACCCCCCAAGCAGAGTTCCCCTCTGATTTAATTGGCCAATATTGGGTCACATGACTACAGACAAACCTTGTTTTATTGCACTTCTCAGAGACTGCATTTTTTTTATAAATTGAAAATAAGACCCTCCTCTAGCAAGAAGATGACTCACTGAAAGATCAGATGATGGTACACATTTTTAAGAAATAAAGCAATTTTTATTTAAGGTATATACATAGTTTTTTGTTGTTGTTTTTTTAGACTTCATGCTATTACAAACTTAATAGACTACAGTATAGTGTAAATATAACTTTTATATGCACTGGGAAACCATAAATTTGTGAGTTACTTTATTGTGATATTTGTTTTATTATGGTTGTCTGGAGCCAAACCCACAATATCCTTCATATGTCTATATTGCCAGAGTGCCAGGGAGGCTGTTAAAGTGAGAACCTACATTTTCTGCCTTTATGATGGTCAGTGAACTCTGCTGACCCGAAGAAAGGGCGAGAAACGGCTGCTTGGTGGGTAACCAACAGTGTCTACCGCAGACAACCTTCCCAAGGCCTTGTGCTAAATCGCACTGGTCCTGCCTAGAATATAATCTTAAACTGGGCTCCCAGTGAGACAAGGAGAGTTCCAAAGCTGACAAGGAATCAATACGCCTGATGAGATCCATTCCCGTATCCCCCTGACTGCCATGGTCCTTGCAGAAATGCTTCCCCAATATTTCTGATTGATCTTCTGATGCCCTGGGCTCCTCAGGCTTTAGCTGGAGGTTGTTGTCCTCCTGAGCCTGACAAGAGGTCAGAGATCTCCAAATCTGAGCCGGACCTGAAGCTAACTCATTTCATCTTCTCAGCATCTCCATGAAAGAGGTACTCTTGTCAACACCATTTAACAGATGAGCAAAATGAATTTGAGCACATTTTGGCAACTTGCTTCAGGTCATTAAATCTCCCAACTCCTTACTTAATGCAAATAAAGTAAGGTTCTACAAATGATTGGTAATTTTGTTAGTAAATTTAGTATTAGTAATTATTATTGGAGTTATTACTTACTCCTTATTCCCAAATCCTTAAGGTCCTATGTGATTTATTCTTTCCTCTTTCCTGTGTCCATTTTCCCCCTCAGTCACTATGCATCAGTGACAAAGGGGCTATTTCCATCTCTTGACCGTCCCAAATTCTGTTCTGCCTCAGGACCTTTGCGCTTGCTATTTCCTCTGCCTGAGATGCTTCAGACCCAGCTCCTCCATTTTCAAGTTTTATCTCAAAAAAGCTTTCCGTAGCCACCCTAATTAAAGTGTCCCCTTATTGCCTGTAACAGTACCCTAATTATTTCCTTCACTGGGTTTATCACTGACTTTTTTTTTTCTCTCTCTCTCTCCTCCAGCCCCTGCCAAGGCTTCCCTGAGGTCAGAGACTGTGTTCTTGATTTATTCCCCTTTTGGCTAGAATGATGCCCAACACATAGTAGGTACTCAATAAATTTTCTGAATGCTCAAATGGTTTTAAATGGTTTTAAAAATCTAAGTCTGAGTAGCTCAAAAACCTGTCTACAATCACCTTGGAGCACAATTAGAAAACATTGGCCTAGCCCCATGGTCGGCAAACTGCAGCTCGCGAGCCACATGCAGCTCTTTGGCCCCTTGAGTGTGGCTCTTCCACAAAATACCACGGCCTAGGCGAGTCTATTTTGAAACAGTGGAGCTAGAAGAAGTTTAAGTTTAGAAAATTTGGCTCTCAAAAGAAATTTCAATCATTGTACTGTTGATATTTGGCCCTGTTGACTAATGAGTTTGCCGACCACTAGGCCCTAGCCCATTTGGCTCAGTGAATAGAGTGTTGGCCTGCAGACTAAAGAGTTCCGGGTTCCATTTCAGTCAAGGGCACGTACCTTGGTCAGGTTGCAGGCTCCTCCCTGGCCCGGGCCCTGGTTAGGGCATGTGCAGGAGGCAACCAAGCGATGTGTTTCTCTCACATCGATATTTCTCTCTGTCTTTCCCTTTCTCTTCCTCTCCCTAAAAATCAATTGAAAAATATCCTTGGGTGAGGATTAAAAAAGAAGAAGAAAACAAAAACATTGGCCTGTTCCAACACCTCGTTTTAAAGATATGAAAGTAAGGCCAAGAGTTTTTTTGTTTGTTTGTTTCTTTAGCTCCTAAGATTGTAAAGTAAATTAGTAGCAGAGTTCAGGAAAGAACATTGGAATGGGGGAATGAAGATTCCATTTACAAGCCAAATAGCCTTTGAGAAGCCATGTGAGCGACCTAGCCTCAGTTTTCTCCTCTGTGAGCCTAGCTCCAGAGTAATTTTGAGGTTGACATGAGATCAGGAAGGCAAAAGAGTTAACACGGTCCCTAGCTCACAGTAGGTGCTCAGGAAAAGATGGCTTCACTCGAATCCCAGGCTGGTGCCTTTCCAGGCCACATGTGCTTGTGGCGGCGTCACTGCACAACATGAAGGCGCAGCATCTCGGTACCCAGTGATGTAACTGGGTGTTTTTGCACTAGTTCCTTGCGGCAGGCTCCAGAGGACCCCAGCAGTCAGTGAGTGGGGCCCTGACAGCTCCTTTGTGAGCCCCTGGTTCAGAGCTTGGGTGCAGTCTGTCCTGGGGTCCTGGCCAGCCCACGAAGGCTAAACAGAACCTCCCCTGCACTGAAGCACTGATGGGAAGCACGAGACAGAACTTGCTCCCAGTAACCACCAGGCAGTCTGTGGGCAGACAAAGGACTGTGAAGGGAAAGAGGAAGTGGAAGCAGGTCTGCATCAGCTTGCTTCACGGCACCCAGACTGGGTGCCCTTTGACTTCCACAGTAGGGGTGGCCATTGGGTGCCAGCCACGGTGGGGAGAAGCAACTGGAGATTGCAAACTCTCCTCTGTATTAACAGGGAATTGGGGTCACCAGTGCAGGCCCTCAGCTCACAGAGACCTGGGTTCAAATTCTGACTCTGCCCCTTAGCAGCTGTGCTACTTACATACATAACCTTAACTTCCCTGAACCTCAGTTTCCTCATCTATGAAATGGGGATAACAGCACCTACAGCAGCAAATTGTTGTGAGGTTCAAAGGGGTGATGCATGGGAAGCTCCCTCAGAGTTCCTGACATAAACCTGGGTTCAAAAAGGTAAGCAATTTGTATCAATTTAGATAGTCCTAGGCAGAGGAAATTGGTAAAGTGAAAGAGTGAGAGAGAGGGGTACAGAGCACAAAGGCAGGTACTTTTGCTTTCTCCGCTTGTCCTTTTCCATTTTGCAACCAAGAAGGCAGGCGAGATGCACCTGCCCTCAGCGGTGGGCCCACCCATTTCAGGACAACCTCAATCCGGGACCCCTTGGGGGATGTCCAACTGCCGGTTTAGGCCAATCCCCTCAGGCTACAGAGTTGGAGCCTTCGTCTTTCACAGAAACCACTTTCCCGTTTCAGGCTACACAAATGGAGCAGGAGAAGGCCCTGCAGCCTGTGCTGGCTACATGTTTCGATGAAGGCCAGCACAGCAGGACTTCTAGTAACGGGATCAGTAGCCTGAGGAAGAGAACTGAGGAAGCACGTCTGGATTTACCCCGCCTGTCCTGGTCCAGGGAGCAGTGAAGGCACAGTCATGGGAAACGAGGCCTCCTTACATGTTGGAGCGCGTCCACCCCGCTAGGAACTATTTTTAGTAGCAAATGAATAAATGCTCTGACGTGCAGGGAAGGTTACAGAGCACGCCAAGCTGCCTGCCCCGTGGCTACAGGCTCGGAGGATGCAAGAGAAGGCTCACATGGCAAAAAACAACAACAAAGAAACAGTGACTGGGGAGGGGTTCTTGTGGGCGAGGCAGGGGGATTTTTTCAGGGCTATGCTGGAGAGCGACAGGCTTGGCATCCACTCTCTGGCCACCAATCTCATTGGAAGAACTAGTCTTGGGAAATCCATGGCAAAACGGTAGAAGACAAATGACGGTCAACCGCAGGTGCTACGTCTCCCGTCTTGGAGGCGTGAACTAAGAGCTAATGGGTAACAGGCCTTATCGCTGTAACCAAGGTTAGGTGGGACAGAGACTGCTACTATTCCCCAGCCTACTCCCTCTGTCTTACATCTAGAAACACAACTCTCTAAGGCAGCAGGGAGCTCTTACAAATAGGATTCCTCAGGTGATAGCTCCAGAAAACCTACCCCAAACTCCATGGCCATAGCTGTGTTTGCACGGCTTAGCTCTGGTCAGTGGGTTGAAAGCAGAAGCCACTAAACTCAGTATATTTTAATGTTAATTATATTTTATTAATATAAAATTTGGTCATTCATACATGGGATTTATCATAATCACCAAATATCAAGAATGTTTGTTTTTCTGTACTCTAAAAGAACTTGAGGGTTTATGTAACATACCAAAAACAGGATTTCAATAAAATGAGAATGAAAACGGACAAAGTTGGATTAAGGGGGAAAAGAAAGCAAATGTACTGACCACCAGAGGGAATCATAATAATTGCTCTCCTAGAGCATAAAATTATATTTAAAATTTCGGGCGACACAGCAGCAGATACAAACCATCATGAGAAGCAGATTTTCAAGAGATAGCAGATTTTTACCTTGTGTTAAACAATGGAGTTTCCATAGGGGGCAATATATTGGGCACAATTGACCATTGCAACATTCAGGATCTTCCCCAACAGTTTCAAGAATTCAGAGGAGAACTGTAGACTATTTCTTGTACCCAGCATTATAAAAGTCAGGCAGCAACATTAAAACATAGTTTAGTGAAGGTAGGTTTTGAGGTCCATGATGCAAAATGAAACCTGCTATCCAAGAGGAGCACTTAGAATATATAGAGGAGTAAATCAATACCACATTCTTCAATTCTTTCCCCTGAATCTCATTTCTATTCAACTGGGCTCTTTGCAGGAATGCTTACGCATGCAGTAGTTAAGGGAGTCAGACATCTGGATTTGAATGTGGGCTCCATCACTTCTGAGCTGCCTGACCTTAGGTAGGTTAATTAGGCATAAAATGAAGATGTTTATTAATTTGTATGTTTGGGATGAGGATTAAATTAGGTACATGAAGCTCTTAATACAATACCTGACACATGCTAAGCACTTACTAATGTTAGCTGTTGATTATTAGTAGTAGCATATTCCTAGAATATATATATATATATATATATATATATATATATATATATATATATATATGAGAAACATGCAAATTGACCATCACTCCGCTACGCCTACCAGCCAATCAGGAGGGAATATGCAAATTAGAAGGACAAAGATGGCAGCCACTCAGCTGCTCCAGGTGTGGAGTGGCTGGGCGGGACAGGACGCCTGCTATGAGAGGGAGGGCAGGGGGCAAAGAGATCTACAGGAGCGGCACTCCGGTGCAGCGAAGATGAAGATGGCAGACTCTGGCCGGAGTGAAGGCCTGGGTCCTGGGTGCTGGAGAAAAACTGGTGCTGGAAGCCAAGGGAAGGAAGGCCTATTGCACGAATCTTTTCGTGCAACAGGCCTCTAGTATGTATATATATATGTGTATATATATATATATATATATATATATATATACATATATACACACACACACACACACACACACACACATATAGATACATCTAAAGATATACACACAGATGCACATACTTTGGAAACCATATGGGTGAATGGTAGAGTACACATTCCCTTATGAAAATCTAAGTGCCCAGCTGGTGTTCCTGCTTAGATGGAAGGCTACTTCAGGTTCACATAAAGGAAAGATACAGGAAAATCTGCCCTAGTTTCACTAGAACACCCCATTCTCTGGTAGAAAACGATGTGTTGAATCCATTGACAACTTCCACAGTAATGCCCTCATTATGACCATTAGTTTCATTACTTGGTATTCATTTACTTGATTAAATATAAAGCAAACAGACTCTAAGTTACCCAACTCTAATTACCAAAACAAAACAAAACCTTGCATAGATAACCCATCTACACTAATAAAAGAGAAAGATGCAAATTGACCATACCTTCGCAACGCCCACCAGCCAATCAGGAGTGAGTATGCAAATTAACGCAACAAAGAGGGCAGGTTAATTTGCATATGCAGGCGCCCAGCAGCCGGGGGCGGGACACTTGCATTGTCGCCATGGCGACGATGCATGCATTCTGTACCGCCCCAGCCTGGTCCTTTGGGCAGCGTGGGAAGGCGGAAAGGCAGCTACAGCGGGAGTGAAGGCAGTGTCAGCAGCCAGGGGAAGGAAGGCCCATTCTTGCATGAATACTCGTGCATCGGGCCTCAAATGCCGTGGTCAGCAAACTGCAGCTCGCAAGCCACATGCGGCTCTTTGGCCCCATTGAGTGTGGCTCTTCCACAAAATACCACGGCCTGGGCGAGTCTATTTTGAAGAAATGGCATTAGAAGAAGTTTAAGTTTAAAAAATTTGGCTCTCAAAAGAAATTTCAATTGTACTGTTGATATTTGGCTCTGTTGACTAATGAGTTTGCCAACCACTACTTTAGTGTATTGTATAATAAAGAATTTGATTGGCCTTTGTCCCTGGGAGGAAGACTCAAAGTCCTTGGAATTTTCCAGGTAATAGGAATGTCTTTGTTATTCATGAGCCTCTTCGGTCACACCTGAGTTTAAACTAAAAGATGAGATAATTGAGAAAAGGAAGGCTGGAAGTTGATGTAATCATGTGGCTAATGATTCAAGCAGTCATGCCTACAGAATGAAACCCCAATAAAAATTCTGGACACCAAAGCTCAGAGGACCTTCCTGGTTGGTGAACACATTGGTGGCAGATTATAGGCTCAAGTTAAACCCATACTTAAGATAATGGAATATTATGAGCATTTTTATTAATGGAAGCGAACCACAAGATAAATTATCATTAATCATTATAGATTATACTAGTTATTTTCTTGTTCATTTATTTCATTTCCCTACATGTTTTTCTCTCCCTTTTTTTCTGGTAACAGACTCAGCTCATCTTCTATTCCCCTGTCACAAGAATGGATATAAGGCCAGGCCAGTCCAATCATAGCACTTGCTTTAGTTAGGGTAGGCCAACTGCTATAACTAATCAGCCCTGGTATGTATAATGGCTCAAACACAATAGAAGTTTATCTCTTGCTCACATAAATAGTCCAAAGCAGTCACGATCGAATTGGGGAGGGAGGTGGTCTTGCTCTACATAGTCATTCAGGGATCAGCTGTGAGTGGTTTCTTAACACATGTTTCCAGGACATTCTGGGCATTAATATCTATTGATAGATGGAGACCAAGGAATGAGAAAAGCCCATCTGTTTCATAACCTCCAGGGCCCAGGAGTAACACATGTCCCTTGTGCTGACATTGCTCTGATAAAAACGATTTATATGGTCTCATCTGGATGCAGGTGGGGCTGGGAAATGTAGTCCATGTCTGGAGTGCTGCTTCATGACAGAGCTCTATAATGTGGGGGACTCTAGCCATCAGAGATTGGTTAAAGGGTAGACCCATGAGAGGACCCTAACTGGACCAGTCAAAGAATAGCTAAGGAGTTGATATTTTAAAGCTTAACCGAAGGAGGATGTAAATTTGGGCTTTTGTAGCCATCTTCTCTGCTATGAGGTGAAGGTGTCTGCAAAATGAAGCCAGGCAGAGAGGGAGAATGGCAGAGAAACAGAGAAACAGAGAAAGGAAATTAGGAAGTGAGTGAGTCCTAGTGGCCTCTACTTCCAGTTCTAGACCCTGATGCCCGGATGCCCCATTTCCTTCATTGATGCTCTGAGCCCCACTCGTCTTGCCGCTTCATAAACCATTGAAGTCCCTTTTTTGCAAGGGTTAAAATTGGGTTTGTCACTTACATCATCCTTTGAGCCTCAGCTATTTGCCAGAAGTTACAAAAAGAATTTTACATATATTTTCAAATGGATTATTATAATCAGAGCTATCATTGGTTCTATTTTATAGATGAAAAAAAATATTCAGAAAGGTGAAGTAATTAGAGGAGCAGGGACTAAAATCTAGATCTAGGACAAGAGTTGACGAACTTTTTCTGTAAAGGGCCAGAAAGTCAGTATTGTAGGCTTTACAGGACATGTGCTCTCTCTCGCAAGGACTCAACTATGTCCTTGTAGCACAAAAGCAGACAGGGGCAATAGTGAACTAATGGGTGGGTCTGGGTTCTAGTAAAACTTCTCAAGTCAGGTGGTAGGCTGGATTTGGCCTGCAGGTGAGAGCTTGCTGACCCCTACTCTAGAAATAAACAATGCTAACCTAAAGTTAAGAGAACTGGTTTTGTCCATAAACTAAACGGTGATCTTGAACAAATTACTTGATGTCTGAAATTTGTTGAGATCTATTGATGCCAATTCCTTTATTTGTTTCAATACCCTCATCAGCCATTTTTATTCTACTGTTATCTATTATTCATTCTATTATTATTTATTCTGTTGTCCAGTGTAAATGTCTGCATGCAAAATAATGCATAATTAATTCATAATGGTTCCATTTTTAAGTTGGAGCTCAATTGAGAACTACAAATATATTTTTAACTTTGCCTTCCTATTACAGAGTATACAAAACATGAAATCTCCTTTTATCTTTATGTCCTCAGTTCATGGAGGGCATCAGTCATTCTGTGATTCACTCCTTCAGCTGTCCCTGAAATGTGCGGGACCCCAGGGACCCCCACACTACATGGCCTCAGACTGTGTCCTATGAAGTCAGTCAGCCTGTTTCTCTGGCAACACTGCCTCTTCCCTCGGCTGTCTGCTGTCATTTCTTGCTGCTGCTAATCTGCTCCCTAGTGAACACTCAATTGCTTAGATCAAGGTCCAAGAATGTGTCCTTGTCTGTCCCCGCTTCGAGTAAAGTACAACTATGTCCCTAGAGACTCTTCCCTTGGATTCAATGTTTTAAGATCTAGGTGCTGGGTGGTTGGCATTCCTAAAATATGATCCGAGAGAAGCAGGACATTATTGAAATGCCTGCCTGTTTATCTATTTAGCAAAAATATGACACTCAAGTCATAAGACTAATTTTACAAACAACTTTCTCCTTAAGCCATTAGACTCCCAGAAATCTCCGGAAAGCCAATTAGAAGAGAGACTAACCAAGCTGGAGCCTGCGCTCCCCACCCTCAGTGAGGGATTGGAGTCCCCGCATCGCCTCACACTCGCGTGTTGTCAGCAAGATCAAAATGAGCATCAGCTCTCTTGGGGGATATTTAGAAATAGAGATCTGAGGGTTAGGATGCGTCAGGGAAGGCGAAATAGTAACTGTTTATGGGGGAGCTTCCCCTCCCTGATAAAGGGTGGGAGCTGACAAGCAAGTTGTGTTTAGTCAGGGACTGTATTTTAGGCTTTGAGGCCCACATATGGTCTTTGTTTCATTTTCTTCTTTTTTTTTTTCTTAAACAACCCTTTAAAATGGTAGAAACTATTATTAGCTCATGACATGCACAAAAACAGGCCAGATTTGGTCCACAGGCTGTAGTTTGCTGAGACACGAATCCTGGCTTCGCCACTGTGAGCTGAATGACCAGGGAAGAATAAATTTAGCTTTCTAAGCCTCAGTTTCATCCCCAGGACAGGAATGGTGGCTGGCATTGCTATTTCATGAATCATCAGAGAATCTCTGTTTTAATGTGGCATATACACACAACAGAATATTATCCAGCCTTCAAAAGAATGAAATTCTGACACATGCTGCAACAGGGATGAACTCTAAGGACATTATGCTCAGTGAAATAAGCCAGACACAAAAGGACAAATCCTGTATGATTCCACTTGTAAGAGGTACCTCAGCAGTCAAGTTCATAGAGACAAAAGATTAAAGGGTGGTTGCCAGGGCGGTGGGGAGGGAACTGGGGAGTTAGTGTTTAATGGGCACGGAGTTTCAGTTTTGCAGGATGAAAAGCGTTCTGGAGATGGATGGCGGTGATGGTCGCACAACAATGTGAATGTACTTATGCCACTGAAACTGTACACTTAAAAATAGTTAAGATGATACGTTTATTTCATCACAAATTAAAAATGACCTAGGAGCTATATATCTCAGATATGGAAAAAAGTAAAATGGGGGAAGGAGTGAGCAGTTTAAATAGGGTGATTGAGGAAGGACGCCCTGAGAAGTAGAGCAGTCCTATTTGATCCATGCATGGTTTTCCTTTCTGCAGTTTAAGTTACCCGTGATCAACCTCAGTCTGAAAAAACGAAATGGAAAATTCCAGAAATAAGCAACTCATAAGTTTTAAAGTGTGCATCGTTCTGTGTTAGCCTGATGAAATCTCATGCCACCCTGTTCTTTCCCACCTGGGGCCTGAATCATCCCTTTGTTCAGGGTATCCACACCTTATAGCTCCCTGCCTATTAGTCACTTAGTAGCTGTGTGTGTTATCAGATCAGCTGTCACAGCACTGCAGTGCTTGTGCTCAAGTAACCTTTATGTTTACTAATAATGGCCCCCAAACACAAAAGAATAGTGTTGCTGGCAATTCAAATATGCCAAAGAGTAGCCATAAAGTGCATTATGTATAGGAAAAAAGATAGTATACATAGGGTTTGGTACGACCCATGGTTTCGGGCATCCAATGGGGGTCTTGGAGCATATCTCTCACAGATAAAACCATGTGGGCGGGTGTTCTCGGGAGTGGGTACAGTAAGTGCAAAGGCCCTGGGGTTGGGAGTGTGCCTGAGGTATCAGTGGGCTGGAGCAAAAGAGTAGCAGGAGCTGAACTATATTTTAACAGATTCACTCTGGCCACAATGTTGAAAGAAGACCATGGGGGCCAAAGGTGGAGGCTAGGAGACCGGTCAGGAGGCTAGAGCAATTGTTCAAGCTGGGAATGATGGCGTGCACAGGGTGAAAACAAAGAGGAGAACTGGCTGTACTATGGTAATGTTATGGGATACAGTGAGCAGGATTTTCTGAAGGATTGGATTTGGGTGTGAGAGGAAGAGAGGAGTCAAGGATTGCTCCCAGGTTTGGGACATGAGCCAAAACTCCCATGGCTATGTCCATATTAATGATCTCATTTCCACCTCATAATCAAGGCCCTATAGCGGTTGCAATCCCGGGGTTCAGGCTTGGGAGCTGCCAGGCCTGGGTTAGGTTCCTGTCTCTGGTCCTCATTAGCAAGGTGGCCAAGGCCCCCACCATCTTTGAGCCTCAGGATCCCCATCTGTAAAATGGAGATGCTGCTGCTCAGTAGATGAGCTGTTGTGAGGACTGCAGTGCCTGGTGCACAGGAATTGGTCAGCAGTGGTAGCAGCTGTAATTTTATCAGCACAACTGGAATTAGAGCACGGCCCTCAGCCCCCAATCCTGCGCTCTCTCCCCACGTTCTTTTTCTCGATTTCTGGACAACTTCTGGTCAAGTGATCATTCTTGGGAATAGCATTCCATTTCCAAACATTGTTCTTATACTAGCTCTCATTGAAGAAAAGTGTTCGCCTACCAGGAGACTCTTTGCTGAGGGGTGGGGGGGGACGTGGGGGGACAGTTCTGGAGTTAGGGCACGGCCGTGTGTGCTGGAGGGTGGGGGAGGCACTTCTTGGGTGACTTTGATCCGGTATTGCCCGTCCCACGCAGGAACAGTGCGCTCTAGACCTTTCTTCCCTGGAGGAACGCATCGGGACAACTGAGCAGACAATGTAACGTTTTTCAAGCACTGATTTACTCTGACCATAGATTGCCTAGAATAACAGGACAGAGAGCCATTTTCTCCCTCTCTTCCCATATTTTAGTACATAGACAAGGAGACGGGACCATCACACAGTGGGCCGCGTGGGGCTTGGCGGAGGGGCAACAGGCCTAACAGGAAGATCACTGCACTGGCTCACCACGGGCTGTGCCTCACAAATCACAGCCTCTCTGAGCTTCGGGCTCTTTGACCATAAAATAAGACTGACCGTGTCCTCCCCGCACCTCATAGGGGATCAACTTAGAGAAAGTGGGTGAATGTAAGATGCCATAGGTCGTGAATGACAATATTTATTAGTTCAAGTGCATAGCCATAATTCCAGTCATCTTCTGCTACACCCCAAACCATGGTCCCTGCACCTCTTTCACTAGGATCACCTGGGGGCTTAATAAAATGCAGGATTCTGGGGCCCAGCCCAGGGAGCCTCCTCCTCGCCAAGCACTTCTTAAACGCTTAGACCCACTGGTCCAGGAGCTAACTTTGAAAGTGTAGGAAAAGGAAGAAAAATAATTAAGTGCCCATAGATTCTTGGCATTCAGAGACGTGCTACACTGTAATATAAGTGATGGAGCTTATTCGTCACATTTGAATCTTCCCAGTAGGTGGTACATCAAGTTCCATTAAAAATAGCTGACTGAGTCACTGGTCAGAATTTTAAATAGGCAATGTGATTGTTACATGCTTCCCTTCTGAAGGGAGATTTTTAATGTAGAGTCGTTTTCTAAAGATGAATTTCTAGTTTGTTTGTTGTTTTGTTTGTTTTCCCCCCATGCTTCTGTGCCCCCGATACATTCAACCTTGGCTTTCTCTGGTACTTTGTTAAGTGCCACAAAACCAAGGACTCGCTGCTTTATGCCGCATTTCAGCACTGGCTCTTCTCCCGCAGCCTTGCCATCATGCGCCCGAGTCGTGATCACACCTGCGCGTTGATCCAGGCACGTGCCCAGAGGACGGACGGCCTGTGCTGGGAGATAGGAGGTCCTTGTCGACATTGACTCAGGTTTCCAGAACCCAGGCGGGCACTGAGAGTTTATGAACCCTCAGTCTACAGTCTTTTCACCAGATAATAGGCCCATCCGGTCAGCGGCCAACCCCAAAGCTGTCAGCGGGACATTTCTCCATCCACTCAGGACACACAGAGGCTCCAGAATCCATTCGGGATAAACGGAACACGCGGCAGGGGAAGAGGGCAGGAAGGCTTGTAAGGATGACCAGCAGCTCCTTTGCTTCTGGGAACCCGTGGTTGGATGTGAGAAAACCGGAAACTTCTCCACAAGGACACCGCGCATGCACACACGCAGGTGCCAAGAGGCAGCACTAGGCTGCCCTGATCGTTGGGCATTTCATTGGGCCCTAGAAACGAGGTGGAACCGGCAGGCTGCGTGCCAGAGCAGAGCCCAGCGCCTGGGGAAACCTCAGGAAGCTAACACCCTTCGCTCCGGAGACACAGAAACCTTGAGGGAGGTGTGGAACACCTGCTTGGGTTGAAGTTATCTAGATATCTGAGGGCCACGATGCCCCAAAGAACAGCTGGTTTACATCTCTGTTCTTGTTATTCTTCTCAAATTCCCCAGCCCATGCTGTCTCCCCAGCTGGAATGTCTTTCTTCTCTTTATCTAAGCTTTACCCATTCTCCTCAGGGCTCACCTCCTCCAGGCTGTCTTCCCAGGTCACCAGAAACCTCATTGTCCTCTCACAGCTCCAAGAGCTTCCAGGCGTCCTCCTCCTGACAGTATGCTGTGCATGTGACTCTTCATTCCCAACTAGAGGCCATGGCAGGCACCATGCCCGGGTGTCCTTGGTTATGGCCCCTCACAACCTAGCATGAAGTTCAGCCATAGCGGGTGCTGGCTCAGTGCTTGCTGACTCATTAGCATGGGCTGGGACAGGAAAACGATCCATAAAAGACAAATTGGGTAATACAAGAGGCTTTTGAAAATAAGATGCTACCTGAATGAAGGATGAGAAACAAACTTTGGCAAAACAAGCTCATTAGGATTATTCCATCATTCTGCACCTGACAGAATGAGAGAGAAGAGCAGAATGAAAGTCGCCAGTGACATCAGCTTTGGCAGTACCTAATGGAAAGTCACCCTGCCAGAGCCCTGCTCCCTCATTCAATCTGGGAATGCTTTCCATTAACGTTATTAACCCGTCTCAGCGGTTGGGGCAGAGCCGGCTGCGCCAAGTATGCTCGGTTCCAATTGCTGAATCATCTCCAGTCCCTTTTGCCCTTCCTAACACCTTCAAGAATGAGAAGAAGTAAAGGAGGGGGAGAGCAGCACCAAGGACTATCAACTTGAGCAAATCCTTACTAGGAAGCAGTCTGGACTGTGCCTTTCATCCCTGGGAACTCTTTCCATTAAAAACATCTCCCCACTACAGCTATGTTCTAGACTGCTCATTGTATCCTCCGCCCAAAGAAAAGTTCTCAGCTCTTCATCCCCAATCACATACTGTGAGCAATTTCCTTCCAAGAGCAGAAAATCATTCTTTTCCATGCACAGCTTGATTGCTTGGCATCAACCAAAAACCCCAGTATGATTCTGACCTGAAAGCAGACTGGAAGATCCAACTTCCCTTGCTGTCCGCTGGACTCAGCACCATCAAAAGATACAAAAAGACCCCAGGACTGAAGATGGAAGAAAATACTGAGGAGGAAGTGAAAGTCAGACACAACCAAGAAGTAGGCACATTCAATCTCTGAGCTGGAAAATTGGAGCCCGTGGAATTCTATTAGGAGAAGCTCAGCAAACCTATTCTCAAGGCTGGGTAGGGGCAGGTTGCAAAAAAGGCTACACTGCCCTCTATTGGGAGCCTATTGGCACACAGCTAAAGGCTTTTCATTCATGATCTGAATTAGTCATTGCACAACCCTTGGGAGGTATTATTATCTGAAAAAAACACACAAAAAAACATACAAACTGAGATCAGAGATATCAAGTAACTTGCCCAAGGTCATGCAACTAGGACATGGCACAAGCAAGAATGCTAAATCAGAAATAAATGACTTTGAAGTTTATTTTCTTGTCATTTATCTTTATAATTAATTTTTCCTTCTTGGATTCAGATAGCTGCATGCTCTGAGAGTGTGCCCGCGGCTCTCTTGAGTGTGGTGGTTCCCAAAGCCAGCTGCATATTAGAATCACCTGGAGACATGCTCTAACCTGCCAAGAGCTCAAGCCCCACCTCCAGAAATTCTGGTTTACTTGCTCTGGGGTGGATCCTAGCTCAAGTAAGGTTTTTAAAGTTCTCCCGGTGATTCTAATATATAGCCGGAGTGGAGAATTCCTGCTCTAGTTGCAGAAGAGATGGAGGCAGAAACAGGTGGGCCCCTAACACCTAAGAAGCAGCATTTAATAGTGAGCAAGTCTGGAGGACCTCACTAAAGGGAAGTCACTTTGGAAGAATGTAGGCTCAACAGTGGAATGTTACAGTTATGCTTGGTGACGTGGTGGTAGGGTGAATAATAGCTCCCCCACAAAGAGCTCCATGCTCTAATCCCTGGAACCTATAAATATGTTACCTTACATAGCAGAAGGGACTTTGCAGAAGTGATTAAGTTAAAGATCTTGGGTTGAAAGATTATCCTGAATTATGTGAGTGGCCCTGATACAGTCACAATGGTCCTGTAAGGAAGGCAGGCCAGAGAAGAGAAGAGTCAGAGGAGGAGGAGGAGGGGTGGTAACAGCGCCGAGGTTGGACTGGTGTGAGGAAGGGATCCAAGGATGTGGCAGCATCTAGACGCTGAAGAAGGTAGGGGAAACAATACCCTCCCGCGCAGCCTCCAGAAGGAATAGCCCTGTCAACACCTTGACTTTAGCAGTGAGACTGATTTTGGACTTCAAACCTTCAGATCTATAAAAACAAGTAAATTTGCATTGTTTTAAGCCACTAGGCTTATGGTCCTTTGTTCCAGCAATAAAAGAAACTAATACAGATGTTGTCTAAGGCTTGGTTTCCTTATCTCTAAGATAGGGTCATCTTATTTACTTCAGTATGGTGCTTATGAGAATTAAATGCATTACTTATAAACAAATTGCTTGGTACAGTGGCTAGCATGCAGTAAATAAATAAACAGAGCTCACTATTATGATCATAGAAGGAGTTCTCAAGTGGTGGGAAGTGGAATCATGAAAGAAGATGTGAGGAGATAGAGCCTTTTAGCTGTCCCCAAATACATTTCTATAGGACAAGGGACTGAGTGAATGGAAAGTAAATTAGCAAAGGCTGGTGCAGAAGAGCAGTGGCAACAGGATTGCTCAGCCAGATGGCCTTTGGAGATGTTTGCACCTGCCTGTTCTGAACATCTCATCGTGTTCCTAACACTACTGTGTTCACACCCCTGGAACTCAGCTCCTTCATTGTAAGAATTCACACAGGACAAAAGAAAAGGAATAGGAATCATTGAGACACCTAAAAAGGCCCAGTAATACAGGTTCTTTGTTATTTTAATCACAGTCCAAATATAGCCAACTGGTCAATTTCTGAGTTTTTGGACAATTCCAGGTTCTTGAACCCTCCCAAGAATAAACATTGTTTTCTCCCTGTTTAGTTTTGGCTGAATTATGAAAAATACTGTGTACTCTACCACTTACTAGACTTGTGGTTGTGGGAAAATTACTCTGTTCTTCAGTGTCCTCATCTGTAATGTGGGGACAAGGATAACACCCACCTGTAAGGATGTTATGAGCATTAAATGCAAAGGGCAGACTAAGTGCCAGGCACACTGTCAAGTGCTCTGCAAATTAGCTATTAATGTTATCAGGACTGATTTTATCCTGGGAAAAGAAGTGAGGATAGGTGAAGGAAACCACCCACTTATAAGACCTGACATAAAAGACAGTAATTTTCAATA